>NC_056726.1:1781620308-1781957808 GCF_019279795.1 Protopterus annectens | reverse complement strand
GAAAGACATTTCACCTATAGCTTTAAAGAATGACAAGTGAGAGTAAAAGCACCCTGATTAGGGGAGAATAATAGATAGTGATATCATGCAGCTGAAAATCTTCAAAAGACAGCATAACATTTATCCTTTTGACCCAAACATTGCATTGTACTACTTGTGTTTTGATTCTAAGCTAAGCAATGAGCAGGTGATGATTTTTCTTTACTGTGAACTTTGAGGTTCCTTTTTATTTGTTCCTGCATTTTTTTTCAGCTCAAGCTAACTATTTACCAACAATGAAGATCTGCACTCACTTCTAGCTGTCCATACTGCACATATTATGCATGTTGTGGTTGAGCTATTATCAGGGTTCTCTCCAAGGTAAATGTCAAACTTCCATTTCTTTTAAAGACCAGGATGTACAGACAGATTTGCATATGCTATCTCCTATCAAGCTTTGCATGCATCTGCTTCTCAATGTAACAGAATTACTCCATCCAGAAAATGAGCAGGATGGCCCCCATAGACCATAATCCCTCACTGCTGTGAGGAAATCATCTCTCATTTGCATCAGGAACTACAAAGGAATACATTTTGACTTTCCTAAAGACCTTTACCAAACTTTGAAATTTTAAATTCAACTACAAGTTTGATACACTGCTCTTATTCAGTGTAGTTCAACCTGAAAATTAACTACACTTTTGCTTCTACAAATCAGTTACCAGACTCAGCACTAAACTTAGATGGCAAAAGATTAGAAGATCATATGTTCTCTGACTGTCCTCATAAAAAATGTGAGTTCTGACACTGAGGAGGGACAAGGATGCTGCCCTGAGGTGCTGACATTGAGAGAGCCATTAAAATAAGGTATCTTTCGGTGATCAATTGGATCTTAAAGAGATGTCTAGAAAACAAAATGGCTGCTGACATAAATACATACAGTTAAACATAATATTAACCTAAATATAAATACATGGATTGATTAACCTTGGTAATTTAGTGGCCAGGTCATCAGTTTCCTGATTAAAGCCTCTTGACAGCTCAAAAACAATTTTTTATTTTTTATTTTATTTTACATTTGTTGACCGGGATAGTCCGACTGGATGCATGTCCATTTTCAGCAGAGGCCTGGGGAGAAAAGCTCCAAGGGTAAGCAGATACAGCATTACATAATACCAGCATTACATATTACAAACAGACTGTTTACAGAGATTACATAAGTAAGCAAGTTAAACAAGTTCCACAGGCTACAGTTAATCCTGTGCACAAGTCGGGATTAAATTAAATTACAAAGTAAACTGGTTAACATATTTTTGCAAATTCTAGAGAGAGTTAGCCAGGCTTGATACATTGACATAGCCAGTTAAGTGACAAATGTTGTTTGAGTCTAGTTTTAAATTGACCTAAGGTGGAAAGTAAGGTAATATCAGCTGGAAGAGAGTTCCAGGATCTACTTACAGAGTTTGCAAAGAGAGAATCACCAGCTGTGTTATTAATTTTGCTAGTCTGAATTAGTAGTTTGTTAGAGGATCAAAGCAGTCTAGGATTGTTATAGGGGGTGATAATATTTTTAAGTGCAGGAGTATTGTCCGGATTATAGAGGATTTTATAGGCCATAATCAGTTGGTTATACTGGATTAGGCTGGGTAGTTCAAGCCACCCAAGCTGATTTAGATTGATGCAATGATGTGTCCTAAAAGGCAGCCCAGTGGCAAACCTGGCAATGTGGTTGTAGCAAATTGAGAGTTTGTTAAGGACAGTCTTGTTTAAATTCGAGAGTAGAGGGGATGCATACAGAAGGGTTGAAAGAAGGTGAGAGCAAGCTATGGCAATTTTAGCTGGAGGGGTTAGGAAGGCTTTTATTCTGTAAAGTGACCCTAGTTTTTTATTGATGGTTTTGATAGTTTGGTTAACATGTAGGTCAAATTTTAGATTATTGTCTATGATGACACCTAATAGTTTTGTAGATGGGTCAGGGGAGATTATTGTGCCATCATTTGATTTTATGGTAAAGGTGAAAGCGGTAGACCTACGTGTTGGTGAAAATAACAGCATTTTAGTTTTTTTGGGATTTAGGATCAGATGATGTTCAGAAAGCCAGTTTTCTATTGTATTAAAGGTGGTCTGGGTAGCTGACCATAACTCTACTGGAGATGTGGCTGAGCAAATCAGCGTAGAGTCATCAGCATATTGGATACAGCTGACTTTTGGGATGACAGTATAAAGGTCGTTAATGAAGATGGAGAACAGCAAGGGTGCTAGTATAGAGCCTTGTGGTACTCCAAGGGTGTTAGGTAGAAGGTTAGAGAGTTTGTTCTGCTAGAGGACAGCCTGCTGTCGACCATTCAGGTAGGATTGAAACCATTGGAGGGCTCCAGTATCTAGACAGAATGTTTGCAGGGTGTGGATTAAAAGTTGGTGATCAACCTTATCGAATGCCTTGGAAAGATCCAAAAAGAGGGCTGAGGATATATAATTATTGTTGCGATTATGGTTTATGGTGTTAGTTAAAGCTAGGAGGGCTGAAGTAGTGCTGTGATGAGGACGGAAGCCATGCTGAGTGTCTGCCATAAGGCGATTTTGGATTAGGTGGTGCATGAGTTGTCTATGAATACATTTTTCCATAATCTTTGCAAATGGAGAGAGTATAGCTATTGGCCTATAATTGGAGAATTCAGTAGAGCTGCCTCCTCCAATACTGTTTATTAGAAAAAAATATGTTAACTGAATCTCATTTTAGTTTTATTTTAATATGGACTGTCAATACCATTAGTGTTTAGTGAGATAAGTATGTGATTTCCCCTTTCACATAAATGATTTTTAAAGATCCCAAAACACATTGAGTCCCTCCTGTAAAAGTGACCTTGAAAGAGCAGCATTTTATATAGATAACATATCCCTTACAGATGAGTATAGTCAAATTCATTAATTCATTTTATTAAAACAAAGAAACAAACAAAAAAACAAAGAAAGAAAAAATACTAAACCTAACGGGTGACACTTTTATTCAGTTTATTATTTCCGTCTTCTGTAATAGCAAACTTTTTTGTAAGAAAAGGGTGTAGCAAGACCCTGTTGTTTGATTAATTTGGCTGTGAGTGATACACTGCAGCAGGTCATTATTTTCTTTAGTTTAGCAGAAACAAAGCTGAGAAAATGTGCCAAGACTGTGTAAAATCTTTTGAAGGTCTGGAAAACATTTCCCGTAGGTAAATGTAAGGACTTGTTTAGAGTTTGAGTGTAGGGACAGCAGAAAACAGTTTGCAGTATTACTTTAGATTCAAATCCCTCCAGCAGATTCAAGGTCTTCAGGGAGTGGGTGTGCCAGAGTTTGGCTGCCTGTGCCTTTGATATGCACTGCACATGATCACATCTTTGCACCGAGCCAAAAGATTACATCACAGCTCAAATTTATTTCCATGTTTTCCTTGCATTTTTTTTTTTTGTCTGCTCTTCCTGTCATCTGTTTTTCCTGTCATTTCTGTTAACCCCACCTTAATGAGTAGAGTTTTTTATAACAGTTTTTGTTCCTTGGAAATGAAAGCTAGGGAGTTGTATAATGTCTTTGTAAACATTAGTATGACTTTGAACTCGGTAAACAGTCAGGATTGAGATAATCAAAACATCCATTCTGTCTGCATGAGGGGCAGCTGGCTATTTATTATTGTTGTTATTATGATTATTATTATTATTGTTATTATTATTATCACAACTAGACAGTCCTACTGGGTAGACAAGAGACACCCATTTTAGTGAGACATAAGGATGCAAATCTAATAGAATATCTGGCATGCAAAATAATGCTGAAACTAATAATATTACATTGCTCTTTATGGACCAATATCAATATGTGTAATTTTATTTTGATTGTTTCTGCCTTGAACATAAGATTTGAAGTTTTATGCCACTTTTAACTTGTTTTCTCCATAGCTGTAACCTAGGAGAGATCCTCCCCGTATGTGTCCTTATTCTTTGTTCCATGGAAAAGCTGTGACAACATGAAACTATAGAATAGACAACAATCTGTAGCCTTTGAAATATAAAAATTGCAAAGACAAGTGATTGAGATTTTTTGACTATTAAATGTTTTATTGGTGTAACTTACTTCCAACTAAGTCTACTCTGGGCCTTCAGATTTTCGGACTTGGTTCTACTCTTCTCTCACTGAAGAACCCCAGATGTCCCTGTCAGTCTGACCTTGAATGTAACCCATCAGTGGATGGGGCTCTCTCAGATTTTTGGGGAAGGTGCACCTTCTGGCTATACCTCTGAACTATCCCTCCTAAAATTTTTGATTTTCTGCTAAGTCGCTGAGGTTTACAGTCCATTAATAATGACGGACATTACAGTTTCATACTTTTTATTATTCAGAAAATGCATATTGTCTCTACACCTGTTATTCTTTTAAATTCTTAAGTGAATTAGAGTAGCATTTAAACATTGTTCCAGATTTTAAGCCTTTGTCCCCCATTATTTTGGCTTTGTCCAAAATGCTTGAGCAAATAAGTGAGTGTTATGACTAATACCCAGGTATCAGGGAACCCAATTCCTACACTGTTTCTCCCCAGGAGCAAGCTACTTCATTCTATTCCCCTTTGAGACTCAGGGTTCATTCCTGAGAGCAGATAGATAGCAATACAGGCAAATAAATTCCCTGCTTCTGTGTCATTGGGTCCACTGTATTAATTTTCTAGCGGGACCACAATTAGTTGGACAGATTAAGTTTTGTTTTAGACTGGTAAAGGTTAAGTAGTTCAGTTATACATGCCCATCATAAACAAGTCCACAAGTATCACAGATAGAAGGCCAAATGACAAAGAAGTTTAGCAGTTACCTGTCTAAGCAAGGTACACAAACAGCTGAATCATTCTATACTTTTTGAATATTAAGAGTATGAAAATGTTTCTTTAAATAAAAATGGAAGCTATTTTTGCACAAATCTTATAATATAACATGGTTCTGTGACTCAATACATAATGATACAAACTGTTTAGTATCAAAAAGAAAATGTAATAAGTACAAACTTATGATTAAACACACAAATAAAGCAGAGTAAATTTTTAGATTAAGTAAAATTGACTTACTGCTGACTGCAGGAAAGTGCAGGATGTAACGAGTGTTTCTTTTATGTTACATAGAGGCAGTTACTCATTGCAGGGTTTCTACCAAGCTGTTCCTACCATTATCAAATTACATATCTGGGACTTTCAGCAGTCACAGTAATAACAATGGACACGAGGCAGTTCACAGAAATTACAGTAAACAACTCCCTATAATATGCAATGAAACACTGAAATATGGAAAACAGTGTAAATACCACTAAGTGCAAGAAGTAGTTCTGCATGGGTTCCTATGAGTTCAATGAAAACGCATAATGTCGAATGCATTTATCTCGACATATGTAGAGCTAACAGGCAAAACAGTGAAGCAGCTGTTCAGCAAAATTTTTCCCTGGGAAAGAAGTCGCTTGACCGCTTCATTGTTTTGCCATGTTCTGAAGTGTAGTGTGGTCCCTTGTCCGGTATAGCTCCCGAGTGTGATTGTGCAACAGTTACTGACCTTAGTGTTAGGGTGCGGGTTAAGGTAAGTGCATATGTATGCAAGTGTTTTCTGTTGTATATTTTATGCTAAATGTATGGTTGAGTTCCATGTGTATGTGTTTTCAGTTGTTTACTTTTGTTTTGGGGGGGTAGAGTTAGGGTTAAGGTAAGTGTGTATGTGTTTGGAGCTGTTTATGTGAATGTGCGAGAGTTACTGACCTTAGGGTTAGGGTGCGGGTTAAGGTAAGTGCATACGGTTTAAATTTTTTTTTTTTTTTTTTTGGTTAAATGTATGTTTGTGTTATGTGCATATGTGTATTTAGTTGTTTACTGTTTTTTGGGGGGGTATAATTAGGACTGGGTATGTGTGTATGTGTTTGAAAGTGTGTAATGTGTTTTTTTTTTGCGGGGGTTGGAATAGCGATTTCTTTCCCTAGGAAAGAAATTGCTGTTCTTCGGATTCGACATTTTCAGCTTTTGCTGAAAATGTGTCGATGTAACATCGTTCGCTGTTTTAAAGGAGTACAACAGGTTTCTCTAATGTATTCCTCAACTTCACGGCCCTTTTCCTCCCTATTTACATTGTCCTCTGTAAAGCAACAACAATAAAGCATTTACAATTTTTATAATTCCCCTTACTTCTGTAACAGAAGCCTACCTTCTCATACTGTGATGGTTTCACTTACAAAATGATTCTCTCGTGTTTGAATAAAGCTTGCTGGAGTCACCCAATTCCTGACATCATCGAGGCCAAGCAGTGCAGGTACTTTTTTTTTTTTTTTTTTTAATCAGTTCCCTCCCCCAAAGTGACATCACCACAGCCGTCATCTGATTCTAACTAAAATAATAAGACCCACCCATTCTGTGATGTCATGGTTCCCTTGTCCTTCCCCCAGCCTGAGTGCTGTTCATTTTATTCAGTAGTAGTGTAGTAACACTGATGTTTGGAAACACAGAAGTTTGGTATGGATACTTGTACATTCTGCACGGCAAATGATGCTTAGGTGGTGTATCGCTTGCATACTTCTCTGTTGTATTTGCACCAGATACTGCTAGTGTGCAGTGCGGGAATAGAAAGATTAAAACATTACCCTGGTATTAGAGGTGGCAGTGCAACATATTCATAGTGGCTTAACATGAGAGTAGCTCTAAGCAAGCACCATGTGAAACCTGAACAAGCACCTAGAATTATTCAGTGCAGCTTCCACACCTTAAGTCTGAAAATGAATTCACATACTCACATGAACAGGAGTAGCTGCATATTGATGGCTAAAGGTGTATGGGCATGTCGGGTGGTTACTACACTGCAAAACTGGTATGTAATGGTGGAGATATTTGGAAGGCATGAGCAAACACACCAGTATATTAAAGCCATAGCACCAATTGAACTGGAGGCTGGCAAATAGATTTAGTAAGGGATTTTGTCCATGCACAAATATTTCAACAGTGATTCTTTATAGTGGCATCCATTGTCTGATTCAAGGTAAGTTAACCTTGCTGTCTTTTATTTAAAAAAAAAAAAAATCAATAAAAAAATTATTTTGTTATAAGTGACTTCTGGACACAAGAAAAAGGAAGGGGACACTATAGCAATGTAGTTTGTATGTACAAAGACAAATCCAGGGACACTGCAAAAGGTTTTTTTTGCAAACCAACCAGTGGAGTAAAAACATATGAAGGCAAACACTGCATACCAACACACTTTGCACGTGTAAATCTCAATTTTTAACAAGGTGGAAGCATGAAGTGATACCTTAACACTTAAATGAATAAAGATCTAAACTGGTTAATAGTATAAATGTTTTATTCTTTAGCTCCTTGGTGCAAGACCTTACTGGATGTGATTGCAGTCAAGAAAGGCCATGGCTATAGTGCAGCAAAAAATGTCCCCTCTAACAAAGGAAATGCTAGAGCAAAGATTAAATTACATGAGTCAAGCACCCTGCTGAGATCTGCCAAACAATGGAATTACCAGGTCAGATTACCCTCAGGACTTTGACAGCTAGGGAAGCTAAGTGTTATGGGGGAGGGGAGAAGTAAATGGACTGGAATTCATTGTCTCATAAATTAGTGCCATTTAAACTAAATTAGAAAAAAAGGCAGCAGTAAACAGCACTTTGAGTGTGTTCTGTGGCATTTTCACTGTTTCTGTTTTAAGTAGTCATCCAGCAGCAGGGAATGTTACTTACACTGTTCTATTTTACTCGGTACCTTGTACGCATGCAACATCTATGAAATGACAGGAACTTTCGGCAAATGGAGGCCTGCATGATGTAACATTTTTGAGCCAAACAATGATTTCTGGGATACTGGATGGCAACCTGATTTATCCAAACCACGCAGGGTTGCCACCTTTTAACAAGGGCAGAGTGGGACATGGGGGTGTGGTCAACAGGATAGAGGTGTGGCCAACATGACACTGGCCACACCCCCACCACGGCATCACCAGAGTACTGGCTTGAAAAAACATTGGCACACAAAAGAACTGGCTCGAAAAACATTGGCATGCAAAAGAACTGGCTCGAAAAACATTGGCATGTGAAAGAACTGGCTGGAAACACATTGGCATGTGAAAGAACTGGCTTGAAAAAACATTGGCACACAAAAGAACTGACTTGAAAAACATTGGCATGCGAAATAACCAAGGAATGGAGCAAAAAAGAGTTTACAAACAGTTTGAAAAAGGTCAAATAGTAAATGAGGTAATGTCACCCCACCCCTCAAGACAAAAAAAGTTAACCACATTCACTGAACCAAAAAACAGTAAAATGAATGAGAATGCACAGTGGATACCATAGACCTAATTTAGCTTTTGACCACAGCAGTTAAGAAATGTATGGCACTAATTTACACAGCGCAATGATCTATTAATGAACATGCCCAACAGCAGCACTGGTCGTAATCGGATTATAATGAAAAACAGTAAATAAATATGTCGAAGACATCACTAAAACACAAAATACAAACTTTGCTACTTATAGACGCAAGCTACCCTGTAACAACGACATGGTTTAGCACAATCTCAAATACATTGCATTAACTTCTGAGCATTCATCCACAAAAAAAAAATAAACGGGGAAAAAAGTCCATAAACATTTTAACTTTTAAAAATACTTCTTGCAAGAGAAGTAACATAAACTACAATGTACAGCAGACTCCATGGGCTCCTTTTACCTCAAAACATAGCAATTAATCCAGCACAGCAATGCAATAAAAAGGCCCAAGTAAAAGCAACGCACCCATATTCACATTACAAGCAAAGCAGTACATTTTAACCTTATTAAAAATGCATAATAAATTAAATGCACACATTTACAAGTATAAATGAAAACAATCTTGAAACAGCTTTGGCAAATTGGCAACATGTACCTACTAGAATAATAAATGAATTACATTAACTGTTAACATTCCCCCTCAAAAGGTAGACTTGTACCACATAGACATGGACTTGCAGGAACAGGAAAAATTACCTAAACAGTATATCGTAACTTCCTGAAAACAGCATTATAGTGCACACATTTCCATACAAAAAAGTGCAAACTATGCTCAAACATTTCCTATCTGCAAACAGACACTACCCAGAAAAAGCTACGACAATAGAAATGCGTCACACTAAATTTATATTTCACTGCCCCCCAACAGAAACAAACAACTTCTATACACAGTTCAGCCTTTTAAAGGTAATGCTTCCAAATCATACCCCCGAGAATAATAACAATTACATATACATTCAGGTTTTATATCTTTAAAAACTACTACTCAAAAATATCAAAATAACCACTGCACAAATTTAAATACTGCGTACTGCACCAACCATCTACCTCTAAACATTAAAAAAATTAAACCACAATATATTCCCATTTTAAACTAGTACTCAGAAGTCTCAAAATAACCACTGCACAGATTTAAATACTGCATACTACATCCCCATCTACCTCTAAACATTAAAAACTTAAATAAAGCACACTATTCCCATTTTAAATAACTAAAGCCACAAAATGCAATTATCTACTTACCACTATCACAGTTATTGCTGGGCTAGCTTGCTTCCTTCCTGCTGAAATGACTAGTTGGTTGTTCAAGCAGTGGCTGGGCTGGCTCCCTTGCTGGCTTCTTTCCTGGCTGGCTGGGCTGGCAGGCAGGCTCCCTTGCTGCTTCTTTCCTGGCTGGCTGGCAGGCAGGCTCCCTTGCTGGCTTCTTTCTTTCCTTCTTGGCTGGCTGGCTGGCTTCAATCCTGGCTGGCTGGCTGGCTTCAGTCCTGGCTGGCTGGGCTGGCTGAAGATAGAAATTAAATCAGACCATTGGCAGCTACTATAGAGCTTAGTGCTCTACAGCTGCGACCTTTATGGGGCTCTTCAGAACAAGTTCCCGCCCCCTCCAATCCCTGCAGCCAATTACTGTGCTGCATTACCACCAGGACCTAGCAGAGAATCCCTCTAACTGCAGGTCCGGGTGGTGACGTAGCCGCATTGCCGTGGAAAAACCGGAAGTATTTTTGGCTTTTCCATGGCAATTGATTTGAATTGCGATCGCAAAGCACAAAGGGGAAAAACGGGACTTTTAAAGTCCCACGCTTGGTGACTGCAGGAAGCGGGATGAGAGGCCTCGACCCGTGAGTGTCCAACTGACAACGGGATGGGTGGCAACCATAAAACCACGTCAATATGCCAGCCTCCAGGTGGCCAGAGTCTGGAATTACATATAAAAATATTTAAAATCCTGTAAATAATCCCAGAGTGCTGTTAAAGTGTAGGAAAGATCATGCCATGATGTTTTAAACATGTTTTTTGAGTCTGTGGGGGCAGTACTCCTTTAAGTGTTCGATGTTGCAATATAGACCCGTTCTTCATATATGCATGTGTGCATGTAGAAAGGAGAGGGCAACAACAATCCAGAGTTAATAATATTACTTGCCACCACGCTATTTGTATGCATAGCTGTAATATATCTAAATGGAGAGAGTGATAGGTAGGTACATGCACACACATTTAGATATCTGTGTGTGATTAAACCAACAAATAATGAAACCTGTTTCTCCTTCACATAGTTAACGTCAAAGCTTTGACCATGTAATGGTTGATTGCATATACTGCAATGAGACATACAATTGCAAATGCAAGGAAAACAGATCTTGCACTTGCAGTCGCAATCAAGAAACCTTACAAAAATAAACAAAACAAATGCATTCATGTGGATAACTCCAAACCCACACCCCTAGTGTGCAGGCAAAGCCTCACATTCCAAATCCGCAGCCATACAACAGTCATGAAAGACAGTCGGCCAGAAGAACAGAATGCATTCCTACATGCAAGTGCCAAAACCAGTAGTCATGAAATGAGGAAATCCATGCTTGACCAAATGACTTATCAGAATAACAATTACACACCTGTATAGTTATTTTTATAAAAACATCTCTTTGCAAACTTGAATGAAATGCTGGTTTTGTGAAAGTAAAAATAATGTCTGTTTTCTGCAGCAACCATGAAGTATATAGTACTTTGCATAAACTTGAGTGCTGAATACAACTAAAAGAAATTACAAAGTCTTTAGTTCTCATCTCTTTCCAGGCAAAAGGTTCCAGGTCTTGGAAAAAGAATCCTTAGGAAAAGTCTATTCTTGACAACTGTTGATTGGAGTGTCTAACTCCCTTTTTACACTGCAGACTCATGACTCTTCTCTGACTTCCTGGTCTTCTGCCTTCTAACATGGGCTACACAGCCCCTTCTTTTTGTATGCATTTAGTGACACCTGTGGTTAATTGTCAGCCACACCTTAAGTTCCCTTTAAATGGATATGTGCTAAACAAAGATGATACAGCCAACCATGAGCACCAACAGTGTAGATCTTATAAATCACAAATTCATACACTTCAGTGGTGAAAACTACAACATTATGTCACATTTGACCTGCCTCAACTTGAAATCACCAGTTTTAGGCCTTTGGAATACTCTGTATGTCATGGAAAGACTATCCATATTGCTGTACTATATATTTGAAGGGCTATATTGATGAGACTCATGTCCGTCACTTCACATTGCCCTCTTTTTGCTGGTGAGAGGACCATGGACATTGATGGAGGGGACCTCAGACCTAGCAAGGAGTATCTTAAGGATTGCAATACCCAGTTAATAACCAAACACTCATGTGTGACAACCGAATATTTGGCCTCAATTCAAGTAGTAAATAGGTAGCTCCTCTTCATCCAATCTCTGGGTCAGTACCACATCCAAATCCAGGTTGGAGGTATCTGTATTCACTATGAAAGTTTAGTTAAATCAAGAGATGCTAGCATGGGGTCAGAGAAAGACAGCCTCTATTTGTATGGTCCACTTACTCTTTGTGGGTATCGTACCTCTAGCAAGTAGGTGAGAATACATGCAGTTGTGGCAAAATATGGCATGGATGTCCTATATCTGGCCAGGTCCCAAAAGTCTCTAACCTGCAGTTCTTTCTTGCCTCTGCTATCTCTGTCTGTGATTTGGTAATAGTACTCCCTTCCTATTATGAAACCCAGGTATTTTACCTCAGTTATGCTAATTTTAGTTTGAGGTGCATTTATGGTAAGCTCTGCCTACTTTAAGGAAGTCAAATCTGCCTGTGATTTAGGTAGGCATGAATGGCAATCTTCAAAATGTATGATAGCATCAAATAAGTATGCAGTTTTGTAGGGGGTGTGAGGTTTAAAGACCCTGTCTATTAACTATTGCAAAGTCGCTGGAGTACCATGAAGACCAAAAAGGATGACCTTGTATTGAAATGCGTCATCAGTGATCAAAAGGCAGTTCTGAACTTAGCTTCCTTAGTCAAGGGAATCTGCCAGTAGTCTTGTTTAATTCAGGGTCATTAAAAAATACTTTTCTCTAGCCATTCAATCAGTTCGTCTACTCTAGGCATAAGGCATCAAAGCCGTTTGTTATTCTAATTTCATTTCAGAACCTCATGCTTTCATCTGACTTTAAAACCAAAACTATATTGTATACACTGGTAGGTATTTCAGTGACCCCTAGTTGGGGCATCTTTTTACCTCCCCTGGACATGGTTTCCTTTAGTGATCCTTTAAAGTTTCTGGTTAACCTTTTACTCTGAGTTGATTTAAATATGATGTTTAATTAGTTTATTCTTGTCAGGCATTTCTGACAATATTTCTTTGCTCCATAAGAAAAACTTTTGTCCATCTTGTTTTAGAAGAGTTGAGAAAGCATTATCTACTAGGGCTTACTTATGGAAATTAGACTTATCTCCTTGTCAAGTTCCATTACATTGGCTAACAAACCTATCAACTCTGTCTGTATCTCTCTCCAGGGCTTCAAAACATTCACATGGCATATTTGTTCAGGACTTCTCTTTCCTGTTTGTATAACTTTATAACACTTTATAATTTGCATCACAGAGTCTCTATGACCACTTAGCAGGGCCGGCCTTAGCTGATATGGCACCCTAAGTGAAATAGTGCTCTGGTGCCCTTTAAGCCCTACCCACGCCATATTCATGAAACACCCCTATGAGCCACTCCCACAGGTAAGTCACTCCCAAAAAACCCACTCCAGTCATTCACTCCCCAAGAAAGCCCATCCAGTCATTTCCTTTAATTATTTAAATGCATAGAAGAAAGGGTACCTTGTAATGTAGTTTAAACTGCAAGTGAAGATGGAAATTTCCTTTAATAAACCTGCTTTATCTGTTGCTCCTTTACACATACTTTACTATAAAAGTCATGTCTTCAGAAAACAGAAGCCCATGTGGCTTGGTCCAAAGGGTTGCTTAGGTTACTCTAAACAGTTTAATTTACTCTTGGGTAGGCGAGAAAGCCTTACAGCTCATTGAAAGTAGAATAGCAACCTCTCTCCTTCCTGTGTACAGAAGCTTAAGATAGAATAGCACAAAGACAGATACCCATTTGCTAAACAATACAATCTCGCAATGAAAACAGTCTTAGCATGAACGGTAAAATTATCTCCCATTGAAACTGCATGAAAACCCATATTTATAGAAAATGCATCTGGTCAGTGGAGGATTAAGTTTACATTTGGGCTGTTTTCAAAACAGACTCCTTGCACACATTTTTACGGCCATGCATACATGTATTTGTTCTTTGATTCAACTTCCTGATTGCATTAAATTATATTCCTTATGTAATACAGCACCACTTGTTAGAATGTGTTTTAAATTTGTAGTTTTAAGCATTCTTTTAATAAGCAAAGAAACAAAATGTATAAACCAATAATGACAAAACTACCCATTTCAGAGAGTTTCAACCATAAAAGGCCACTCAGAAGTCTGTCATTACAATCCACCAATATCACTCAATACAAACAATCTCTGTAGAAGAGAAATCATCTGAACAATTCCACATTAAAGAAATCTGTAACTAATGAAGAGATTGCCACTGGCAAACAACTTTACATCTCAATGTTTCATCTACAAGTTCAGTGCATGTTGCCCTTGAAGAATTAATTGCCTATATTACAATTAAAAATTAGTGAACTTGTAATATTGCAATAGGAAATGACTAAAACTGACAAGTTCATAGTCGCTAGGCTTCTCATACAAAGTATGACATACTTAGGAGTGTAGAACCCTTGTCTGCACTTATAATGAACCAAATAATCAGCAATCAAATGGGCACTGCACTATCAATATTCCATCTACATGGTGTGGGAGCAGAATACATAGTCATCTGCATCAAAGACAATTATGCTACTAACACTGCTTTCAAATTCTACAATACAGTGTACCATTTGATAAACAAAACAGTTCGTTTTACACTGAAAACTGACTTAGCGTGAGAAGCAGTAAACTTTCTTCACCTGAAGCTCACAACTTCATGAAAATGAACTAAAACTCATAATCCCTTGAAAATGCACTGAAACTTTTTAATACCCTGAAAATGCATTGAAACTGACACTTATTTTTGTCAGCAGTCCGGCAGTTGGTGTAGAGCAGTGGTTCCCAAACCTTTATGGACCTAGACACACTTCAGAAAACAGTAATTTTTCACAACTCACTACTCACGTTAGGGTCTATATCATAACATCAAAATTGCAAAACCTCAAATGTTATGATATCGAACCCAAAACCTCGAAGACGGAGAACAGCGAAGCCACGGAACAACTAATTCTTTCCCAGGGAAAGAATTTGGTGGGCCGTTTCCGCTGCTTCACTATTTCCTCCACTGTGGTGCGATCTCGGAGTTGGTATATTTAAGTAGGGAGAGTGTGGGGGGCATAGCCCCCCACATTGGGGGTGTAGGAACAAAGCCCCCCATTAGACATAGTTAGTAGTGTTAGCATGTTTTGTGTTTGTGCTGAAACAGCGATTTTTTTCCCAGGGAAAAAAATCGCTGTTCCCAGGTTTAGGAGTTTTCAGTTTTCGCAGTTATAAGTTCAATGCTATATTGTTCAATGTTATTGCATTTTGATCATGTGATATAAACCCCTCACATTAGCTTGCATGCTTGTGAAGCACTGATGGTCCTCCTTAAAGGAGGAGATGCCGCACCACTGAGTATTTTTTCATGATTTAAATGACCATGTAAACTATTCTCATACTTTAAATTATTAGCATAGCCAGATTATAGTCAAATGGGGCCCTAAGCAGTGAAATAGATTGCGACCCCCCTGAGTAGCCCCTCTTGTACTAGCCTCCTCCCCAGCCATACCAGTGTTCCATTACGTGGCTGTTTCTCCCCAGTTACCATGAACACTGTTCAAACCTATCAGTGTGTATACTGTTTTCTTATTTACTTCTGCAATGATTACAGATATTGAAATAAAATGCACAAACACCGATAGCCATTTGCTAAACAATACAGTTTCACAAAAAAAAGACTTAGCATGAGCAGTAAACTTCTCTGCAACTGAAACTCACATTCATTGAAACAGCATAAAAACCCACATTCAAATAAAATGCATCTGACCAGTGGAGATTTGTTTACCTCTAGGCTATTTTCAAACCATAGGCCACTTGCAGTCATTTTTATGGCCATGCAGACATGTATGTATTCTTTGATTCACCTTCCTGATTGTATTAAATTATATTCCTTGTATAACACAGCACCACTTGCTAGTCTGTTTTAAATTTGTAGTTTTGAATATTTTTCCAGTAAGCAATGGAACAAAATGTATAACCCAATAATGACAAACTACCCATTTCAGAACATTTTAACCATATATATATATATATATATATATATATATATATATATACACATATATATATATTTATATATATATATATATATATATATATATATATATATATATACAGGCACACACATACATACTGTACATTACACTCTGCTTGATTACACAATGCATTGTGCTTGTACACTGGAATGTATATATATATATATATATATATATATATATATATATATATATATATACACACACGCACACACGCACACACGCACACACGCACACACACACACACACACACACACACACACACACACACACACAGTTTTTTCTATGCAATTAGTCTGAACTATTATGTTACTGCTTACATTTGTATATTTTTGTTTGTGAAATGGTTTGTATTTCACCCAGGCTGAAACTGCTCAGTACTGATCAGAGCACTACCCCAGTAAACAAATATAAGTAAATACCCCAGCAAACAAATATAAATAAATACATTTCAATAAAGAACTGCTGTCAGCACTTAAAAATGTTGCTCCATAATTCTGTGCTGTTCTATTTACTTGCAACTTGTATTTTCTTGTATGAAACAAAGTTGTGGCTGAAGAAAGGCTATCACAGTTCAATCTACTTAACTAATTCACCTCCAAAAAGTAACATCTACAAAGACAATGTGACTTAAGCATTACCCATTTCTTACCAGTGTCTGATTCTACAGTATTCCCTTGTGGCTTTCAAAGATCCTGCATTATTTCTTTCTGGTATTAGTCATTATATGTTACATTATACACATACTCTTTGGTTAAAATAAGTCAATAAATAGGGAACAGCACAATTTACAACTTCAAAAAAAGTAATCAGATTAGTAATACTTGCCACAAATAACTGCCCAGTCATTTGTTTTATAAAGTGTGAACTGTCAGGGATAACCACATTCACAATGACAGAAACAAGTCTCACTTGCAGACCAACAAACACCACGGATGGCCCATCAGATGATCAATTACAGCAAGTTCACCCAAATCATGAGATGCATCCAGATTGTACATCAAGATATGGAGATTACTAAAAGACCAAATATTTGTAGTAAATGATTCCACATTCTTGATATTCCTTAGTTACAAACCCATCTCCAATAGTAATATTATTTCATGACTATTTACAGAACCATGCTATGCCATCTAGAAATAGAAGGGTCTACTTTAATTAACCGAAAGCTGATTCCAGCGAATGCAAATCCATCGACACATATACATCGAATCGTGAAATAATCGAACTCACAAAACCGCAAAATTACGGCAAAATTTGAAATGTGGAAGTGTTTTGGTTGGCCCGTCTGAGCTACAGATCCGTAAGGTAAGTGTGCGATAGTTACGGACATTAAGGTTAGGATTAGGGTGTGGGTTAAGGTAAGTGCATAGATAGGTAATATAATATGGGTAATGTATTTATCGTTTAGTGTAGGGTTTGAGGTAGGGGTTTGGTTAGTGTATGTGTGTGGTTTATTTATTTTGTTTGGGTATAGCTCCGTAGGGTAAGTGTGAGGTAGTTACGGACCTTAGGGTTAGAGGGGGGTTAAGGAGAGTGCATAGACAGTGGTGTATGTGGGGTTTAGTGTAGGGTTAGAAGTAGGGTTTTGGTTGGCATATGTTTGTGGTTTAGTTATTTTGTTTGGGTGGGTAGTGTTTTTCGGGTGGTGGGGTTGGCCGAGTATGACAATTCGGTATTTTGAGTTTCGCGGTTTTGTGAGTTCGCTTATTTCGTGGTTCGATGTATATGTATCGATGGATTTGCATTCGCTGGAATCAGCTTTCGGTTAATTAAAGTAGACCCAAACAGAATGACTGGAAGTCAATTTAAATGGCAAAACTTAAAACAAAACTCTTTCAAAGCCTGCAATCTGACTATACTGTCTAGCTTCCAAAATGCCTTGACTGTTCATGCTACTCAAAGATTCCTACTTAGCCAAACTATATTATGCCTGGTGAAGATGAGCATTAATTTTGTTAGCAAGTTGTAAAATCTTGGCATTATTCTTGACTCTAGGCTTACATTTTGGGCCCAGCTGTCTGCTGCAGTGAAGTCATTCTATTCCATCTGAGAAACATTTTCAAGATTAAGCACCTCATACCTCATGCAGATCTCTCAACTGTCGATTACTCCTTGATCTCCTCCACACAGGATTACTGCAATGCCCTTTATCTGGGACCAACTAATTCAACCTAACCACTTAAAAATGGCGCAGAACTTTGCCTCGAGGCCACTTACTTGTACACCACGCTACCAACATATTACACCTGTTCTGTGCAGCATCCACTGGATTCCAATCTGCTACAGGATCATTTTAAAGATCCTTGTGTATGCTTACTCTTGCATTCACGACCTGGTTCGCTGCTAACAGAAAAGCTCACTATGCTGTACTACTCTGTAAAGACGCTGCGTTCAGCCTTTGTGGGGCTATTGGCATTTTTACAAGTCAACACTGAAACATCAGGTCTTATTTTCTACTATTAAGCCCCTTACTTGTGGGGCTTGCTACATTTGTGACATTGAGAATGCTCATTTGGATGGTTTCAAGCAAGGATTACAAACATAACTTTCAGAAATGGCTTTGATGGTGTGGGCTGATGACATGTTGCCATTGCTTTAAAATTTTGTTAGTGTTTTAAACACCTAAATAAACTTGAACTCTTAGTACCACCTCAAAGATTATTTTTGCTCATTGCTGAATTAGTAGCACTACTGTAATCATTCAATTAACTCCAGTGTTCCACAGCCACTAGTTGCTATTATCTTACATAATCTTATTTATGAAATACAGACTTCATGTTTTAAGACACATTTTAAATAACATTACTTTTAAAAATATGGCTTGGTTTCTTAAGTGAAAGGAGGCAGTGAACATCAAAAATGCTCAGGAAAGATTAGTGGTGCATAAATTCAAACTGTTCCCTTTTCTAGACTGAAGAATTATTTGATCTAAATTATTTTCTATACCACAACTCAGATGTTTGGTTTCAAAAATCATCTAAAGTTGAATTACTGAAACAGTTAATATTTGGTGTGTCAACTCATTCAGAATAATTAGATCCAAAATTATTAAGTCCTGACATAATTCTGTCAGAAAAATATCACTTTGAACAGTTGAGTAAATATATAATTTGGTAGTTGATTATACCACAAAATTAATTTAGCATAATTTCAGTTTTTAGCACAGCAAGCAACACAACAAAACAATGAGCATGTTTACCAAGAGAGCTACAAACTACTCCTACATGAGGATGACCACCTCTATTGCTTTGCGAGTGTGTGTGTGAAATACTTATCAAAAGTTGGAAAGTATGCCAACCAACATGCAGTCAGCAGAGAGGATTAAGGCTATGAGCTGTTAAAGACCTGCTACCTGTAGTCTAGTGTTTGATTTCCTCACTGACAGCAGTGGCTAAATTCCCAGCACCTCCCTTGGGCCGCCCGCCTGCCCCATATAGTTTGCAAAACAAGGTGCAGTTTGACTAGCACACAGCTTAATGTCACCTTTTCTGTTGTTTATATTACCTGCCAAGCCCTATAGAAAATGTTGGCAAAAGCATCTGCTTTAATCCCTACTGGCCTCATAGACTGACCCTGCAACAACTTCATCGTATCTCCTTTCAATAACACCAAAAGCCACTCTTACAGTTGCTTACTTTTCTCAAACCAAGTGGAGGGAAAGAGGGGAACAGAACCTTTCTAAACCAAATGCCCAAAAGTGTCATGATGCATGCACGTTCACGTTCCTCCTTACAGCAAACTCTCGTACCATGAAGTAAGGATTTTTTTTAATTTGTTTTTTTTTTATTTTAAACTGTCCTGGCCAACCTGCAGCTGTAAGTGAGAGGGCACACCCCCCCTCCCCCATGGTTCCGGCTTTCAGTTACACTTCAACAGGGTGCCGAGAAGAGCGCAAACTTTAAGTAAAATAAATACACACATAAATAAAAACTGCGCCCTTTAAGAGGCTGGCCTTTATGATGCCCTAGGGGGTCGCCTAGTTCACCTATGCCTAAGGCCGGCCATGCCACTTAGATAAAAAAAGTATTCATGACAGAGAGATGTGCCCTAGACCAGTATGATGAACTAGTGCCTACCACTCAGCTCTTCAAGTAAAAAGTATTTAAAAAAAAAGGGCACTTTACTGTATTAAGTACTTCCATTGAAAAAAAAATGAACACTCCTTCTACTGGCACACCAACTGGGTGGCCAGATACACAACACACACACACACACACACACACACACACACACACACACACACACACACACACACACACACACACACACCCCTCCTGCCTAGCCATTCAGTTCCCATTTTTGTGCCCTGCCCAGACCCTCCTCCATTTAAAAAACTAATAATAATTTCTTCTTCTTATAAGCTGTAGCAAACTGCTTGCTACAAATGTAGCAAGGAGTTGCTACTGTACACTAGGCGCTCATGTTTTACTTAAAAAAAATACACTTCTTCTAACAAACTGTAGCAAACTGTTTGCTTTTATACCCTGCCTGCATGGAGGTTACGGTGCTCAAAATTTACTTAAAAAATGTTCTTATAAACTCTTGCTATCTGTTTGCTAGCCTCAGGTTTTAGCTAAAAAAAAGTTTAGACAACACACAGAGGGATAAATTATGCAGGTTTGACTGCAAATGCAATACCAGCTTTTAAAAACTATTATTGCTTTAGAGATTTGGGATCAGTTGATCATGGCCTCCCAACACTTTGCGACAGAGACAGTTGCTCCTCTCAGCCCATCCTAGCTACTGGTAGAGGAAAATAAAACTAAAATCTGCTTAAAACTAAAATCTGCTCCTCAGCTTATAGCTGTTGTATGCCTTCTATTGAATTTCTTATGCCTTTCTACAAGATGTGCTCAGAGATAGGGGCTGTCAAAACTGAAGTTGAGTGAAGCAAAGAGATTAATCATAGCCTGAAAAAAAAATTACATACTCACCCAATTATGAGCAAAAATAACCGACTGCCCGGTTTACTTGTGATTGCAGAAACAGCTGTACCACTGAGGCAGCTGAGTTTGTATTTCTGAGCAATAACAAATTTCTTTAAGACTATTTCTAGATAATTCTGAGTGGGAACTAACCTGAGCATCCGTGTATGCAGGACTGCATGACTCCATCCTTAATAAGACCAGCTAAACAGCACCCACTATACTGAGAGGTCCACTTTAAAATAGAGAGGACGTTACCTTCTGTTGGAATTCAGTCATCCTGGTTGCCAAGGAGATGCAGCCTGCATTATGATGGTCCTTGCCATTTATGCAGCTTATCAGAAACTATGAAACTATCCCTGGCTGAAGCAGAGGAAGGCACTGTAGAAATGGTACTGGCTACCTGCAGTACTACCCAATTTATTCACAGCCCAGACAGCAAGAAGTATACACTGCAATGTGGACACAACAGTGTAAATTCTAACTCTGCTTAATAGGTCAACCCTTGAGACACATTGTCATGCAGAATCTTAGTCACTGTCTATATTTACATTTCCACACCTGAAAGGTAAGCAGCTTAAAGTACGTGAGTTTCATAAACAACAATAAAAACTAAGTCTCTGCAGATAAGAAATATGGCTGTGCATATCCCTTTCAGATAAATTTCTCATTGTTTCTTTCTTTCATTCAAATATTGACTATGATATTGTACCTGATAGCTGTCTTTGCTGTGACACATTGTAATAAAACAGATGGCTGGCATGATCATTTAACCCAAACAAGGATCTGGTTTGCTGTTCCAGAGTAAAATACAGGGCTCTATGCAAATATTCTGACGGTGACAGAATTTAGGTGACATGTTTGGCTACCTTGTATGGTTCTTTTTTTGTCAATTCATGTACAGTAATGGGAGACCTTGAGTCATGTTTTACTTTGTTCTGTGCTTTTCCATGTGATCTATTCAACTTCTTTACCATCTACACTTTGGAGAATATTCACACTGTGTTAATGTGATGTTTTATCTGTTACTCCTGTTGTTAGTAATTGCCAAATTCTTTATTGCAATTTACATAATTTTAATTTTGTTTTGTACTTCATATCATTTTATGCATCAGGCATATTCTAAGAAACACTCCACAGGTATTTTCCTTCTGTTTCTTAGCATTCTGTAGTAATGTTCTGTTTTCATGCTAGGATTAAAAACTCAACAGCAGTTCACTCATCATAATATATTTTCTTACCCTTTTTATATCTGAGACTACTTTCATTTTCACTCTGCTTTACTGCCAAGCAGATTATTAGAAGCTTAGCGTGTTAGTTGTGAAATACTTGTTCTGCAATATTAGCATTTACCTGTGTGTTATTTGTCTTTATGTAATGATTTTAAGAAAAGTTTTAAGTAGTGTTTCATATTAAGTAATGGCAACATTAACAGAGTCGTCCTTAGGTCAAGTGGTGCCCTAGGCAAAACGGCTCCACAGCACCCACCCCCCACACCACCTAGTGCCCCCATCCTGGTCTGTTTACACCATTCAGTTTACTGGAAAAATGCCCCTGCTAGAGCGGCGCCCTTGGCGTCCACCTAGTTGGCCTATACCTAAGGCTGACTATGGCAACATACAATACCTCGCAAACTCTTAATACAAGAATTTTGGACAAAACTAAACTTAAGGGGGGCCAGAGGCCCAAAACCAGGGACAGATTTTGAATATTGGTTTTATAAACCTAGAAGCCTGCTTGAATACCAGGCTTTGCATTTGTATGTGCTTCTGAAGAATGTGAAGCGAGTTTCAAACTGCTCTGTGCTTTTAAAAGTTTAAATTGCATTGCCTTTCTGCATTTTTCAGTTTTTGCACTTGTTCGTATCATGTTTAGTCATTTTTGTATTGAGGAACTGTTGTAGGCTACACACTAAAGTGCGCTAGCCTGTTTATAGCATTTACAGTGTTTTCTGTGTGTTTTTCTGCTGTTCTCTGGGAAAAAAACAAAAAAAAAATTCTCTTTTCCCACCTTTGCTGAACTAAATTAGTCCAGATTTCAGGCTTTGGTGAATTCCGGACTGTGGTATAGTTTCCTGTTTTGCCCATATCCTTACTTGGATAGGAGGAAGCTTCTCTGTTCACCAGTGAGAGTGGGGAGCTTTGAGCAGCCTATCTGTCCCTGGAGGAGTGGTCTCAGCCCTGAAACTAGTAGCTTATTGGCCGTTTTGGGTCATTTCCTATCTCTTTCAGTTTCCCTGATTTAAAACGCGCATTTGAGTGGTTTTGTGCCAGTATACAACTCAGCACAGCTCCTTGTGGTGTCCTGCAGAGTGATACAGGCAACAGACAGACCAAAGAGAGACTTTTCTTGATTTAAGTATTTTTTCTGTTTTTTTTTGCTCCGACTGCTTTTTCCCACTTAAAAAGCCAGTTTCAAACTGCTCTGTGCTTTTAAAAGTTTAAATTGCATTGCTTTTCTGCATTTTACAGTTTTTGCACTTTTTTTAGTCGTTTTTGTATTGTATAACTGTTGTAGGCTACACACTAAAGTGTGCTAGCCTGTTTATAGAATTTACAGTGTTTTCTGTGTGTTTTTCTGCTGTTCTCTGAAAAAAAAAAGAAAAAAACAAAAAAAATTCTCTTTTCCTGCATTTGCTGAACTAGATTAGTCCAGATTTCAGGCTTTGCTAAATTCCGGACTGTGGTATAGTTTCCTGTGTTGCCCATTTCCTTACTTGGATAGGAGGAAGCTTCTCTGTTCACCAGTGAGTGGGGAGCTTTGAGCAGCCTATCTGTTCCTGGAGGAGTGGTCTCAGCCCTGAAACTAGTAGCTTATTGGATGTTTTGGGTCAATTCCTATCTCTTTCAGTTTCCCTGCTTTAAAACCCACATTTGTGCAGTTTTGCGCCAGTATACAACTCAGCACAGCTCCTCGTGGTGTCCTGCAGAGTGATACAGGCAACAGAGAGACCCAAGAGAGACTTTTCCTGATCAAAGTATTTTTTTCTGTTTGTTTTTTCTCCGACTGCCTTTTCCCGCCTAAAAAGCGAGTTTCAAACTGCTGTGTGCTTTTAAAAGTTTAAATTGCATTGCCTTTCTGCATTTTACAGTTTTTGCACTTGTTTTTATAATTTTTAGTCATTTTTGTATTGTATAACTGCTGTAGGCTAAACAATAAGGTGCGCTAGCCTGTTTATAGCATTTACAGTGTTTGCTGTGTGTTTTTCTGCTGTTCTCTGAAAAAAAAGAAAAAAAACAAAAAAATTATCTTTTCCTGCCTTTGCTGAACTAGATTAGTCCAGATTTCAGGCTTTGCTGAATTCCGGACTGTGGTATAGTTTTCTGTGTTGCCCATATCCCTACTTGGATAGGAGGAAGCTTCTCTGTTCACCAGTGAGAGTGGGGAGCTTTGAGCAGCCTATCTGTCCCTGGAGGAGTGGTCTCAGCCCTGAAACTAGTAGCTTATTGGACGTGTTGGGTCAATTCCTATCTCTTTCAGTTTCCCTGCTTTAAAACCCGCATTTGCACAGTTTTGCGCCAGTATACAACTCAGCACAGCTCCTTGTGGTGTCCTGCAGAGTGATACAGGCAACAGAGAGACCCAAGAGAGACTTTTCCTGATCTAAGTATTTTTTTCTGTTTGTTTTTGCTCCAACTGCCTTTTCCCGCCTAAAAAGCGAGTTTCAAACTGCTATGTGCTTTTAAAAGTTTAAATTGCATTGTCTTTCTGCATTTTACAGTTTTTGCACTTGTTTTTATCATTTTTAGTCGTTTTTATATTGTATAACTGTTGTAGGCTACACACTAAAGTGCGCTAGCCTGTTTATAGTATTTACAGTGTTTTCTGTGTGTTTTTCTGCTGTTCTCTGAAAAAAAAAACAAAAAAAACAAAAAAAATTCTCTTTTCCCGCTTTTGCTGAATTAGATTAGTCCAGATTTCAGGCTTTGCTGAATTCCGGACTGTGGTATAGTTTCCTGTGTTGCCCATATCCTTACTTGGATAGGAGGAAGCTTCTCTGTTCACCAGAGAGAGTGTGGAGCTTTGAGCAGCCTATCTGTCCCTGGAGGAGTGGTCTCAGCCCTGAAACTAGTAGCTTATTGGCCGTTTTGAGTCAATTCCTATCTCTTTCAGTTTCCCTGCTTTAAAACCCGCATTTGCGTGGTTTTGTGCGATTTTGCACCTAGCGCAGCATCGGGCAGTGCCACTTAATCAGGTTTAAACTATTCCCAGCTCCACAAAGTCTGCTCTTCACTTTTTCCCTTAGAACTGATCTAAATCTCAAAGTAAGCACTCTATCTTCATCCTAAAGCCCTGCACTTGCTCTTATAAGTAATCTTATAAGTAAGCACTAATAAACTAAAGCACTACACCCTCTTATACTCCTTTTAAGTACATGGCTCCCTATTGGTCCTTTCTGATCAGTCAAAAAGTAGTTCCTTATACTATTCTGGCATGTCCAAAAGTCAGTTTCGGGTTTACTCTCCAGTCCAGCTGGTGAATCTGGGAATCTTGAGGCAATGTTACAATTGCCTTATGTACACAGACCACCCTCTCCTCCTCCCTACAAGCTCAAATATATGTGAGAGATGCAACTATAGAGCCAAACTGGAGGCTGAGCTCTCTCAACCTAGTACTGGCTCAGTCAGTCAGGAGGAGAAGGGAACCACACACACCACAATTCCAGTCTCAAATAGACCTACCGCATCAGCAAACCAAACACATAAACACACAAAAACATACTCGGAGGCTCTAAATAAAAATCTGCATAAGCAGCAGAGACCTCCAAAGCAGACATCCAAGCAAACCCTACCCCACACCAATATCCACGTATCACTTAGTTCACAAAGTCAGTGTGCCACACAGTCACAGCCCTTAAGGCTAAACAACACACCTAATACACTTGTAATAGGTGACTCTATTGTCAGACACACTAACGTCCCACTCACCAGACTGAACAAGGAGAAGGTCACTGTAAGCTGCCTGTCGGGTGCCAGGATCCGCCACATAACGCATGCACTCATGTCACTCCAAAGCAAGTATAAGTATGACTCCATCATTGTCCATGCTGGTGTGAATGACCTGAGACGTACCTCCCTGGACTACATGAAAAGAGACATAGAGGAGCTCTCTGATCATGTAGCCCAGGCCAGTATAACCCTGACCTTGAGTAGCATCTTGCCCTCACCAAAAATGATGCCACAATATAAAGACAAAATGATCAATTTTAACAATTGGCTAAAGTGTTGGTGTCATTTAAAGGGGATCCAGTGTCTGTCAGCCTGGGATGACATGCTCAACAAGCCACGTTGCTTCGCTAGGGACGGCTTGCACCTATCACCCCTGGGCTTTCGAATACTGGCTAAGGCTCTTGCCACCCCCATAGTGCCTTTTTTAGGCAAGGCTCAAAAGACAAACCCACCTCCATAGACAACACATTGAAAAAAAAAGCTAAGGGTAATGCTGCTCAACGCCAGAAGTCTAAACCTCAAGATGCATGCACTCAAGGCTCTCTTCAGTATGGAGAATATCGATATCTGTGCAGTTACAGAAACCTGGTTCAAGGCTTCCGAAGGCACTCCAGCACTACCAGGTTATACTTTATACCTTGCTTTTCTGCCACAAAACTCGGACCAAACCACAAAAGGAGGGGGAGTATCCACATACATCAAAGATACCCACACCTCCAGGTTAGTAGCACTGCACGAAGCATCGGAGACCATCCATGTGCAACTAACAGTGGGCAAAACTGCCTTTCAGTTTGTAGCCTGCTACAGACCACCCTCCCAAACTCAGGAACCCCACTTGGCTTTCCTGAGAACACTGGAGAATATGAAGGTCTCTCCAAACACCATTATATTGAGTGACTTCAACTACCCAAACATTGACTGGGAAAACTACTCAAGCCCCAACACCCTCGCCCAACGATTCCTAGAATTTATAAACTCAAATGCTATGGAACAACTGGGCACCACCCCCACAAGAGGGGAAAACATATTGGACCTGGTCATCACCAACATGGGGGCTCTATGTTCCACACCAGAGGTATACCCCTCATTGGTAAGGTCAGACCATAAATTAATCTTACTGGACATCCATATCCCGTCCCCACCCCCAGCCAAGGAAACCACGGTGAAGAGCTTCTCAAAAGCAAACTTCACACTTCTCAAAACCGAGGTGGTATCCTTCAAAGCCCCCGGGCCAGTGGAAAATACGGCTCAAACCGCAGAATCCTTTACAAATTGCATTCTATGGACACCTACAGGAATGCATGGATCATGCTATCCCAAATAAAACCAAGACTCACTCCCCCAAAGGCAGGAGACCTGTCTGGTGGACCCCAGCCATAAATAAGCTATACAACAGAAGGAGGAAGCTACTACATGATAGAGCAAAATCCCAAAAAGGGAAGGCATCTCTGATCAGTACTAGCAAGAAACTACGATCCCTCATAAAATCATCTAAGGCTAGCTTCGAAAGAAAAATTGCACAAGACACTAAAGACAATCATAAGGCCTTTTTTAGTTATGTCAGGAACCTGGGTGGCAACTCCCAGATATGCTCTGAGTTAGTGCAAAATGACAAAAAATACAATGAACCCACAGACATTCCCAACATTCTGGCAGACAGGTTCAGTGCAAATTTCTCCCCCCATCCCCCCCAAAAGAGCAAATGTCTATCCCAACAGAGTGTAGCCTCCCTGACATCATAGATGAGCAGGTGAGAGCTGCCCTCTCCAAAGCAAAAAACACAGCATCAATGGGACCGGACGGTGTCCTGGGCTGCGTCTTACATGAGCTTCAAGAAGAACTTAACCCTCACATAAAGTCACTGTTCAATCTCAGCCTTACTACAGGATATGTACCCAAGGAATGTCGTACAGCAACAGTGGTCCCACTCCACAAAGGTGGTGGCACAACGGACCCCGGAAACTATCGCCCTATAAGCCTGACTAGCCTGGTCTGCAACGCTATGGAGCGTATCATCATGGAACTCATAAACAAAGACATTGGGAACCTCCAGACACTGGATCCTACCCAATTCAGCTTTGTTAAGGGCAGATCTTGCCTCTTGAACCTGGTCAACTTCTTTGAAACAGTTACCAGGGCCATAGACAAAGGGAAGGTAGTCCACACAGCCTACCCGGACCTCGCAAAAGCCTTCGACACAATACCCCACTCGGGCATCATAAATAAGCTCACCAGCTTAAATATCAACCCCTGTGTCACAAGATGGGTTGCAAACTGGCTCAGGGATAGAACCCACATGGTCAGAATTGCAGGTGCCATGTCAAACTCTAAACCAGTTACAAGTGGCATCCCACAGGGCTCAGTCCTGGGACCTCTCTTGTTCGGTATATATTTCTCTGAGGTACAGGCTAACATGGGAGGACTATGGCTGACCAAGTTCACAGATGACTGCAAACTGGGTGCCATAATCGACTCTCCAGCTGACACAAGCATCCTCCAAAACGGTCTCACAGAGATGGATAACTGGTGCCAGAGCCATGGCCTAAAGCTAAATGCCAAAAATGCATAGTCATCCCCTTTGGGAAAAACAAAGTGCCAACAAATTACCCCATAGGTGGTAATCCATTAAGTACGGAAGAAGTAATTAGGGATTTGGGGACCCAAGTAGATAGTAATCTCTCCTTTGAAAATCACATTGCCAAAAATGGTTAGAAAGACCTTCTATATAGCCCACCTCATCACGAAAGGTTTCACATCTACATCAAGAGAGGTCATTGTGCCCCTCTACTCATCACTCATCAGGCCCATAATTGAATATAATGCCACATTTGGGATGTACCTTACCCAACACCTGCAGCAACTGGAAAGACACCAAAAGTACCTCACCAAGAGGATCAAGGGACTCAAACAGATGCCCTATGCAGTTCGGCTAAAGAAACTCCAGCTCAACTCAGTTGCTTACCGCCTACTCAGAGGCGATCTGTGCCTGACGTATACAGCCATGAACAACCCAGAATTAATGGACATGCTCCACCTCAGGAAATCCAAATCCCGTAGAGCTACACACTCCAGGGACTTAAACCTCAGCACAGAAATAAATAGGACATGCTGGAGGGACAGATTCATATCCCAGAGGCTCCCCTCACTCTGGGACAAAATCCCAGTCCAAGTTAGGCAGAGCCCCTCACTGACCTTCTTCAAGAAAAATCTTGACGAGTGGATGGGAGATCGTAAGTTTACCCCGGGGATCTCTTCTGTGTCCCTGCTAGACAGAGGCACAGTAAACTAACCTTAAAAGGGTTATCTTCTGTGACCTACTATTCAAAGGCACAGTCTACTAATCTAAAAGGGTGGCAAAAGCCAAACACACTCTGGCTAGGCTTATAAATGCCCTAGGGCAGATAGCCTAGTATCAACCTATGAACCTCAAATGTCAATCATTATTTAGTGACTCCAGTCCAGAATGATTTGCCAGTACACTACAGATTGTATCAGGAACAGATGAAAAATATGAGGCAAAAAATCTGGGCATCATAGAAGTGAGCTTCAGCTATATAGGGGACAGAAACAGAAGAATCATTAAAGAAAGGAATAGAAAGGCTAAACAGAATGAACAGATAGTTACTGGGTATTTCCTGCAAAGTTTTGTCTGTGTACCCTAAAGATAACTGCATTGCAGTTTATAGTTCATAATATATGAGTAGAAATGCCTCGTGAATATACACTTGTATTACTGTAAAGGTTTAAAGGCATACAATTATCATGAACTATTTTAATGTTGTACCATGCATGTTGCTATGTGCTCGTCCAGTTCCATAATATTTGCCAAGCGGCAAAGTGCTGTCCCATAATGTATCCAACAAAGTACCATGCACTTATTTGCTTTCCCTTCCAGAGCTACACTAGTAACTGTATTTGTCTCTTTGCATCTGTATTAACCACATTATAAAGCTGTTAGTGTAAGAGTTCTGTAATGAAGTTCAACATAAATGCTCTGCAGCTTGTACTAGTTTATTGTACCTGGGTCCATGGCTGAAAAGGGTCCAAGTCCAGTCCACCTACCTGGTTAACATATTTAATAATTAATTAAGTAAGCCAGTAATAAGTTCACATTGGCTGAGTTTGACCTTTTTCCAAGAGATGCTGTTTTGATTTCGTTTTGTCCTGTGCTTTAAAATATGGACCTTTATCCAGTTTGGTAGAATGTTCTTCTAGAGAACTGTTATTCACATGGTTAAGTGCCTTAGCTTTCTGCTCTGCTCACACTCATAACGACAACATTGTATTCTGTTACTACAGCCTATGGTGTTTATTCTACTGGATACATTACACTAGTGATGGTCTCCCTCGCTAGACCTTTTTACTTCAGCTAAGCATTCTCTGAGCATAATGCAAAAATGCTGCACTGTATTATTATTATTATTATTATTATTATTATTATTATTATTGTAAAGGTCACGGCCTATCTAGGGGCCAGGATACCTGCTAAGTAGGGACAGATGAAATTTGTTAGACAAGGGATGCAGGAAAAAACCTCTTGCCTTAGAGCACACTGTTAGTTTAACAGAGTTTTAGCTAGATATTTAATGAATGATGAAAGGCTTGGGATAGTTATTCCCAGAAATCCCTAGGAGTAGGAAGGGCAGTGATCCAGCTGGAAGATAAGTCTGGGTGCTGGCCAGTCTCATGTTGGATATCATGAGCATGTATTTGTATTAAAGCAGAAGTGTTCAAAAGGAAAAGGCACATGTCAGTGTAGGTTTCTCATGGTAAATCTGTGGCGTATAATGTAACATGGTACCTTCTGTTACAAACGAGGCTGTGCCTTGTGTTATCACTATCTAGGGATGGCTGGCAGCGCAGTATAAGTAGGTAACAGATTCAAAAATACAGCTGCATGCCACAGATGCAGTTTAAATAACACAACCCCATTTAGCAGTAATAGAATGTTTAAACTAATAGGTCAACAGTGTGCTTAAAAAATAATTGTTTAAAAACAAGAGAGCATAATATAAGCCTTCATAATGGGGTGAGGAAAAATTTAGACAGAACAGCAGAAAGTACTTTTCCACTGCAACTATGCAACATTCAAATAAAAGAATACTTCCCGATTATGCAGTTTGATTCTTCCATTTAGAAGTATACAAAGACAGGAATGTGTTAATGTGCTGCTTCAATGATATGAGGTATGTAGAAAAAGAACATTTTGAGTGCAAAAGAGCTATTTTTTTTTAAATATTTATTAAAATCTGCCTGTCTAGACAGAGTAAGACTAATATTCAATTGTTATGTCTTAAATGTTTTGTTTGGTGAGTTTTCATCTCCCAGGGATGCCACTGGTGTCTCAGATGGAAATCCTAGTTACCAATGGTAAATAAGTAAATAAATACAATTTCATGTATCATTTCATCAGATCTGATATCCTTAAGTTCTGGACTGCTAACTGCCACTGTGCCACCACTGACAAAGCAAAAAATTATTACAAATCATTAAAAACCTTCTCAAATTGTCAATTATAATGGGGCTCACTGTGAACTGTAGCAATTCATAAATATATACTTTTGTCACCCATAAACATCTCACCTCACCTACAATAAAGTACCTTCTACAATGAGTGCTTATATAGGAAAGATGGATCAGTTAAGAAACAGGACTACAGCCTGACCTAAACTCTCCATTGCAATATATATTAATGCAATGCATGAATTCAGAGAGGAAATGAAAACATTACATTACCTAATGAATCTGCTACCCAATGATACAAAGAATTTTCTAGTATCAGCCTCAGTCACACTCAGCAAATACTCTTCACTAAAAGTAATAATCAGATCCATCAAAACATGTCTTGAAACCTCAAATGTGTCTGAACAGAGCTTGTCATTTTATGGAATGCAATACCACTGCTTTTCCCTTAACAAAGGGACTTGCTGTCCATTCCGTTTCGTGCCCCATATACAGCAGGCACACACATACACTAGCTACTATATCTTAACCACAGTGACTGTCCCATTTTAGAATATAAGCTTAAACATATAAATCACTTGAGAAATCTGTGACCCAACAGACTGTGTTCTCTACCAATATCTATACAGCATAAGGTGCACAATAAATACCTTCTCTGTAATAGGCCGCAAACTCAGGAATAATAAACTGTCACATATGACTTACAAAGCTGCACTCCCAGATTTCAAAAAGATGTTTACTATGTTGGATCCATGTCTCAGTGAGATGAAGTCCTGACTACAACCCTGATGACCCCAGTTTGATAAGTACCTCAGTCCCTGTCAAACCTCAGCAGCTTCAATTGTTAAAAATGTTAGGTCTCAGTAGTTTAGTGATAGGATTAGAAAACAAGTAAGATGCTTCACAGTGACATGCTTTACCTTTATATGGAGTCTGCAGTGTGCATTTTTTTCTTATAAAATTTGTGTCCCAGAGTCTCCCCCATCTATGGAATAGATTCCCTCTCCACATCAAGCAGAGTACCTCTTTACCCCTTTTTAAGCACAACCTGGATAACTGGATGGGAAACAGAAAATATACTCCTGGGATTCCACCCATGTCCCTGCTGGACAGGGGGATCGGGTGCTGATTTGTCTAAACATGAGATAAACTATTGGCTAGGGTTATAAGGACCTCAAGGCCAATAGCCTAGTAAGCGCCAATGATCCTATGATCCCATGATCCTGTGGCGTTTCTAGGATTTGATCAATCGGATCTCTCTCTCTATCTATATAGCTATATATATCTGTATTTATCTATCTATATATGTGTGTGTGTGTGTGTGTGTGTGTGTGTGTGTGTGTGTGTGTGTGTGTGTGTGTGTAAATATATATATGTATATATATATATATATATATATATATATATATATATACAGTGGATATAAAAAGTGTACACAACCCTGTTAAAATGCCAGGTTTTTGTGATATAAAAAAATGAGACCACAATAAATAATTTCAAAACTTTTCCCATCTTTAATGTGACCTATAACCTGTACAATTCAGTTGAAAAACAAACAAATCTGTTAGGGGGAAAAATATAAAAAATAAAAAATGTACAATAATCTGGTTGCATAAGTGTGCACACCCTTAATCTAATACTTTGTTGTGTGTGCATACCCTTAAATTAATACTTTATTTGCAGATGTATTTCTCTCATTTTCCACCGGGTTCCTGTGATTCATCATGACAATCTCCAGTGAAACTATACACATTAAGGACATCTTTAATGCACTAAACTCTTCTTGTAGTAGACTCAGAATACTGGGTTTCACTTTAATTCCTTTTCTTTGAGCTTTTCCCAGTAGGTGACACAACAGCAAATGTGCTCCCTGAATCTTGGCAGAATTGTTATGCAGTAGTACTGGCTGAATGTCACATTCATTTTATATGGTCTTTGTCTAAACTGTGAATTTTCTGCCCAGTTACTTTCAGAATGACCTGGGTCAGACTCTCGCTCTCTCTCTTTGGACATCGTCTAAACACATGACTTCCTCCATTAAATCTCCATTAAATTAAACATTTGATTTCCTCCATTGCCTGGGGCTCCAAGAGCAGAATAAGTGCTTATTATTTACATTTATTTCATTTAATTACATTTCCTAAAGCTTATAGTTGTGCTATACAGTTAATCTACTACATTTTGCACTGTTATAAAGCTTTTTTCGCTGCATTTTTGTACTTTGTTATACTGTTTTAACTGTATTTTCATTGCTAAGTAGTGTTTCATTACCGTAACTGGATTTTTATTGAATTACTTAACCGTAAACTGCTTTTTTCATAATGAGTGTTGTATTTTCTGTTTATGAGTGCCCTGTGTTTTTCTGTGGATTTTCTGGGAGTTTTCTGTGGTCTAGTCAAGTCACATAGTCTAGATACAGGTTTGCTGCATACAGGCCTGGTTGTTTTGTTTGCTGAGTTTCCTGGCAGCCATCTTGTTGTACTGGTAGGAGCCTGCCTTCTCTGTTAGTGAAAGTAACAGGGCTGCCTGACCTTTTCTAGCACGAGTGATTGGTTGAAAGTGCAAGCGCTAGCAAGATTGGGTAGTAGTCTGAACTTCTAGATTCTTCCATCAATTCTGGTATTTAAACACCTGTGTTTGCATGGAGCTGCACTTGTTTGTGCATTGTGCACTGCTGCTGTGCTGATTAAACCCATTGCAAGGTATTTTCCCTTACTAGCACTCGCTCAGCCCTGAGGTAGTGAAGCTTCTTTACAGCCTCTGTACAAAGACAAACTATTAGTATCCATCTCAGATCTTTCTACCTTTCCTCCCCTTAGTTCATCCCCCTCACTGATTCTGAAAAATATGGATGGACAGTTTCCTACAGTTTCTCCTGCTAATCTGGTTGATATGGGCATCCCGAGACAGTGTAGCAACTGTCTCATGTACATGGACAACCCTGTCTTACTATCATCTAGAAACACAATTTATGAGAGATGCATTACATTAAAAACCTGGAGTCTATGCTCTCTTCTTCACAAGCCAGTATACCTGCCACTCAGAAGGTTGGCTGCACAAACACCACATCTCAAACATCACGCACACCAATACAGCACACATCCACATATGCAGAGGTTCTTAACAAAAACATACCTAAACAAAAGAGACCTCTGAGACAAAAATGCACACAAACTCCACACCCTACTGCATCACACACCACACGTAGTCCACACACCTGTGTCTCATAGCCATCAAGGCCTAACCATAAACCCAATATATTAATCATAGGAGATGCAATTGTGAGACACACAGATGTGCCCCTCACCCGGCTGAATAAAGAAAAAGTCATGGTAAGTTGTTTGTCAGGTGCAAGAATCCACTGCTTCAGCCATGTGCTTTGCCAGAAATGGTCTGCATCTGTCTCCCTTGGGCTTCAGGCTTCTGGCAAAGGCTCTTGCCTCCCCCATAGTGCCTTTTTAGGCAATGTTTTGAGGTCAAAACTACCAACATGAGAATCTCATCTAAATGCAATTTAAAGGTAATGCTGCTGAATGCTAGGAGTCTCAACATGAAACTGCACTCATTGCAAGCATTCTTAGCCCTGGAAGATTCTGACATTTGTGCAGTCACAGAAACCTGGTTAAAAGCTGTGGAGAGCACCCCAGCCACACCTGGTCACTCATCCTATCATATCTACAGACCCCAAAATGAGGGCAGCAAAGCCAAAAAAGGTCGGTGTTTCAATATATATTAAAGATATACACACCTCCAGACAGGTCAAACAGTAGGACACACAGGAAATGCTCCAGGTGCGGTTAATGGTTGACAAGATCCCTATTCAAATCATAGTTAGCAACAGGCCCCCAACGTTGACTCAGGATGCCAATGCCACCTATCTGGTCTTCTTCAAATCTATTAAGATTCAACCCTATACCCAGATCCTGGGTGATTTTAACCACCCAACCATTGACTAGAAGAACTCCTTGAGTCAGAAATGCTCAAAGATTCCTTGACTTCGTAAATGCCAGTACCTTGGACCAGCTGGTTGGCACTCGCACAAGAGGAGACATCTTCGACTTGGTACTAACCAACATAGGAAATCACTGTAGCATCCCCACAGCTTTATCATCCTTGGTAAGACCTTTGAAGTCATCATCTCCCCTGACCTTCCCCCCCACACAGTTAGGGTTAAACAAAAAAACTTCTCCAAAACTGATTACAACCTCCTGAGGGAAGGTCTAAGCAGCTTCACAGCCCCCTCCCCAGCAGTAGGAGCTGGCACTAATGTCCAAACCTACACCAAAGTACTATACGATCATTTATATAAATGCATGGATTCAGCAATACCTGACAGAACAAAATCCTTCTGCTCAAGGAAGAGTAAACCTGTCTGGTGGACATCGGCTAATAATAAACTCTACAACAAAAGGAAAATATTGCTGTCCAGGACCAAGGAGGAACAGGTGCCAAATTAAGAGTATTAGTGAAGTCCTCCAAAGCTAACTTCGAGTCCAAATTGGCCACATCTACTAAAGACAATCATAAGACCTTCTTCACATACATCCATAATCTAAGGGAAAACACCCAAATCGGCTCAGAACTGGTGGTCAGGACACCAAGTACACAAATGCCGTGGATATAGTTAACCTGCTGACAGACAGGTTCAGTGAAAACTTCACCCCTCTGTCCCCCCGTCAGTAATTCAGGATCTCCTCAGCACCTGCCCTCTACCCCTTATCTCTAGGCAATAAGTCATTGCTGCCCTCTCAAAGGGTAAAAACACAGCTTCCATGGGCCCTGATAACATCCCAGGCTACATCCTGCATCAACTCAGGCAAGAACTCGAAGCAGCATTAGGCACCCTATTCAACCTAAGCCTGAGTATCAGTTTCATCCCAGTTGAGTGGAGGATGGCCACTGTCATCCCTCTGCAACAAGGTGGAGCATCCACAGATCCAGGCAATTATAGACCCACCAGCCTAACTGGCCCGATTTGCAAGGCCATGGAACTCACTGTCATGGACCACATTAGCAAGGACATCGGCAACCTCAGAATGCTTGATCCCACACAGTTTGGCTTTGTCAAGGGGAGATCATGCCTGTTAAATATGGTATACTTCTTTGAGTCAGTCACCAAAGCCATGGACAAGGGGAAGATGGTGCACACTGCCTACCTTGACCTGCCCAAGGCCTTCGGCACTATTCCCCACTCGGGTATAATAGGTAAAGTATCCCAGCCTGGCATAAATCTTTATGTGACCAGATGGGTAGCTAACAGGCTCACTGATGGAAATTACTCAGTCAAAATATATCTCAAGTAGTAGACCCATAATGAGCTGCATACCCCAGGGAATTGGTCATGGGGACCCTGCTGTTTGAGATATACTTCTCTAAGGTGCAAGCCAAAACCAAAGGCCTATGGCTGACAACGATTGCAGATGACTGCAAGTTGAGCACTGTCACCAACTCCCCTAGTGATGTACATATGCTACAAGAGGGTTTCACCCAGACAAATAACTGGTGCCGGAAACATGGCCTCAAGCTAAATGCCAAAAAATGCATCGTCATCCCCTTTGGGGAGAGAAACTTCTACACAAATTATCACATTAATAACAACGTCCTAAGCATGCCAGCAGTTGTGAGGGACCTGGGCACCCAAGTTGACAGCAATCTAACTTTTAACCACAATGTTGCCTCCATTGTATGGAGAGCTTTATGCAGTAAGGATATTTCTTCCAGGAACAAGGAAGTCATAACTTCCTTGTATTTCTCCCTTATCAAGCCCATCATTGAGTATAACACCCCTTTCTGCATATACCTTGCAAAGCACATGCAGCAGCTGGAGAGACCACAGAGGTTCCTGACCAGGAGAATCCAGGGCTTCAAAAATTTATCCTACACAGATAGGCTAAAAGCCTTATCCCTCTACTCCGTCTCATATAGACTCCTTAGAGGTAATCTGTGTCTGGCATAAAGAGCAATCTCTGACCCCACCTTGATGAAATTGCTATATATCATCAAGCCAAACTCTACTTGTGTGACCTGCATGCAAAACCTCAACTTGGTCGGTGACATCAGTAGGACTTGCTGGCAGGACAGATTTGTCTCCCAGGGCTCCCTCATCTGTAGAATAGACCCTCTCTCCACATAAAGCAGAGTACCTCATTATCCCTCTTTAATAGGAACCTTAATGACCGGATGAGAAATAGAAAATACACCCCTGGGATTCCAACTGTGTCCCTGCTGGACAAAGGCATCGGGTGCTGACTTGTAGGAACATGGGATAATGTATTGGCTAGGCTTATAAGGGCCTGAAGGCCTGTAGACTAGTAGCATGCTGTGGCACTGTGATCCTATGATTAAAGTGCAGCCTGGTATAGTCTGTTTACAAGCTTGCTCATCTCATTTTAATTTTTCTTAAGCTGTTTTCTTAACCCTGTTCCTTGTTTATTAAGTTAAGGAAATTTAAAACTTTACTGCAAGACTGATCTCAGATGTGATGCCTGTCATCACACTCCTTCTATGCTTTCATCATCAGTTGCCATTGTCTGATCTCTATCTGAGACTGGATACCAGAGGTCATTAGTGACTGTTCTGGAAATAGTTCAGGCTCAGCTTTCTCCTTTTCACTTAAAACTAGACTTTGTACGTTCACCGTCCAGTTCAGACTATGGTATGGCACAGTCCTCACTGCGACGTAAGACTTCTACAACTACTCAATGCTTGCCTGTGCTCCATCTTCTTATGCAGGGGTATACCTTCCACAACACCAGTATTTTTCTACATTTTTATAATTTTGTTACACAAGCTGCAGCTCAGTCAATGGCCCACTTACTGGATTTTCTGTCACAGAAAGAGTTTCCTCCTTTCATTACAAAAGGGTAAATTAACCAAAGTTCTTTTTGAGTTTCTCTTCATTTTCCTTTTTTATATCTGCTCTTTAAAACCATCCAGTCTTTCTGAGAAGAGCTGACATCAGACAGAGGTAGTATGTCTTTTAGTTTATATTCAGTATTTATACAGTACACTGCACAGAATGTGTTTTGCTTAAACCTGTTTCTGCAGTTTCATGCTCACTAGTTTAAACAATATCACAACTCTGTTAAGCTGGATTTATGATATTCAGGCTCATCATTTCTTTGATGTCCCAGTTTCACTAATTCAGAGATTTAATGAGAATCTCTTCCTTGTGTTTGTGAAAACCCTTTTCATTTAATAAGTCTGTCACAACAGTTTGATTATTGCTTTGTGTACTTTTTAATGCTTGAATTTGCTCAGTGGTTGTCTTTAACCCATTAGTTTTTCTTTATGAAGCATGTTAAAAATGTCATTTTACAGGTTCACTAGTAATTGCTAGCCTACTCATCTGTGAAGACCTTATGAAACTTAATCTTACATTCCCATGGTAGTTTTTAGCCCTTATATTTTGCATACTAATAATGCAGAGATAGGCCAAACAACAATGTGTTGGGACATTTTTGTGTTTACCCTATCCATGAGGGACAATGGTGCTAAAATGGGGTGAGGGGGATTTCTGGCTGCCCTTCCATCCATCCAAATTAAATTGAATAGGTTAAGAGAAATAAATTGTTTTATGTGGAGTAAAAGTTCTATAGAAGCAGTATTCTGAGGGATACAAGCCTATCATTCCACCAGGTTCTATTTATTTTGCAAAAGAGATTGAGATCCCTTGAGTGGGTGATTATGATAACGCTGAATTGGAGAATGTGTAATAAGTCAGGCAGAATAGTATCTGTTGAAGCTCTTTACCCAAGGCAGAGGTTGCCGCTTAGTAGCTTGTATGATACTAAAAGGAAGGACAAGACTTTGAGATGGTCTGCACAGTTTTTATGATTTAGGCCCTAAAGGTTGGCCGCTGTGGTGCAGCGGTTAGCATTGTCGCCTCACAGCAAGAGGTTCTCCAGTTTGATTCTTGGCTGAAGTTTCTTCTGTACAGAGTCTGCATGTCCTCCCTGCGGTTGAGTGAGTTTTAAAGACATGTAGGTTGGTTCACGTGTGTATGTGTGTGCCTTCTGTGAAGGCTGGGTGCCGGGCTGGCAACTCGACACCATAAAAACACCACTGCCAATCAATCTGTGTACCGGTGATCCACTGTGGTGTAACCAGGAAAAGGCGAACGATATTGCTTTTATTTTTTTTTAGTGAGAAAGCATTGTGATCATTCCGGTTATGGCAAGTTTTCAGTTAGATATATATCAAAAAGGAGCATTATACTCAATGATCAACCTAATAAGTACAGACTACAGTGGAATAATTATAAACCTGAATATAGATGCATAAGCTATGCAATAAAAAAATGACTTCCTTACAACAGTAGATACATGGTGATCAAAGGACAGTTCATTGTTGACATAGAAGCCCAGATCTTTAACAACAGGATTGATTATTCAAGGGTGTATTGTCAATGTAATAGTTACAAGGGGAGTCATGCTTGTTGAAAGATATGATTGTACATTTTTTGGCATTAGTGTTAGTCCACGGTTTTGGCACTAGCTATTTATTTGGGACAGGCCCTCTCAGGTGATCTTGGTGTCCTCTTTGTAGTCCTCTGCAATCCTGGTCTTCCACAAACTAATAACATTAGGCTTGCCCTCTTTGAAGTAAATGCCAAAGACAATTAGGCCAAGGAATGAACCCTGAGGTAAATCACTAATGACAGGTATTTTGGAGATGGTATAGGGTTATTTTTATGAGAAAAATCACTTTCGAATGAGTTACACAGGGTTTGACATTTAGCTGGGAGAACTTATATATGATACCAGAGTGTGGAATGATGTTGAACACCTTTTTAAGATCTAGATATGTGATGTGTACTGTTCTTCCCTCATCCATTGCTTCAGTAACTTTTTTGAAGAAGTCAACCAGGTTAAGTAGGCTGAACTTGCCATTGACAGATCCAAATTGGGTTGGGTCAAGAGTCGGTAAGTTACCTATATACCTTCCTTTCAGAGCCTGCATTTAGTAAATGTTTTGAATTCACTTTTATATTTTTTACATATTTTAGGCACCTCTCTGGTAAGAACCATTGGTTTATTTATACTTTCAGATTTCTTCTTTTGTATAAGGTGGGTCAAAGAATCATGTTTTTGATTTATGTATGAGATTTTCATAAACCCTTTACCATAAGCAAACATTTGTGTACAGCATTTAATTTTATTCTCAGACATTTGGATTTGGGCTTTGAGGCTTTTTTCAGCTGATATTCAAATAGAACATTCTAATACTTTGTGTTTAATTTGCTGCCAGTTTCATCTATGATTTGGAACTCTTGTCATCTTTCTTTTCTGCACTTTGTTTTCTTTTTCAGTTTCAGGCACCAGTTCACTTTGCTCCTTTCTCACTTTATGCATTTTTCCATTTCTACTAAAATAGGCTCAATTTCCTTTTAACTTACATTAGTCTGGCCTTTTTGAAGTTGTTCAGAGCATTCCTGTAGCCTTCTTGTATGTGCTAGATCTTGCCTTAACTTTTTATTCTCTTTTTCAGAGAGTTCAGACTCTGTTTAGCATAGTCACTGGATCATTTATACTCCTGGCTTCAGTTTGCTTAGTTTTAAGTTTTTTTTTTTTCAGTTTTACTACTTCAGTTTGATCCAAAAGTTCAGATAACCTTTTGAACAAATTAGCAGTGAAGGATCTATCATGCTGTTAGATTTATTGGTCGCTGTAATATTTCGTGTTTTCTTAATGTAGTATTTAAGATAATATGCTTACAAAACAGCTGTGTGCCTGAATGAAGAACATGGGTATTGGGTGCCAATATTTGGTTGTTAGCAGGACCACCAATGAAAGTATCAGAAGGACTGGTTTAAAACTGAAGAATGGGAGGTTGTGAAACCTATCCGGTGAATCTAGGAAAATTGTTGGTTTCTAATAAAGTGCTGCAAAATAAGGAGCATTTAGCTTATTAATAACTATTTCCAAACAATGTTAGTAAGGAGAGGAGAAATGCTATAGACATCAAAAACTTTTTTCAAATACATCTTTATTTGTGGTATAGATAGAAGACATACTAAGAATTTAGTTCATTGTCAGTTTGTAAACATTTTCCACATATTTAAAGACACAGATATACATACTTAAGGAGTCCCTGAAGACCTTGCAAATTTATAAAAGAGCAATCAGCCATTTTAGCAGGTTACAAAGGTAATCCTGAAAGCTTGAGTCAGATCTAGTATCCCACCTGTGACCGAGGGTGATAGGACTAACAAGAAACAGAATACAAAAGATTATTCCAGATAAAATCACTTTAGCTAGCAGATCCAGGAGACTTTCTTTTTCTGCTGCCCTCCCTGTGTGAGGAATAAAGACACTTTGTTGAAGTTGCAAGCAGTCTTTCAGTTAAGTACGTAGAGGGACAAGTGTACTCATCCATCTACCTACTTAACTGAATAAATTACTTGCAGCTTCAACAAGATGTCTTTTTTTTTTTCTTTTTTTTTTCTCAAAAATCTTTTTATTAAATTATGGAATATAACAAGACATCAACCAACAAACATTGTATATATAGTCAATTAGGAGTTGATTTAAGTTATACAACATTGTAAAAGCACATTTCAACTCATGAAAGTAAAAAAAAAAAAAAATCAAAAACAACAACACAAAAACAAACTTTATATACAATATATACAAATGGTAACCAGGATGCAAATGATAGAATGAGACCACAATCATATGATAAAATAAAGTAGAAGAATAAATAAATCCCACACTGTACAAAAGATAAAAGTTTATAATCTAATATTCATAATTAATAATAGAAAGGACCTTTTCTAAAACTTTATTATTTAAAGCCATTTTTTTAGGACTTTTCAACATAGTTTTTTGTGCTGAAACGTACAAGTATGCCATTGTTCTAAAGGCATTCCAATTCAATTTAGTACGGTCAAGCCAATTTCTGGAAATGTAAAGTTTTATAAGAGAACAGATAAATATGAGTACATGTGTATCTGGTTTAGACAGATGTATCTTAGGTATGTGTAGAATTGCAGTCTCCCAGGAAAGAGTTGACTTGTGATACCCCATTTTCTGTAACCTTACTTTCAAGGAGGTCCAAAGTTTATGAGAGAATTGGCAATACCAAAAAATATGTAAGAGGTCAGCATTAGGAGAGAAGCAACAAGGGCAGGAAGGAGAGTTATTTGCATAAAATTTATTAAGTTAACAAGATGTCTTTATTCCTCCCACAGGGAGGACATTAGAGAGAGAATCTCCTAGATCTACTGGTTAAAGTGATGTTATCTGTACTAATCCTTTGAACTCTGTTCCATTTTAACAGGCTAGGATGAAGCAGAAGATATGATACATGAAAGGGCAGCTACAGCAACAACCAAAGTACCTTTACGTCAAAATGCCTAACATTGACACATTATGAGTATTCTCATGGGATTACAGGGAGCGGAGTAAACGAATGCAAGTGTTTTTTTTGCAGGGGGCAAACCCCATACAAACTCCATGTAGTGGGGTTAGGGTTGCCAGATTTCTGACTGGCCAGGTAGGGACAAAGTGAAGACTAAAAAAAAAAAGGTCTTTCACAGTAAGTGAAGACTAAAAAAGTTCTTTAATGCGGAACATCAAAGTTCGCATTAAACAAAAGTAGCTCTGTGTTTATTTTTTTTTTTTTATTGGCCCGGGCCAATCAAAAATAAATAAACAAACACGGAGCTACTTCTGTTTAATGCGGAACATCGCAGTTCCGCATTAAACAGAAGTAGCTCTGTTTTGCAATTTTTTGATTGGCCAGTATATCAAAAGTCGCTAAACACGGAAAAAAAAAAAAACTCAAAGCGGAGGCTGCCCGGGATTTAAACAGGCAGTGCAGGACTCGGGGTCAGGCTGTTGATCTCGGGACAGTCCCGCCCAAATAGGGACGCCTGGCTGGCAACCCTGAGTGGAGTGCACCACCACACCCCCTGTTAACTATATTTACTATCTTTAAGATCACACAGTTCCCAGGGAAAGGGAATATTTCTCTACTGGGGGATTGTAAATCTTGCACACCTTTCACGTACCTGTTTCAGTTGACCAAATGATAGGCATCTGGCATGGGAAGTGTGAATCAACTAAACTCAAGTCAAAAATGTGCATATTTTACAAATCACTCAACTTTATCATGAAAATAGTATGCTAGGTAAATGTTTGCTTCTTTGTGCAGTAGGTCCTATCAAACTACAATAGGTGATGTGCTCGATTGAGTTAAAAGAATGCATTTGTTTGGCTTTGGTACAGAAAGGCAGGTTTACAGTGCAACTCTCTGGTAGCAATTCGAAAAACAAAAGGATCAGTTACTTTATGCATTAAAAGCATAGCACAGCATGTCATTTGAGAAAATCAGTAGTGTCAACAATTATACATTTAAGAGACAATTCAATGTTTCATTATGCAGACATTAGATAAGTTATTATCTGTTAAAACTGAAAACAGTTATGTTTGGTCAAAAGGTTATACTGTTCATTATGCCTTTGTACATCTTAAATTTGGTGTGACCCTCCACACTTAAGGTTGTATTGTTCTCTCACACTGTGCTAGACTAGATGTCTCTGTCTTTCTAGTTTAAACACAGGAGTTAGTTTCTATTTATCTAATAAACTAACTGGATTCAATAAAATATTTCTCTAACCATGTTTTATTTTCTTTTTAGTTTATGTGCTTCTTTATACAACCTGCACTGCTATATACACAGTAACAGGTGAAATCCATACATTGATTTCCCATATACTTTGCTGTACTGCACTGTTGCAAACACTATTACAGAGAAGCACATACACTGTTCACATGTAATTAGCTGTACTGCACTGGGGAATGCAGAATCATGCCCTCTCTTCTGCCTGTTTCTGTACCATGTTTGTATACCTGTTTATTTAAAATGATTGATTATTCTTTTGCTAACATAGCCATTGCAAAAATATTACCTCAATTATCTAAATTGAAGGTAATAATTATAGGCATCAATCCCCTCACGATAAAGTATCTACTTGATTTGTTAGTTTCATAACTTGTTAGACATGCTGGCATCATGACCCTTTTTAGCCAGATCCTGGTCCAAATGGCAATATAAAGTAGTTGCAGCTCAAGTTAGTAGGAAACTTGAACAATCAATAGATAGATGAGCAGAGCAGCAACAAAATGAATGTGAACTATTATGTATCATGTGGATACAGGTGTTTGAGCACATTTACACGAGACTGAGATATTTAAAAAGAAAAATGCAATAGTGAATGGTAGATAATATGCATTCAAAATACCATATAATCAAGGTAAAAGTTCATAGATGTTAAAGTTGCATACCTTTAATAGACATTGCAGAAGTTTATATCAGGTTTATGCAGCAAAGTTGGTTCAGGATGGATTGTTGTGGAGGTAGTATTAACTGCAGTTTTCTGTAAATGCAGTATTTCAGAAATCTAGAATAGTATCTGTTGTCACCAAAGCACTGACAAGTCTAACTGCTTTTAAGATATCAGTCTTGTTCTGAAATGGACATAAATGGTTTCATTGCATATTTCTGTTGGCAGTTAATTCCTGTTTGCAGGAGCTATTTTCCTAGAATTTCTTTCACTTAGAGCTAGGTGAAACTGTGATCTCTGTATAATGGCAGAGAATCCTCAGTATTATACTGCTGGCTGTAGAACACTGACTCAACTACTGTACTATGAGTGAGAGACAAACAGCAGCTGCCATGACGGGTCTAGAAGACAAAAAGTGAGGTGGTTTGGGGCTATGGCAGGGAGTCTATATTCCAGTTCTGGAATAAGAATAAGTTCTGGCAGGGGCTACTCTTGATTCTGACATAAGGTGGTTTGATATGGAGCAGCACACTTTAAGGTATTTGACTACCATATGCTCTCTGTGCGCCTTGAAAATAGTAAGAGATGTGTCAGCAATTCCAAAACCCTCAGTAGGTGAGCCTGTTTGATTTGGCTTTTATTGAAGTAAAAAATCTTAAGAGCATTATTGTGTATGCAGCAGTTAGTGTTGCCACCTCACAGCAAGAGGTTCTCTGGTTCGATTCTCAGCTGTGGTGCCTTCTGTGCATTGTCTCCATGTCCTCCCTATGGTCGTGTGGGTTTACTTCCACATTTCAAAGACATGAAGCAGGTTGAATGGACACTGTAAATTGGCCCTAGGTGTGAATGTGTGCATGTGTGTACCTTCTGTGGAAGGTTGGGTACTGGGTTTGCAACTTGACACCATAAAACTCCACTGCCAATCGTTCTGTGGACCATTGTTCCACTGTGGTGACCCCTAATGGGAAAAGCCGAAAGGGGAAGAAGATGTTTTGGTTTGTACCAAATAACATGTAGGTTGTTTTAATGGAGTTTATTGAAAGTTTATTGGTTGTCATCCAGTGCCACAATTGATTAAAATCAGTTTGCAGTTGTGTGACAACTGATATGAGAGTGGGGCTTGATCCAAGTAGTAGGGTGTTATCTAGATGAAGTGTTTAGTATAAGGTTGTCAGGATGATGGTGAGGCCACTCATACATAGTGACAATAGTACTATGCCCAACACTGATCCTTGTATTCTTAAGTGGTGCCTGTATCCAAGGAGTGATCTGTAAATATCTGACTGTAGAGTGTCGTAAATAAAGTCCTTGGAGATATAAATCATGTTATGGCAACAGGTATTATTCTGCTGGATAGAAGCATCTTGAGAATCCCAAAAACAAGTCTAAAATGGCAGACTAAAGGCTTAAGCAAGAAGCTGAGATCCCTCATAAAATCCTCCAAAGCTAGTTGTGAAAATAAAATTGCCAAAGATTCCAAAGACAACCACAAGGCATTTTATAGTTATGTCAAGAATCTAAATGGCAATGCTCAGATCTGCTCTGAGCTATAACAGAATGGCATTAAATATACTGATCCCAAGGATATTGCCAGCATCCTGGCAGATCGATTCAGTGCAAACTTCACCCCTCTCTCATCCCCTAAAGGGCCCATCTCAATACCAAAAGATTGCCAAATTCTGATAATAATGGCCACACAGGTAAAAAACGCGCTCTCCAAAGCTAAGAATACAGCATTCATGGGACCAGATGACATCCCAGGCTGTGTACTACATGAACTCCAAAATGAACTGGCACTTCACCTAAGTGTCATGTTTAATCATAGCTTCACCTCAGGCTTTGTGCCCACTGACTGGCACACAGCTACAGTTATCCCACTCCACAAGGGGGAATCCACCTTGGATCCCGGGAACTACTGCCCCATCAGTCCGATGAGCCTGATCTGCAAAACCATGGAATGTATTATCATGGAACTTATAAACAAAGACATTGGCAACCTTCAAACACTGGACCCTACGCAGTTTGGGTTTGTGAAGAGCCGATCTTGTCTCCTGAACCTGATTGACTTCTTTGAATGAGTCTCTAGAGCCGAGAACAGGGGTAAGGTGGTCCACACAGTCTATCCGGACCTTGCCAAGGCCTTTGACACCATCCCCTACTCTGGAATTATAGATAAACTTACTAAGCTGGGCATTAATCCCTACGTCACTCAATGGGTTGCCAACTGGCTTACTGACAGAACCCACACTGTAAAAGTAGCCGACTCCAAATCCAACTCCAGACAAGTTACAAGTGGAGTACCTCAGGGTTCAGTCCTGGGACCCGCTCTTGTTTGGCATCTACTTCTCTGAAGTACAGACCAACACTAAGGGACTCTGGCTAGCAAAGTTTGCAGATGACTGCAAACTGGGAGCCATTATTGAATCCCCAAATGATGTGGATATTCTACAAAAGGGCCTTACAGAAACAGATTCTTGGTGCCAGAGCCATGGGCTTAAGCTCAATGCCAAGAAATGTATAGTTATCCCCTTTGGGGAAAAAAATGTACCCATGGGTTACCACATAGGTGGTAGTATTCTAAACACTAAAAGTGTCATAAGAGACATAGGGACACAGGTGGACAGTGGTCTCACCTTCGATAACCACATCGCAGCAACAGTCAGGAAATCCTTCTATGTGGCACACCTCATCACTAAGGGCTTTTCATCCAGAAAAAAGGAGGTCATTGTCCCACTGTACTCATCCCTCATTAGACCCATTATAGAATACAATGCCCCGTTTCGTATGTACCTTTCAAGACATCTGCAACAACTGGAAAGACCACAGAAATACCTCAGTAAAAGAATCACAGGCCTAAAGCAGATGCCCTATGTTGACTGTTCAAAAAAAACTCCACCTATACTCTGTTGTATATCGTCTATTCAGAGGCGATCTCTGCTTAACATACAAGGCCATGTCAAACCTAGAGCTGTTGGACATGCTACACTTAAAGAAATCCCAATCCCTCAGAGACACACGCTCCAGGGATCTAAACCTTGTCATCACAATAAACAAAACATGCTGGAGGGATAGGTTCCTGACCAAGAGACTCCCCAGACTCTGGAATAGACTGCCCATACATGTCAAGCAGAGTGCCTCTTTGGCCCTCTGCAAAAGGAACCTTGATGATTGGATGGGAGATAGGAAATTCACCCCGGGGATCACGTCAGTTGCCCTGCTAGACAGTGGTCTAGGGAAGTAAATACAGTGGAAGAAATAGCCAGGGAATTGTTATGGCTAGGCTTGTATAGGCCCTAGGGCCGATAGCCTAGTACCAACCTATGAACCCATGAACCTTTATACAAAGTACAAATCTGCAGTTCCTCAGCCTAAGTGGTCCTATTGAAATATTCTCCAATTACAACCTATAATTTTCAGCTAACCGTTACATCATGCAATAATCTTTTCCTTCATCATCTAAATGACAGTCCAGATTACTGCATTTTGCAAGCTTTTCCATTTCTAAACAGGTATATTACATCCTTACATTCAGTACATTTCCATACACTTAACTCTATTCATACTCACCAAGGTCAAAGCATAAAACTGGTGTATTCATTTGTATCTGCAATGTTTCTAACTCTGACAGTGTCTTTTGCTTATATTGCAGTTTAACAAAGCAAGGCTAAGCTTCCTTATCCCGACTTGCAATTACAAGTTATAGGATTATGTCTGAAATAATTTCACAGAGCACAATTATATTTCTGTTCTACCTTGTCTAAAACCATTGAATGAAATAATTCTACTTGAAGCAATCCATTCTGAGACCTCTGCCTTAACACCAGTTCCATTAGGCTTTGAATTTCTGATCCATAGCAGAGGATCTGAAAAAAAAGCCTTGCTAAATTTTGGAGAGGTATTGTATGGTTTGTATTTTCAAATGTCCTTCTGACTTCTATAAAAGGCCATTAGACATTCAATGACAGAGTTTTGAGGCTGGAGCATTGACTGTGAGAGGTGGAAGAGGAGGTAACTCTGGGAAGTGGAATGATGACAGAGTGCTTAAAATGAGGAGACTAAGACAATTAATTGAAAGAATGTTTTGTAGATTGTGTTGTTTTTTTTTTTTTTTAATAAATAAACATTCAGACTAACATTCCCACCTTGTAACTGAGATGTCTGAGTATATGTAATAGGGTGCAGACATTATTATGTTGATGTAAAAAGGGAAGAAAAAAACAGCAAGGCACCATAAACCCTATACTTATCCATGACACTGCTAAAGAAAGCATAAAACTGTTTATATATATATATATGTATGTATGTATATATATATATATATATATATATATATATATGTATATATATACTATATCTGTGTATGTGTATATTTTCCCAGGATGCTTTCATATATGCCAGCAATAAAAAGGACTGTTCACTAGCTTCATGAAAATGGAGGACAGAAAATAAGACAATAAGAACGACAGCCTGATGGACATTAGTATAGTTGAACTAATGTGCTCATATTCTAATCTCAGGTTTTTATATTTCTCTCTCTCTCTTCTTCTTTTCCTTCTCTGGCATACGTTTGCAGATAATGCATGACTCAGTCTGTAAAAGCAATGTGCGTGTCATGTTCATGGTCATGTCACTTCTTGGCTCTGTCTCCTGGTTAAGCTCACCTCAAATGATAGGTATCAGAGTTTGACAGGTGTACATCCTTGTGATTCATGCCATCAAAAATATGAAAAGTACACCATTATCAAATTCACTCAGTGTACCGAATGTCATTAGCCCTTATAACATTGTCATAAACAAGAACGTTGATTTTCCACTTTTTCTGGGAAAATGCTAGAAAATTCTTAATATGGACTATTTGTTTTTGACTATTGGGAAAACATGAGATTTTCAATTAATTTGACATTTTAGGCCAGTGATATCAGTAACCCTTGTATTTCTTCTTATATTTACATTTTGTAATATTAGCAGCTTGCTTGTGCATTCTTTACTTCAAATCTATTTTTATTTTCGTATATGTATCAGTGCAAACTCATGAGTCACAACTAACTCCTATAGTGACCCTGAGAACAGCCACTACCATCCACAAAGTTTGTTAGGCAAGTAAGAAATGGAAGTAGATGACAAGACCTATCTTCCATAGCACATACACACCACAAACACACGTAGAGAGAATTTGGAGTCACAAGTCAGTCTACAGGATGTCTTTGTGATGTGGAAAGAAACTGGAGTACTCAGAAAAAAATCACAGGAAGAACAGACTCTGTATATAAGACACTACATTCAAGAATTGAACTGGAGTGCATCTTGTTGTGACGTGACAATTCCACCCACTGTGCAGCTGTGCTGCCCTAGCATTTGTAATAAATGCATTAAAAGATCAAAATGAATCATGGTAATGATTAGAAAGTACATCTAAAAATCATAGGTATAATTGTTAGATTTCCCATTAGGAAAATGGAATTTCATTTTTAAGAAGGATAAATCAGGGGCCCTGTTCATAAAGTTCTTTCTTGTTTCATCAGCAAATCGTTAATAATGATATCTGTTATTGTGCAAAGTTGATTAGGTTTCCCCTCCTATTTAGCCTTGAATTGAGTGATATCACTTTTATAAAGGTTCCTGTTAGAAAGGACTACTTCAGATTTTGCACTCAGCAGTAACAGATGGGGCCAGCTTCCCAAGATTAACCAGGCTAATACTTTTGCTTTCTTTTGTATGTTTAATTGTTTGGCATGACATTTTAAGGTCATTATAGAAGTCTTGCACTCAAATGTAACCACACCTCTCAACCTCTTAGAGTAAGAAATCGTGTCAAAGTCATAAATTATGGGAGGACAAAGGCCCTAAAATAGGGACATTTTTTAAATATTGCTCTTACAAACTTAGAAAATTGATAGAATAACAGGTTTTGCATTTGCAAGAAATTTCTGAAGGGTATGAAGTCTGAAACTCAAATATCTGTCATTATTTTTCAGACTTCAACTCTCAATGATTTGCCAGTTATTTGCCAGAAAACCACAATTTTATGAAAAACAGACCAAAAATATGATGCAAAAATCTGGACATTCTGCAAAAATCTGGATAGTTGAGAGGTATGATTATGTAAATGAAGCCATTTGGATGATTATACTGAACTTTAATAGATTTTTAGCATTTTCTTTTATATTTAGGAGGCTAGAGAAACAACTGGCTTAACCCTTTCCTCATATGTCTGTGTATTGATTTGTTAAGACAAATTCACAAAAATGTATCAATACCATGCTTTTTTTTTTTGTTGTTCTTTTTACAGCTTTATAGCTATATGGATATGCTAACAAGGTAGGCACAGTTGTATATTTGTAGTACATAGCATTACACTCCACTCTTAATTCAATAGTATAGGCCCCTGACTTTGTGTATTATTGAGTTATTCCGAGTATAGTGTGTAACATTACACTGTTAATAATTCAATAATACATGAAGTCAAAGTCATGACAGTTTGTAGTCCATGATGAGTAGGGTAGTCACCTTGGGCAGTGGTGAGAGATCCACCCATAAGACGACATTGAGCAAGTTGGAAAGAAAACATCTGTCTATCTATCTGTATATTTAGAAAGACAGAGAGACAGACAGACAGATAGATAGATAGATAGATAGATAGATAGATAGATAGATAGATAGATAGATAGATAGATAATAGATGGATAATGATGCAACACATTGTTTAGGATCGATTCACTTGGTCTAATTATGTGTTTAGCATTACATCAATGCTTATTACATCACGTGATGCATTGGGCCAGCTAGGTGCATTTAGTTTTGTATTAGCAGTATAACTGAATCTTTTGCTAGAATTAGTTGCACTGCTGTCAGTGTATTGCACTGTGGTTAATATTGTAAGTGAATCTTTTATTAGATTTACTTTAAAAAAAATTCAATCAACATAATTTTTTTGCAGGGGGCAAGCCATCCTATACCCCACATGAGGGACTCTGCCCCACACCCCCCCTGTAAAGTATATATACTAAGTCTGAAATTGCACAAACATGCGGTAAGGGCAAATTTCCCAGTCTCTGGATCTGTACGAATAACATTGCTGGTGTAGCATTTATGGCTGCATGTGCGTAGCATTATGGTGAGGAAAGAGAAAATTATTTGTCTCGAGTTTTAGGACATATAATACACCATGGTTGTAAAAAGTTTTCAAAAATCTTTCAGCCAGCTCTCTTGTGGTTGAGAGATGAAGTGCAGGCATAAAATGTTTACTGCAATTTTGCTTAATGTGTAGTTTGACTTCTTCTGAAGTAAACTGTGGAATATTTTTAACAGTGTGCTCAGGCAAGCCATTCCTTAAAACTATATTTAACATTGGCATTGTCTTTTGCGATGCAAGTGACTCCATCCAGATTACTTCAGACTGCTGTAGTTACAAAACAAAGCCTTAAAATGACCTGCATAAATGATGCCTTTGGCGCTACATTTCCCATAGTGCTATAAGATAAATTCCCAATAAGGATGAATAATATATATGTATATATTTATATCTCTGTACAAGCACTGTGTTTATCTATGTAGCTTTTACTATAACATTTTGAATGACCTGTCTGTTTTCCAGGTTTGCTTCATATTAGTATATACTGTGCTGTAGATCTTTAGTCCCTGGGACTACATTGGAAAAAGGGTCTGCTTCGTTAGACTATCCTTGTTGCCAATATAAATAAATAAGCCTTTGGCATATTAACTTTATTTCGTCTAGCTTGAGTAATGGCTGAAAATAGTCCTTTAGACCAGTTCACCTATATTGTCAACAAGTAAGTAAATATATTACAAGCAGCCAGTATCTGCAGTTCTAATTCATTTTGTGTTGGAACAACTCAAAGCCTTTGTGTTATAAAATTAAGGAGCATATGGATGATATTAGGTGCCCTTTGCCTGCTAGGGCTTTAGCTAAGTGCACTGGTTATTTGTGTTTCTGTACTTGAAACTGTACTAGAAAATGTTAATTCTAACACTGAACCACTTCTGTAAGGAAGTGGATAGCAGATCAGACTGGATTTATGTAAGTTCATTCATATATATATATATATATATATATATATATATATATATATATATATATATATATATATATAGATGTAGACAGATATACTGAAACCTTGACACTTTTCATTTAAACCGGCACAACGTCTGTGAAATGATTCTGCATAAATTCATGTTCATTAATACATGAAACTTGTTTTACTTTATTTTTGCATATTTTTTTTTAATTTACAGATTTTTGCTTTGTTACTTTCAGCATTCAGACATTAATTTTCTACTTTTATTGAAAAATGTTGCACACTGATATTAAATCAGTCAGCTGTACTGTCATACATAATAAACATTACACATACTATTTAGTATATATTGAGTGCTAGTCAAGTGAACCACCAGTAAGCATGTTTGAGAAATGCATTTATTTATTTATGTATTGCCTTATTATCTGGGAATTCGTCATGCACACTCTTCTTGGAAGGTTATATTGTATAACTCTTTATAGTTAGTGTTGTCAGGAAACATAGTTACCAAATTGTTTTAAATGCTCCTCAAAGCTTTACTCTAAGCATAGTCATTTACAGCTCATTTTCTGTGGCAGTCACTCTCACAACCATCTAATGTGCAGTGTCATGATTTTTCTCCCTGTTGCATCTATATTTTTTTCATAGACTTTTGCCAGATTCTCCCATTTTCTGTAATTGGAGATTACTGCGCACAAATAAATGTATACTGACAATTTGTTGTGTATCTGCACAAAATATAAGACATTGTTTGGCTAGCTGTTGGCATGTAAGAGTGGATCCTTGCCTGTAACAAAGTATTTTTTAACAAACCAACTTTTATTAACCTCCATAAGTAACCATAAAATGTTTAGAGCAATAAACACCAGACACAACTGATTAACTCTTTAGTCAATAAACTGATTAAAACAATCTTTAAACAATACAAGTGCAACACTTTAATGTCATAAGCTTATACCCACAAATACATTTAGCACATAAACATCCAGAACATACCACTATTCTAGTCCTTCCTGTGGTGTATATGGACCTCACTGCTTGTAAAATGTACATAAGGTAAATGGATACTATGAACTGTAGATTCATAGTAGGTGTATAGTACTACAGTGTAGTAGATAGCACTGTAACCTAGCAGTCAAATAGTAGTTTTATATAAATAGCCCTGAACTGTAGAACAAAATAGCAGACAAAGTACTTCCAGTACCTGTCACTTGCCTTATTTACAAAATTACTATTGTAGTGAACATTACTTCTTCTTCTTCTTTCGGCTGCTCCCGTTAGGGGTTGCCACAGCAGATCAACTGTTTCCATTTCTTCCTGTCCTCTGCATCTTGCTCTGTCACACCAACCACCTGCATGTCCTCTCTCACCACATCCATAAACCTTATCTTAGGCCTTCCTCTTTTCCTGTTACCTGGCAGCTTCATCCTTAGCATCATTTTCCCAATATACTCTGCATCCCTCCTCAGCACATGTCCAAACCAACGTAATCTTGCCTCTCTGGCTTTGTCTCCAAACCTTCCAACCTGGGCTGACCCTCTAATATACTTATTCCTAATCCTGTCCATCCTCGTCACACCCAGTGCAAATCTTAACATCTTCAGCTCTGCCACGTCAAGCTCTGACTCCTTCCTTTTTGTCAATGCCACTGTCTCCAACCCATATAACATAGCTGGTCTCACTACCCTCTTGTAGACATTACTACCTATAGGAAATGTATCTGAGTATTTTAAGGTACACAAGTGCTAGCAGGCATTCTTTTTAAAAGTATTGTGAAATTACCTTAAGCAATGCAGTAATTTATGATTTATTCTTCTGTATGTAAAGCATTTCATTTAATTTGTACTTAAATGTAGTCCATCACTTGCTTGCATTGTTCTCAAGTGTATTTTGTATCTGTATTTTGTGCCTTGGCACCCTGGTTGTGGCTGAAAGGTGTCCTAGAATCATCCCACTGACAGCATCAGCAAAGAAAAATATAAAATAAATAAATAATATTTTGAAACATAAAGCACAGATTGTACACATTGCATATATACAAAATTTTTAAATCAAGTAGTTTGCAAAAGAAAATCACACTTGTTCTTTATTTCTCAAAACATTTCATTTAAGTTGCATCTTAAATCCTTAAAATGACCTTAGTCATTTTCATTTATATACAGTAAGAGTGAAAATGTTTACACAGTAGCCTGCAAGCACCAAGGAAGTCACTTATTGTCTTGCCTCTTAACTTAGGGTCATCTATTAACACTTTTGAATGATGTGTTGATTTCATGATCTCTTTAACTTCATCTCCCTACTTAACGTCTAGCTTTTCAGCAGTAGATTTCTTCCTGATGTATTTGCCTTTATGTTTCTCTTATTTTTACTTACAAATATTTACTCTACTATATTTTGCTGTGTTTGCTAGTTGCCTCTGCTGAAACTGAAATTGGTCAACTGTGATCAGTTCTCTACCCCAGTTAACAAATTCAAATAAAATAAATAAAATAAGGTCTCTTTTCTTCCATTTGTGAGTAGTTGCTTTAGCTGCTGAAATCAGTTTAATGCAAAAGAGCCCTATCCATGTTAGTGAGTGAGCCCACTAGGCCCATAGAAATGTGAGGTAGAGCATGGGTAATATTAACCTTATTTTATAATCTTTTATTACCCATATCCCGAATGTCAAACGCAAAAGTGGCTAGCTAATCATATTGCTAAAATGCATACGATCCCCATTGTACAGTTCAACAAACTGCATTAACTGGAGGAAGCATGCAGTGGAGAATAGGATAGGGTAAACTTGGACAGCCACTGCCACCCAATGACCCTGAATTTCTTCAGCCTTGTCACATATCTAGCAGTGTTGAGCATCCTGTCCATGTTCCTTTTCCAAGACCTATCTATGCTTATTGGTCACTATCACTTAAGGTGCTACCAAGATTCTTTATTCTACTAATGATTCCATTGTGAGAGTAAGCTTCCCCCCAGTATCTATGATCATCCCTCCCAGACAGGCCACTTTTATTTCCCATTCTTAGATTATTTAAGTTTTTTCCAGCACTTTTTATGTCACCAGATAGCTGCTTATACTCTTTACATGTTCCATTTATAAGACCTTGGCTTGAGTTATGGACACAATCTCAGGGAAATCAGTTGGTGGCAGGAAAGAGTGTTATTTTGGAAGATCAGCTATCCTGGGGGAGGGAAATTTATTCTTGGTAGGGTTACTACCCATAGCAGACCTTACAGCCTTCAGCTTTGCCTCAGTTTGCAGACTGCATCAGCAACTTCTCCAAGGATAAAACATTTGCATTCACATCACTGCATAGCAGGCATGGGATAGGACTGCAGTCACAGCACATGCACACACACACACGCGCGCGCCACGCACACACAAACACACGCACGCGTGCACACACACACACACACACACACACACACACACACACACACACACACACACACACACACACACACACATACACACACACAAAAATCCAAACCACCCAAGGATGATGAGTCAACATAGTTCTAGTCTTATCCAGGTGGCATTATGGCTACAGCTAGATAGTAAGTGAATGAATAAGTCAGAAGGGTGAGGAAGAGGTTTGATAGTCAGGACAGGTATGGCTAAAGTAAATAAAAATGCATAAGTAAAAGATTACATTGGTAATACATGAATAATATGCTGCTACTGTTGTTGTACAGGTATAATTTCCTGATTGGTGCAGGAATACAAAGCCACTTTTCCATATGTCATTTTGCATGTATACTTCAGTGGGCATGCTGTAGGGGGTCCTGGTCTGTGTGCTGTCTGTTTGTTAAAAAAAAGAAAAGAAAAGAGGAATCACCACCTTCTGTGTCTTTTCTCTATCTTGTAGCTCTGTTGTTTCTCTTCCAACATACCTGTTTGTCTCTTTATGTAAGTGCATGTTCCAATCCCTGCATAAAATTGGTTACTTCCTCTCCCTTTTCTTTAGTTTTATCCTTTTTTTCTGTTCCTCATTGTAATTTTAACGCACAATGTGAGAGTGTTCAATCTCGCCGTTTGTTCTTACACCTGGGTTCGGAGCCGATCCTCGACTCCGTGTCGGCCGCTTGGCAAAGCTCTGCATCGAGAAGAAGCTCGAGACCAACCTATCTCCCACAATTCCCCTCTGCCTTTACCTCAGATCTAGTTTGCCGCTGCAACGTTCGCATCATTTTTGATGAGCTCGGACCACCTGAAAGCTAAGATTACATTTATCTAATCATTTTGGATAATTTTTCTTCTAGTTTACCTTAAAGTTGTTGTGTGTGTGTGTGTAGTGAGTCGAGGGCTTTCTTCGAGTACGTATATAATTTTTATATACTTATATTAAGTTAGTTCCCTCGGGGCCTACCCCACCCTTTAAACTTTTATATCCTATAAAACTTCTGGATTTGACTATCTACCGGATTTGACATATATTACTGGATTTGACTTTATTATTGGCTATTACTGTTCAAGTCTGTGCACTGTTTAACTTTTTGGATTTGACTTTAGTGTTACCATGTCTGAAAAAGCTAAATCAGGCTTCAAACGGTGCCAATGTGGACAGAAAATGTCTGTCACAGACAATCATAGTTCCTGCGTCTACTGTCTTGGCCCTCTCCATCTGCAAGAAGACTGCTCCATCTGTCATTCTTTCAGTGGAAGGGTCATGACAGATAGGCGCAGGAAACTTATGGATAGAGGCCTTTTGAAGCCTGCATTCCAAGAGGCTCTGGATGCATCGGACCAGACATCTAAATCCTCAAAGGAATCGAAGACGTTGGAGCCCATGTCATCGGCTCCGAACTCTTCATTTAAAGTTCGCTCACCGGTTCCACAGACCTCGGGGCCGAGTGTTGAACTTTTGTCCGTTACCGAGCCTCGAGTCTTGGAACCGGTGACGGAGCTTCCACCTCCTGTGCTCTTGAGGTCGGCTCCGTCTTCGATTCCTTCGAAGCGTTCTTCTAGGCCCCTCTCCGACACCGATGTAGACCGCGTGGTGCAGAAATTAATGGAGAATATGGCCTTGTCCAAACTCATCTCTGTCTCCTCCCAGTTGGTGTCGAGACTCGAAGGCCTTCCCTTATCTCCATCTGTTCCTCCTCCAAGGCCTATTCAGTGTTCGGAGCCAGGAGAGGCTGATCTGATGATTGTGGAGCCCTCGGTGCCGGAACCGTCCTTCTCTCGGTCGACACCATTCACCTCGACTCCAACGGACCCATTACCGGAATCACGGAGCCGAAGATCCATCCTTGGTTCGGGGACCGAGAGTCGGACCGACGTTTCGGTTCCGACTCTCCCTCTCGGAGCCTCGGCTCGGATCGACTCGGCTCCGTCCTCAGGGTCGATGCCCTCGGTTCCCGTCTCGGGGATTCCTCCGCTTTCTTCGGATCCGAGGGATTCCTCGACTCGGGACCCAGGGGCCTTCGACCTCATGAGGAAGGTGTTGTCGACTCAGACAACCACTTCAGCAGAAACAGCTTCTCCTTCCCATAAGGGTCCGTTATCCTCCTCTGCACCTATGGCTACATCAAAGCGTCGAGCACCGGTGTCTCAGCCACCCCCAGAGGGAGTCCCCTCTTCCTCGGAGGCTTCATCAGATGCCCCCCCTGAGGAAGTTCTGAAGAAAAGGTTGTGTAAGAGGAGACACTTGGATTCTCCACAAGAATCCTTGACATCGGACACTGACTTAGATGAGTCAGAAGGGTCCCCAAAATCACCCTCAGAGGATGTCTCCTTTTATGACATCCTGGAGATCCTAAAAATGAGAGGTGATTGGCAAGCCCTACCCCCTTCTGAGGATGAGTCAGTCTTGCTGAAGGCATTTGGTGCTCGCCCTTCCTCCTCCTGGGTCACTCCGCCCTTCGATGAGTTGATGGAACTGATTGCTCGAAGGGCATGGGAGACACCTGACACAGTGGAGCCAGTTCCTAGAAAGCCTAATAAATATATTACTGCCCCTCAGGACAAGGCTTATCTCACAAAGGGACTTCCAGTGGATGCTATGGTGGTGGCAGCGGCCACTAAAAAGGAGATGTCTGAATCTTTCTCATCTGTCCATCCGCCTAACAGAGATTCTAGGACTATGGACAGGTATGGGAAGCGCATTTTTAGTTCAGCGGCTTTTTCCATGCGATCCCTGAACTATTTGACCCATTTCACACAGTTACAGAGGGATCTAATCAAAGAGTTGGGAGATACCCTCCAGGGTACTACAGATGCTGCTGTCTCGGAGAAAGTTACAGCACAACTCAGTACCCTTACATCTATTGTGAACTCGTCCATGAGGCTCATTTCATATGCAGCCGAAGGATCGAGTAGGGCTGCAGCTTCAGCGATTGCTCTTCGTAGACAATCCTGGATGCACTTATGTTCCTTTGCGGAAGCCTTCAAGTCTTCCTTTACTAACGCCCCATTTGATGGTGCCACTCTCTTTGGCCCAAAAGTAAAGGGAGACCCTTACCCGGTGTGAGCAAGAGGGAAAGACTCTGTCTGCTGTCGGAGTCTATTTTTCCACCCCATCCAGACCGTACCCCAAAGGGCAACGTGGTGGAAAAATGTGGTTTCGAAAACCCCAAGGCTCTTTCCCAGGCACACAGGGTGATGCCCCCTCTAGCGGCAGAGGAGGGGGCAGAGGTGGAAGACGTCGCCCTGGCGGCAGAGGGGGTCCGCAAAACCAAGGTAACAGGGATACACTCCCCGGGAAACCTTTCCAGCACTCCTGAGAGGAGGCCCGACTGTCCTGCTCTGGAGGCAGTCGGGGGTCGCTTAGCTTTATACCCTCAGGCCTGGCAAAGTCTTACATCAGACAATTGGGTAAAAAGCATTGTTACCAGAGGTTACAGAATTCCTTTCCTATTGCCCCCATTTCCGCAGAAAAGACTCCCAGATGTACCGCCCCATCTGCGACACCCTGCAGCTATAGAAATTTCAAAGCTGTTAGAAAAAAGAGTCATCCAACCATTCCCGGTGGACCAAAGAGGATTCGGAACTTACTCAAGGTTCTTTTTAGTTCCAAAAAAGACAGGGGACTGGAGGCCAATTCTGGACCTAAGCAAACTCAATACCTTCGTCAAGAAAGAAAAGTTCCGGATGGTCATGCTTCAATCGATCCTTCCATTCTTACAGAAGGATGACTGGATGTGCTCAATAGATTTAAAGGACGCGTACTACCACATCAAAATGGCCAGGGCATCCAGGGATCACTTGCGCTTCTGGCTGGGAGCCAGTCACTTTCAGTTTCGAGCCCTGCCCTTTGGTCTGACCTCAGCCCCCAGGGTTTTCACCAAATGTATGGCAGTGGTAGCGTCTCACTTGAGACGCCTAGGATTCCTGGTGTTTCCGTATCTGGACGACTGGCTCCTTTCTGCCACCACCGAGCGTTGACTGATTCAGGCCAGGGATTACACACTACAACTCTGTGTTCATCTCGGAATTTCCGTAAATTTCGAAAAATCTGTATTACAGCCATCACAGCATGTCTCATTCATAGGAGCAGAATTGGATACACGTTGCTTAATTCTAAGGATTCCTCCAGAAAGAATAGCCTCCCTACAAAACCATATATCTCTTCTCCTGTTGTCCAAAAAATCCCCAGCAAATCTGGTTCTGAAGGTTATGGGTCTCATGGCAGCTTCCCTCATTGCGATACCCTTGGGAAGACTGCACATGAGAGTTCTTCAATGGCTACTGTTTGCACAATGGTCGTTCCAACAGTTACCCCTGACACACGAAATTCACATCACGAACATCTGCAAATCGCACCTGTCTTGGTGGCTTCAGACTTGCAATCTCTCCGGCGGACGACCATTTGTGCTACCCACGCCGACAGCTACGGTGACCACGGACGCTTCCCTGATAGGGTGGGGGGGCATCTTTCAGGGACAGACAGTCCAAGGCGAATGGACCAAATTGGAGTACAATCTGCAGATCAATGTTCTAGAGATGAGGGCAGGGTTTCTAGCTTTGCAACACTTTTCTCCCCTTCTTCCTCTAGGGACCATTGCAGTTCAGTCGGACAACATGTCCGTAGTCTGGTACATAAACAAACAAGGGGGAACCAAGTCTTATCAACTATGCAAAGAGGCCATGAGAATTTGGCAATGGGCAGAGTCCATGGGTCGCTTTCTGATAGCAACGCATATCCCGGGGTTATCCAACGTCATAGCGGACAGGTTGAGCAGAGCCATCCTGTTACCTCATGAGTGGTCCCTCAAACGAACAATTGCGGACAAAATTTTTCGCAAGTGGGGCCAGCCTTGCTGCGATCTGTTTGCATCTCCAATGAACGCCAAATGCAGAAGCTATTTTGCCCTATTACCCCCTCCAGGGGAAGTCTCCAGGGATGCTCTGATTCACGATTGGCCCCCGGGCCTCCTGTATGCCTTCCCTCCTATTCCTCTGATTGCAAAATTTCTACAGAAAGCCAACAACCTGGAGAGGACAATAATCCTCATTGCCCCATTCTGGCCTCGTCAAATTTGGTTTCCCTTTCTTCAAGCACACCAAATTCGGGAACCCTGGATCCTGGACCCGGAGCCGGATCTACTGACCCACTCGTCAGGGGCTCCCCACCCGTCGCTTCTCTCCCTCAGACTAGCAGCTTGGCTGCTCCACTTCCCTTCTTAGCCAGGTCTGATCTTCTTTCCCCTGCAGTTCAAAATATTCTAGTGGCTTCCCATAAAGCTTCCACTACAAAGATTTACACTAGTAAGTGGAAGCGTTTTGTACACTGGGCAACTACACAACATTTGGATCCCGTAATAGCCCCACTAAACAGAGTCTTGGAGTTTCTATCCGTACTATTCCACCAAGGAGCTGCTCCTGCCACTTTGAGAGTTCAATTGGCTGCCATTTCAAACTTTCATGTGGGAGAAAATGGGGCGCCTATTATGGCTCATAGACTTTGTAAGGCCTTTCTAAAAGGGTCTTTCCATATCAGGCCACCAGTTAGGATTCCTACATCACCTTGGAATTTGAACCTTCTATTATCACAGCTAATGCTACCACCCTTTGAACCAGCCTCTTCCTGTTCTTTGAAGTTTTTGTCATGGAAAACCCTTTTTCTGGTAGCTATCACATCAGCCAGACGGGTATCGGAACTTCAAGCTCTTTCCATTAAACACCCATATTTGATCTTTCACCCTGATAGAGTATCTCTTCGCACTAATCCATCCTTTCTTCCCAAAGTTTGCTCCGTCAATTACATTAATCAGTCCATTGAGCTCCCCACATTTTTCAAGAACCATTCCAATAAATTGGAATATATGTTACACAAGTTGGATGTTCATAGACAACTCAGGTTTTACTTGGATAGAACAAAGGATCACAGAAAAACAGATCAGCTCTTTATAGCCTTTGCAGACAGCAGAAAGGGCATGGCAGTTACGAAACGAACCCTTTCCAAATGGCTTTCCGATTGTATTATTTTTGTTTATACTGCTTCTGAGCAGAGCTTACCTGTCAAGCCCAAAGGGCATTCTACAAGATCAATATCTACATCCCTGGCTCATGCGGCCCGCCTACCATTGGACACTATTTGTGCGGCTGCCACTTGGTCTAAACCACATACATTCATTACTCATTACAAAGTGGATAGGGTTTCCAGGGACAGGGCAACCTTTGGTTCCACTGTGCTCAGGAACGTTCTTCCATGAGTTCCTCAGGAGCACGGAGCTAGGGACGCTACCCAGGTGTAAGAACAAACGGTGAGATTGAACACTCTCACATATAGAAGTTATGTCCTTACCATAACGTTCCATGTGGAGTGTTCATCTCGCCTTTGTTCTTACATTCCCACCCTCCCACCCTCAGGAAGAACGTCCAGTTTAGGTGTCTGGTTTGGTTCTCCCGCTTCTGCTTTTGTTCAGTTGCTACGGCTGTGTTTCAGCTATGCTTAGCATGTATGTTTTATGTTCACTCCCGTTGTGTTCTGGTTTGTTTGCAAACTAGATCTGAGGTAAAGGCAGAGGGGAATTGTGGGAGATAGGTTGGTCTCGAGCTTCTTCTCGATGCAGAGCTTTGCCAAGCGGCCGACACGAAGCCGAGGATCGGCTCCGAACCCAGGTGTAAGAACAAAGGCGAGATGAACACTCCACATGGAACGTTATTGTAAGGACATAACTTCTATTTATATGCCCTACAGATAATTAGCACTTGCCTGCCTGTCTGTCAGAAAGACAGACACGCATGCACGCACACACACACACACACACACACACACACACACACAAGTTCCTCTCAATAGCCAGTAACAATTTACCATTAATACCAGTGTGACCATCAGACAGTGACGACCATTTCCATTCTATGACATCACCATACTCTTGTCCACTTACTGGCTAAATATCAAACAGGTTTTTCCTTCCAGTAAAGTTAAATCTGTAAAACAAAACTTAATTTTAATTTAATTTAATGAATTTTTTACCCCCTCCCCCCCTCACCCATACCAACTGGTTTAAATACCCAAAGTGATTATATAACTTTATTTCAAGGAAAAGACATATATCTAGAGCATTTCTCCCCGGGCCTCTGCTGAAAGTAGGCTCTGTCCTAGTCGGACTTTCTCGGTTAATAATGATACTTATTAAGTGTTGAATCCATCTGGCAAGGTAGTAAAAAAGTTCATGCTCAGAGTGGTCTTAAAAATTAAACTGTGAAACACAGTATCAAAGGTCCTTGCAAGGTGCATAATCAATGAAGGATTTTTTTTACTCAGATCAAATGCTTCTCATAAATAATGGGTAAAAGGCTATTTTGAAGTTGTATGACAGATTTAGTGTAAAAGATACTGGTATATATATATATATATATATATATATATATATATATATATATATATAGCTCCCCTTCATATGATCGAAGTTCTCTAAACTCGAAATTCTTAAGCCCGAAGCCAAACTCGAAAATGTGAAGGGGACATAAAAAAATGTACAACTTTCTAATATATATATATATATATATATATATATATATATATATATATATTATCAATAATCCTTGACTGATTGTTGAAAATGCATACATTTTATTTAGTGCAAACCAGCATCTGTTGCTTTGGTACTGCATGTGTAGAGAGTTAAAAAATTCACTAGTTTGTGTAAATTTGTAATTGTATAAGCTGTCACAAACCAGTCAGTCTTTATGTTTTTGGCAGATGTATAAGCTATGCTCCACACTTGTAGTCTGTGGTGGCACTTTTGGCTCATATGTTTGGTTTCTGCTTCACTTTGATAAAGACTGAGGTACTCATCCACCCCCCTCTACAAACATACATACACATTCTGCTATTGTGACAAATGCCCTTCCATAAGGATCCTGTTCACTCACCTGAGATGGTGTTTTGGGCTACTAACATGCAGCATTCACATCCCTTGTTTTCCTCCCCAAAACCATTGCATCTCCCTTGCTGATATACTGCATTTTTCATCATGCAGCTATAATTACTTTTCATAGTGTTGTACTGTACATGTCTTTTTTTCCTCACAGAAACACATTTCCATTCAGTAACTCTTTTTTATAGCTTTTTTAATGTATTTTATTTAAATCTGGTTATCAGGTAGGCAGGATGGCCTTTTGATGACTAGAGCAGGACTCATCAAAAGCACATTAATCAAATGCCATTTTGCTGCAGCCCTCAGGAAAAGTTGCAGCAGAAAAAACAAATAAAAAAAATCTAGAAATGTTCTTCTTTTTGTAGACTTTCTTTCCAACATCAGTACATGTATTTTATTCAAACTCCAAACTGTTGCTTCCTAAGGAAAAGAACAGTTCTCCCATTGTAACATATTCAGATTCAGGCAACTGGGCATGACAAAGAGAGTTTCCTTGCTCCTAGCTGTGACTGCTATGACTACTACTACATATGCTGTTTTGAACCTTGATTATCCATTACTTTGATTGAACAGAACACATTTATGACACAGTATTTACTTTTTTGTTGTAATATTACATACAAGATATTTCACAACTACTATGTCAGGAGTCTGAATGTTCTCCCTGCATTTAGTTCATAGATTCATAGGTTCATAGATGGCCTTTTGATGACTAGAGCAGGACTCATCAAAAGCACATTGCACGGGTTTCCTTCAGGTGTTCGGGTTTCTTCCCACATTACAAAGAAATGCAGTACATGGATTGGACACTCTAAATTGGCCCTAGATGTGAGTGTGTACATGCAAATGTGTGGTGCACCCACTGAGGAAGTTTGGACCTTGGGCTAGCAACCTGAGCCCGGAAAACCCAGAACCGCTACATAAACAGTGAGCGCTGGAGAGCTCATTGCCTGATGTGTCACATGGCATAAGAATGGGAAAGAAAGACAGATACACAGTAAGATATTGCCATCTTAATAAACATTGTTTCTAGACTATGTTTATGTATACTGTAAACAACAGCCTAAACTTTATTGTTATGTAGCAGTAAGCAAGTTCATAGGTTTATAGGTAGGTACTAGGCTATCGGCCCAATGGCCTAAGTAAGCCTAGCCAACAAGGTTTCCTGGCTTACGCCACCCAAGAAAGATATTTTCCTGTGCCACTGTCAAGCAGAGCCACAGATGTGATCCCCGGGATGTATTTCCTATTTCCCATCCACTCATCAGGATTTTTCTTGAAGAGTGCTAATGAGGAACTTTGCTTGACATAGATAAGTAGCTTTGTTCCAGAGTATGGGAAGTCTCTGCGACAGGAATCTATCCCTCCAGCATGTCTTATTTATTGTGGTGACAAGGTTTAGGACCCTAGAGCATGTAGCTCAGAGGGTTTGGGATTTCTTTAGGTGTAGCATGTCCAACAGCTCTGGGTTTGACATAGATTTATATGTTAGGCAGAGATCACCTCAGAGTAGGCAATATGCTACTGCGTAAAGCTGGAGTTTTTTGGGACGGTCAGTGTAGGGCATCTGTTTGAGGCCAGTAATCCTCTTTGTGAGGTACTTCTGTGGCCTTTCCAGCTGCTGCAGATGTCTTGTGAGGTACATTCCAAAAGGGGCGTTGTACTCTATAATGGGTCTGATGAGTGTCGGGTAGAGGGGAACAATGACCTCTTTTTTCCTGGATGAGAACCCTTTTGTGATGAGGTGTGCCACGTAGATGGACTTTCTGACTACTGTGGTGATGTGATTATCAAAGGAGAGACTACTATCCACCTGGGTCCCAAGGTCTCTTATTACACATTCGGTGTTAAGTAGTCTTCTACCTAGGTGGTAGTTCATGGGTACAGAGTTTTTACCAAAGGGATGACAATGCACTTTTTGGCATTGAGCTTGAGGCCATGGCTCTGACACCAGGCATCTGTCTCAGTGAGGCCCTTCTGTAGGATGTCCACATCATTTGGGGACACGACTATGGCTTCTAGTTTGCAGTCATCTGTGAACTTCATTAGCCAGAGGCCTTCTGTGTTAGCCTGTACTTCAGAGAAGTAGATACCAAACAGGAGAGGTCCCAGGACTGAACCCTATGGTACTCCACTTGTTACTGGTTTGAAGTCAGATTTGGAGTCTGTAACTTTTACAGTGTGGGTTCTGTCAGTGAGCCAGTTGGCAACCCATCTTGTGACGTAGGGATGTATACCTAGTTTAGTGAGTTTAGCTATAATTCCAGAATCGGTGATGGTGTTGAAAGCCTTGGCGAGGTCAAGATAGGCTGTGTGAACCACCTTACCCTCTTGTATGGCTTTGGTGACTACCTCAAAGAAGTCGATCAGGTTCAAGAGGCATGATCTGTCTTTCACAAACCCCGAACTGGGTGGGGTCCAGAGTTTCGAGGTTACCAATGTCTTTGTTTATGGGTTCCATGATGATACATTCCATGGCCTTGCATAGCAGGCTCGTCAAGCTAATACGGCGATAGTTCCCAGGATGAGTGGTGGCTCCCCCTTTGTGGAGTGGGATAACTGTTGCTATGTGCCATTCAATGGGCACAAAGCCTGATGTGAGGCTATGACTGAACAAGATGCTTAGGTGGGGAGCCAATTCGTTCTGAAGTTCATGTAAAACACAGCCTGGGATGTTGTCCGGTCCCATGGATGCTGTGTTTTTGGCTTTAGAGAGTGCAGCTTTTACCTGTGTAGATGTGATTACAGGGACTCTGCATTCTTCCTGTATAGATATGGGCCCTTTAGGGGGTGAGAGGGGGGGTAAAGGTAGCACTGAACCTATCTGCCAGGATGTTGGCAATATCAGTTGGTTCTGTAATTTTCATGCCATTGTGCTGTAACTCAGAGCTGATCTGGGTGTTGCCATTGAGATTCTTGACATAGATATATAATACTTTGTAGCAGAGAGTGAAGTAGAAACAATTGAAAACTTCTTCATGATCTGTATTGATTCGTATGTGTTATTTACATTAGTTAAGAGTGCTAGTTAGTTTAGTTTTTACATTTGATTATTGTTAAGATGTTGTACTACCCTTTGTCTTATAAATGCTAGTATCCAGACTAGACTAGGTACAGTGTTGAATGTGAAGGCTCTGAATATGATATGGGTCCCTAAGTAATTGCAGATGATGGCATGAAATGTCCAGAGTAAATATTTTACATTTTGCTTGTTTTATAGATACTTTATGGTATTTGCCTTGAAATGTTAAGCTGCCAGAGTTGCAACACTGTTAGTGAGCTCTATGTGTAGGCATGTATTTGAAATTTGAAATAGATACTAAGCATTTGCCACAGCTACACATTGATAATCCCTGTGATTGGATAGATTTATAAATTTTATATATATGTATGGGTCTGTATGTCAATATATATATATATATATATATATATATATATATATATATATATATGTAGATATATATATATATATATATATATATATATATATATATATATATATATATATATATAAAATGTGTGTGTGTATGTGCGTGTATATATTGTTTTAGAAATCATTTTTGCATAGAGTCTGATTAATTGGTAGGTAGCAGTCTATCTGATACAGAATTATATTTTTCTTTTTTAATTGCCCATTTTGCTAGAAGGTTGATGAGTTTTATGCTGTTTTTTTTAGTGTATGCCTGATTTTATGTACCTTTGTGTTTGTATGTGTATGGTGAAGTTACTGCTAACTATTTGGATTGTTGGACATGTTCAGTTTTTCTGCTATTTGCTGATATTGTCTTTAATGATAAGGCTGCTGACTTTTTTTGCAGGATCCCAAATGGATTTGCAATAAAGCATTGTATTTCCCATATTTGAGACACAAAACATGTCAGCCATAATCTAAACTGAACAACAAGATTTCATATTTAAAACGCTGGTGTATAAAATAAAATAAATACTATACAATAATTATTTTTCAATGAGGGCTGGACCCCCAAAATAGAGTCTCTGTCCTCATGCCCCCAATAATTATACTACCTCTGGAATCATGCAAATTTGAAGTAATGGAAAATGTATACAGAGCATAACACCCACCTTTTTCATCTTCTGTTAGTCACACAATCTCACAATAAAATACAGCATCTGTGACAAAGCAAATTGCAGTACACTCAAAAATGAACATCTGCTCTTGATTTTAAAATTGTGATTTAGCTTATCTTCCTTTTCCTAGTTATTATACTGCTTGAACATAATTCATGTTGAAGCAATGTAATTAATACAATGACCAATGAAATAAATACACAAAGTTTTGGAGTTATTCAAATGTAAAGACTCTGAAAACAATATCAAAATTATTACAATATAAAACAAACAGATTTAAATTATCTGCTATCAGCTGCAATTTATTTAGTTTAGTCCCAGTTTTAAGTTAAAATAACTAATGTGCCAAGTAAACAAAATGAGTCCGATATAAATTATACCCAGGTCATAGAGACAAAATGTCCAGCTAGTCTCAATGCTGACTAAAAAAACAGCTCCCTGGCAAAGATTTTAGGTGTGAGCCAATATGTTCAGGTAAAGTCTTTATCTCTGGACTAATCCAAAGGCTCTAACACCTGCAAATAGCTCTCCAAACATCATTAAAGTTCCCCAAAGGCCATCTCTGAAGAGCATCTCCAACACCTCCAAATATCATCAGAAGACAACCCAACACAATTGAAAACAACAGCTTGTATAGGTGCTTGTTCATCAGGACTTCGGTTCTTAACAGCTGAGGACATAATGTGCTCCACTCAGAAACAGTCCTTAAAAAGTTACAAGGGGAATAAACAGCAAAAGACCAAGCAATCAATGACATTCTAACAAGCTTGACACACAAAGCTCATATTTTCATGAGCTACCAAAACCAAGAAGTCCATTCACTACAGATTTAACATTCAAGAATAAAATGAAGTAAGCAGAGACAATACAGTCAAATAACAGAAATAACAAATCCATATTTCTTCCACAATCAGACATTCATAACTATCTTCAGACAAGCAGAGTAAGAAGTATAGCAGGATTCAACTACATGGCCCACAGTCAGCGATAGTGCTCCCGTCCTTCAACAACATGGCCCACAGTCAGCGATAGTGCTCCCGTCCTTCAACAACATGGCCCACAATCAGCTGTAGTGTTCCTGTCCTTCCAACAACATGGCCCACAGTCAGCTGAAGTGTTCCTCTCTTTCAAAAACACGGCCCACAATCAGCTATAATGTTCCTGTCCTTCAAAATCATGGCCCACAGTCAGCTGTAATGCTCCTGTACTTCAACAACACGGCCCCAATCAGCTTGCTCCTGTACTTCAGCAACATGACCCCAATCAGCTGTAGTGCTCCTGTCCTTCAACAACACAGCCCACAATCAGCTGTAGTGTTCCTGTCCTTCAACAACACGGCCCACAGTCAGCTGTAGTGCTCATGTCCTTCAACAACATGCCCTTCAACAACACGGCCCACAGTCAGCTGTAATACTCTTGTCCTTCAACAACATGACCACAGTCAGCTGTAGTGTTCCTGTCCTTCAACAACATGCCCCACAGTCAGCTGTAGTGTTCCTCTCCTTCAAAAACACGGCCCACAATCAGCTGTAGTGCTCCTCTCCTGCAAACAGAATATACTTTGTTTTATTTGGATTAACTCTTAGGGCATTTTGCTGACACCACTGCAGAATGTCGCTTTTGCAGATATTATATAATTGTTTTATGTGGTCCTTGGGTTTTACATTTGTGGAGGTGTTCAATTAGCAGCTTTCGGTTTATACTGTCAAATACTACTTTTATGTCAGTAAATGTTACTTCTTTGATTATATCTAACCAGCATGAGAAACAGTTTGGACTGAGACTATCTAGGGACCTGTACTGTAATGAATGATTGTTATATATAATACTAAAACAAGAAAAAACTCTCCCAGAACCAAGACCTTCAAGCTAGCTTTATTACAGATGCTAGTAAAAATGTTTTCTCAAAGACTTCTTGATGCTTAAAACAATCATTAAAAACTTGCTTTTAAATACACAGCATAAGCATGATCCAAGTCAGTTAATAAAACATGACCTGAATCAATTAAAAAGTTAAAGTTACAGAATTAGTTAACTTTGTTCTACAGTTCTTTTAAAATGGGTTTGATGTTAACTGCTCCAGTCAAACCTGCAAGTGCCTTAAATCTAACAATCCACTTTGTCTCTTGTTTCTCTGTGGTATTCATAGGTTCATAGGTTCATACTAGGCTATCTGCCCTAGGGCATTTATAAGCCTAGCCAGAATGTGTTTGGCTTTCGCCACCCATTTTAAATTTATTTTGCTATGCCCTTTTTCGAGGTTAGTATACTGTGCCTCTGTCTAACAGTGACACAGAAGTGATACCCGGGGTAAACCTACGATCTCCCATCCACTCATCAAGATTCCTCTTGAAGAGAGTCAATGAGGGACTCTGCCTAACCTGGACTGGGATTTTATTCCAGAGTGAAGGGAGCCTCTGGGTTATGAATCTGTCCCTCCAGCATGTCCTATTTATTTCAGTGCTGAGGTTCAAGTCTCGAGCACGTAGCTCGATGGGATTTGGATTTTCTGAGGTGCAGCATGTCCATTAATTCCGGGTTGGACATGGCTTTATATGTCAGGCACAGATCGCCTCTGAACAGGCGGTATGCCACTGAGTAGAGCTGGAGTTTCTTTAACCGGGCAGCATATGGCGTCTGTTTGAGCCCTTTGATCCTCTTGGTGAGGTACTTTTGGGGTCTTTTCAGTTGCTGCAGGTGTCTGGTAAGGTACATCCCAAAAGGGGCATTGTACTCAATTATGGGCCTGATGAAGGATGAGTAAAGAGGCACGATGACCTCCTCTGATCTAGATGTGAATCCCTTCATGATTAGGTGGGATATATAAAATGTTTTTCTAACCACTTTGGCCACGTGGTTGTCAAATGAGAGATTGCTATCAACTTGGGTCCCCAGGTCCCTAATTACTTCTTCTGTACTTAATGGATTACCACCTATGTGGTAATTTGTGGGCACTTTGTTTTTGCCAAAGGGGATGACTATACACTTTTTGGCATTTAGCTTGAGGCCATGGCTCTGGCACCAGGTGTCTATTTCTATGAGGCCCTTTTGGAGGATGCTTGTGTCGGCTGGAGAGTCGATTATGGCGCCCAGTTTGCAGTCATCTGCGAACTTGGTCAGCCACAGTCCTCCCGTGTTGGCCTGTACCTCCGAGAAATATATACCGAACAAGAGAGGTCCAGGCACTGAGCCTTGTGGGACACCACTTGTAACTGGTTTGGAGTCTGACATGGCTCCAGCAATTCTAACCATGTGGGTTCTGTCCTTGAGCCAGTTTGCAATCCATCTAGTGACATAGGGGTTTATATTTAAGCTGGTGAGCTTATCTATAATGCCCGAGTGGGGTATTGTATCGAAGGCTTTTGCGAGGTCCAGGTAGGCTGTGTGGACCACCTTCCCCTTGTCAATGGCCTTGGTGACTGTTTCAAAGAAATCAACCAGGTTTAAGAGGCAGGATCTGCCCTTAACAAAGCCAAACTGGGTAGGATCCAGTGTTTGTAGGTCCCCAATATCTTTATTTATGAGGTCCATTATGATCCTTTCCAAAGCTTTGCAGACCAAGCTAGTCAGGCTTATGGGGCGATAGTTTACAGGCTCCGTTGAGGCACCACCTTTATGGAGAGGGACCACTGTTGCTGTACGCCACTCTTTGGGCACATATCCAGAAGTAAGGCTGAGATTGAAAAGTAGTTTTATGTTTGGGTTTAGCTCTTCTTGGAGTTCATGTAGGACGCAGCCCGGGACACCATCTGGTCCCATTGATGCTGTGATTTTTGCTTTGGAGAGGGCGTCTCTTACCTGAGCATCTGAGATGTCAGGGGGGCAGCACTCTGCTGGGATAGATATTTGCCCTTTTGGTGGGGAGGGGGGGGGAGAAATTTGCGCTGAACCTGTCAGCTAGGATGTTGGCAATGTCTGTGGGTTCGGTATATTTTTTGTCATTTTGGACTAATTCTGAGCATATCTGTGAATTACCACCCAGGTTCCTAACATAACTAAAGAAAGCCTTGTGATTATCCTTAGTGTCCTGTGCAATTTTTCTCTCGAAGCTGGCCTTAGACAATTTTATGTGTGCCCGTAGTTTTTTGCTAATACTGATCAGTGATGCCTTCCCTTTTTGGGATTTTGCTCTATCATTTAGTAGCTTCCTCCTTCTATTGTATAGTTTGTTCATGGCTGGGGTCCACCAGACAGGACATCTGCCTTTGGAGGATTGGGTCTTGGTTTTATTTGGGATTGCATGATCCATGCACTCCTGAAGGTGTTCATAGAATGCGTTTATAAAGGATTCTGCGGTCTGGGCCGTATTTTCCACAGGCCCGGGGGCTTTGAAGGATTCCACCTCAGTTTTGAGGAGTGTGAAATTTGCTTTAGAGAAGTTTTTCACTGTGGTTTTCTGGGCAGGGGGTGGGGTCGGGATGTAAATATCCAGTGAGATTAGTTTATGGTCTGATCTTACCAGTGAGGGATACACTTCTGGTCTGGAGCATAGAGTCCCCATGTTGGTGATGATCAGGTCCAGTATGTTTTCCCCTCTTGTGGGAGTGGTAACAAGTTGTTCCATAGCATTTGAGTTTATAAATTCTAGGAACCTTTGGGCTAGGGTGTTGGAGCTAGAGTAATGCTCCCAGTCTATGTTTGGGTAGTTGAAGTCGCCCAATATAATGGTGTTTGGAGAGACCTTCATATTTTCCAGTGTTCTCAGGAAGGCCGAGTGGGGTTTCTGGGTTTGGGAGGGTGGTCTGTAGCAGACTATAAACTGGAAGGCAGTTTTACCCACTGTTAATTGCACATGGATAGTCTCTGATGCTTCGTGCTTTGCCACCCACCTGGAGGTGTGGGTATCTTTGATGAATATCGATACTCCCCCTCCTTTTGTGGTTCGGTCCAAGTTTTGGGGCCGAAAAGCATGGTATGAGGTATAACCTGGTAGTGCTGGGGTGCTCTCGGGAGCCCTGAACCAGGTTTCTGTTACTGCACAGATATCGATGTTCTCCATGCTAAGGAGAGTTTTGAGTGCGTGCATCTTGAGGTTTAGACTTCTGGCGTTGGGTAGCATTACTCTTAGTTTCTTATCCCTTGTGATACCTATGGAGGTGGGTTTGTCTTTTGAGCCTTGCCTAAAAAAGGCACTATGGGGGTAGCAAGAGCCTTTGCCAATATCCGAAAGCCCAGGGTTGACAGGTGCAAGCCGTCCCTAGTGAAGCATCGTGGCTTGTCGAGCATATCATCCTAAGCTGACAGGCACTGGATCCCCTTTGAATGATACCAGTATTTAAGCCAATTGTTGAAATTGATCATTTTGTCTTCATATTGTGGCATAATTCTTGGTGAGGGTAAGATGCTACTCAAGGTCAGGGTCATACCGGCCTGGGCTACATGCTCAGAGAGCTCCTTTATGTCTCTTTTCATGTAGTCCAGGGAGGTACGTCTCAGGTCATTCACACCAGCATGGACAATGACTGAGTCATATTTGTACTTGCCTTGGAGTGACCTGAGTGCTTGTGTTATGTGGCAGATCCTAGCGCCCGACAGGCTGCTCACCGTGACCCTCTCCTTGTTCAGCCTGGTGAGTGGGACGTCAGTGTGCCTGACGATAGAGTCACCTATTACAAGTGTATCAGGTGTGTTGTTTAGTCTTAAAGGCTGTGATTGTTTGGCACACTGGCTTTGTGAGATATGTGTTGCACGTGTTTTGTTTTGGGGTAGCGGCTGCTTGGGTGTCTGCTTTGGAGGTCTCTGCTGCTTCAGCAGATCTTTATTTAGAGCCTCTGAGTATGTTTTTGTGTGATTATGTGTTTGGTTTGCTGTAGTGGTAGGTCTATGTGAGACTGGAATTGTAGTGAGTGTGGTTTCCTTCTCCTCCTGACTGGTTATGCCAGTACTGAGTTGAGAGAGCTTAGCCTCCAGTTTGGCTATATGGTTGCATCTCTCACGTGTTGGAATTTGTTGGGAGGAGGAGAGGGTTGTCTGTGTACATGAGGCAGTTGTAACATTGCCTCAAGATTCCCAGATTCACCAGCTGGACCAGAGAGGAGATTGACAACTGACCTTTGGACATGCTAGAATAATATTGGGAATTCCTTAATAATTGAAAACCAGGGCCAGTGGGGAGTGAGGGTGTAGTGCTTTTAATTTTTAGTGCTGACTTATATAATTGCTTTAGTGAGCAAGTGCCAGGTAACTTAAGTGCAATATGTTACAGGTAACTTAAATGCAAAAATGACAAACAGTAACTTTCTTTCAGGTGAAACAAGGAAAAAAGTACAGTAAGCAATGCAGATATCACTAGTGATCCACAGAAGCGCTGAGAAGCCGCGTATTAGGTGGAATTAGCGTTCCAGGGAAATAACAAGCAAACAAACAACAAGCATATAAACAAAGCTAGATTCAGCAGGCCTGGATCTAGTCTATGCTACAGCAAACAAGGTGTACCAATTTCAGTAAGATACAGTTCAAATATTCAGGCACTATAAACCTTTAACCAGAAATTCCCAGCTCAGAAGGGCAGAGTCCAGCCTCTTCTCCCACAAGAGTGCAGACCACAAACCTTCTTAATGTAAAATAACTGGCCTGAAGCCCAAGTGCTTAAACCAGAACTAATACACTTTAAGAATAACAGACACTGGGCTCTCAATCAGCAGTTCCCAACTTAGAAGGATGAAAGCTACCTGTCCTGCCACCACAGTGCTTGCCACAAACCTTCCTAATGTAAAACAACTGGTCTGAAGCCCAAGTGCTTAATCCAAAAGACTTAGAATGATAGCTACACTTTAATCAAATTACTACCAAGCAGTAATAAATACAATTGAATACTTTAGAGAATGCCTGGATTAGTACTCAAGTTACACAAACAAAGCTAGATCCAGCAGGTCCGAATCCAGTCTATGCCACAGCAAACAAGGCGCACCATCTTCAGTAAGAAGCAGTTCAGATATGCATGCACTATAAGCCTTCAACCAGAAATTCCCAGCTCAGAAGGGCAGAGTCCAGCCTCTCCTCCCACAAGAGTGCAGACCACGAACCCTCTGAATGGAAAATAACTGGCCTGAAAGCCCAAGTGCTTAAACCAGAATTAATACACTTTTAGAATAACAGACACTGAGCCCTCAATCAGCAGTTCCCAATCTAGAAGGATGTAAGCTACCTGTTCTGCCACTACAGTGCAGACCACAAACCCTCTCAGTGCAAAACAACTGGTCCGAAGCCCAAGTGTTTAAACCAAAAGGTTTAGAATGAGTTACACCAAGCAGTAATAAATACAATTGAGTACTTTTAAGATGATGCAAAAGTAAAAAAAGTAGGTAGAAACACAAGTACAGTAAAAGCAGATGAATTTTTTTTTTTCTGAACAAGTGCTGAGATCAAAGAAACAGATTTGAGTGCTAAAACTAGAAAACTGGCTAGTTATAAGAAAAAAAAAACTAATCAAATCACCCCCTTTTATGTGCTTAGAAATCACTTGTAAGATTAAACATTTAAAACTATATGATGCAATCATTTCAGAAATGTGTTTATATAAAGCATTAGTTGATGCCTGTTTATTTCTGATAGGTGATCGCCTATATGCTGTTTAACTTTACAATGTGTTTTTCCTGTGTTATTTATTTATTTATTTATTATTTATTTTATATTTGTTGACCATGTTTGTCCGACTGGGCTACAATTGCTCGTTTTCAGTGGTGGCCCGAGGAGAAAAGCTCCAACAGAAAAATAAAAATTTTACATATTCAATACATATAGAATACATTCATCAGTATCACACATTACTGCATTACAGTGTCATACATTACACTGTGGCAAGTGAAATGCATATAGAAATGCATTCATCAGAGAGATGCATTCATAATTACATATTATATACATAATGCAATAGTTATATAGCTGAAATATTTTACTAGTTATGTTTGTACAGTGATGTAGCAAGAGGAGAAGATAAAGTAGTAAGTTTGTTTTTTGAAGGGAAGAAAGAGAGAAGGGAAATAGAAGGTTACAGGGGAGTGTTTACGGGGGATAATTACATTGGCAGGTCCATTTTTCATGAAGGTATTTTTTTGCAGAGGTTTTGAATTGATTGGGATGTTCAAAGGGTCTTATATCTAGTGGTAGGCTATTCCAGGCCTTGGAAGGGCTAAAGCTATAGACTGTGACCCATTTTGGTCCTTGGTTTGTAGATTTTTAGTAGGCCTTGTTCAGAACTGCGGAGTAATCTTGTGAGTAGGTAATGAGAGAGTAGAGATGAGACAGTTGGACAGAAAGAGGGTTTGTAGAGAATGGAGTGAATAATCTGAAACTGATTATTCTGAAGCAGGTTAGGTAAATGTTCTTCATGTTTCACTGTTGCAGTCATTACATTTTGGTTATCTGCCTGCAGGTAGCCCTCAGCCAGCCTGAATACCAGAGTCTTGGATTCCTGCATCGGATGCTGTCTCTTCTTCCATGACGTCAGGTCATCAGGGGTATAAAACATGCAGCCGACGCCATTACATCAGTCTTTCTTGCCACGTGGTACCCAAAGCAGAAGCAGTTCACAAGTTCCGGTTGTCCAACTCCTGAAATTTTTGTTTTTGAGTTTCAGAACCGAAGTCTTCAAAAAAGCTAAGTACCCCATTGGGATCCTTTTTCTTGCTCTTAACAGATGTCAATAAAAGTTAACAATTGTCTTACCTGTGGAAAGCAAATACCTCATAAAGATTTTAATTTGTACTGCATTCCTTGCTTAGGCCCAGACCACGACGTCCCTTGCTGTCGGTTTTGTGCCTTATTCAACCCCCGAACTATTCGTTTTCAGTCTATTTTTGCAGCAAATTATTTTGTACTCGGTATAACTATCCAGAAATGGCTTCGGTAAGCCATCCGACTACCGATATTCTGAAAAAACATAAGGATAAAGACAGAGACAGACTGCATAGGTCCTAAACTGCCAACGACGCTTCCATTAAGCTAGTGGCCAGTTCACCAGTACTCAGTGAGGCACTTATGCAGCCCCTGATACCTGCTACGTCAGATTTGCAGGCCTCTACTGAGACCCATTCAGAGTCTGGTATGTTGCAAGATGCTTCTTCGACTATGGAACCTGCGGATGTCTCTACCCTGGATGCATGCACTGGCTTCTGAAGGTGTATTCAGGTCTACAGACTTGCATTTTAAACCGTCGCCATCTTCTTCATCCAGGCCAAAAACTTGACCCACGCCTAGAAAACAGACGTCCAAACTGCATAGTCAGGCCCATATGCCTAAAAAAACAAATGCTTAGAACGGCTGAAGACCTTATTACTTTAATTAGGTGAAGTCAGCCTTCCCCCTCTAAGAGACCTAGAACTGATTTTTCTTCTGATTCTTCTGATCAGGATTCTGATGTTTCTGTTTTTTCTGATTACCAGGATTTGCCTTTATCTACCTATGAGGATTCTGATGCAGAGGATTCCATTCCCTCTGCTTCCCCTCCAGAAGATTTTTCCTTTGGTGAAACCTTGCACACTTTTAGGGAGCATTTCCGCTGGGAAAGCCAGGTTTATTCTGACTCCAAAAAGAGGCTTAGGGAATTCTTACTCCTTCCTCAACACAGGCCTTTAGCTATCCCTCCTGTTCTGGACATTGTAGATGATGCTTTCTTGGAATCTAACCTACCCTCAGACACTTTACCTCCAGCTCCCAGAAAAGCTGACGGGTATTACAGAGTACCTGACTCTCACAACTTCCTCTTCAAGAATCCTGCTGCAGATCCAGAGACCATTTTCCAAGGTCCAAAAGGCATTAAGGCTACTGCTGCCAAAAATCCTACCCCTTCTGATAGAGATTCTAGAGCCTTGGACAGATGGGGAAAAAAGGTATACACTTCTGCTACTTTGGTCATTAGGGCTTTCAATTGCCAGTTTCATATGTTAAAGTACCAGCAGCATATTATGGGACTACTTAAACAGAAAATTATGTTGATTCCTGACTGCGCTGAACACACAGAATTACAGGATTTAATGCATTCTGCTGAACAATTTGGTAAACATACTTTGCAATGTGGTTTTGATTCTTTAGAAGCATCTTGCAGGGCTGCTGTTACTGGGTTTGTACTTAGAAGGCAAACTTGGCTTAAGGAGCAAAACTTGCCAGATCATGTTAAAGCTAAATTACTGGATGCTGCCTTAAACCAAGACTGCCAGTTTGGCAATAAAGCAGAAGTCCTCAAAAATATGGAGGAAAAAGCTAAATCTATGCAAACTGTTAAAGATTTCCTGCAAGTACAGCCTCCCAGATTTAGTAGGCATCGGGCTTCAAGGAATTGGTCCTTTCCAGTCTCTTCCAGGCCTTCTCAGTCAAACACAGGAACAGCAGACCACCAAGGTTACAGTCTCAGGCTACGCACAGGCTTAAGCAGTGGAGGGCTCCCACTTCCAAAGCAGGAAGTAGTAAGACACCCCCCTAGAGAAAAATGCCGCAATGACTTAAGCTTAACCCTTCCAAGCCCAGCTCAACTGCCTGCTCCCTTAGGAGGAAACCTCGCCCTGCATGCAAAACACTGGAAACTCATAACCCAGGACAAATGGGTTTTAAATATAGTTTTCCAAGGATACAGATTCCACTTCCACACCCTACCAACCCCAAATGTTTGGCCAGACCTACCCCAAAATCAGTGGGCAGAGGCTCAACAGCAGATTCTCTCTCTCTTCTAAGTATCAGGGCTATTCAACCTGTCCCAGCAGAAGAAAGGGGACAGGGTTTTTATTAAAGACTTTTCCTGGTACCCAGAAAAGACAGCTCCTGGCGTCCTATCCTGGACCTCTCTATTCTAAACACCTTTTTGGTAATCCCAAAATTCAAAATGCTAACACTTCAACAGCTGCTTCCTATGCTAGGCAAATATGCCTGGTTGGCAACATTAGACTTAAAGGAAGCTTACCTGCACATTCCAATAAGAGAATCTTGCAGATAATATCTATGCTTCAGGGCAGGCTCCATGCACTATCAGTTCTCTGCACTTCCCTTTGGCTTATCTACTGCACCCAGGGTATTCACAAAGTGTCTAGTTCCAGCCATTGCATTTTGCAGGCAGAGAAATATTCAAATATACCCATACCTGGACGATTGTCTGATTCAGGCAGAAAGCCAGGACTTGCTATTAAAACATCTGGTATTCATAAAGAAGAAGCTTCTAACCTCACTGGGGTACACCATAAACGAAAAGAAATCTCACTTAGTACCCTGCCAACAGATTGTATTCCTGGGAGCAAGCTTGAACACAACTTCCCAGATGGCTTTCCTCACTCCAGAGAAACAAGTTTATTTGACAGCCTACTTCAAACTACTGGCCACAAAGACCCAGCTATCTGCAAGGAAAATTTTGCAAGCCCTGGGGTTCATGATCTCTTGCATTCTACTAGTTCCATATGCAAGACTGCATACGAGGAAACTACAATGGTATCTAAAAAGTCTATGGTGCCAACATTCTCAGGACCTGGAATCAATTATTCCTATCATTCCTTGTGTAAAGACACAGTTCCTTTGGTGGGCAGAGACCTGCTACCACAACAAGGGGCTCCCTTTCACTCTACTCCCTGCCGCCCAGACCCTGACAACAGACACATCAGACTATGCATGGGGGGCTCACTTGGTAGGGCAGTGCATTCAGGGCAAATGTAACCTGAGTCAGATGCACCTGCATATCAACCACAAAGAAATGTTAGTTGTACACAATTCCCTGACAGCCTTCAAAGACTAGATCCTTCCAGGACAATTATTGGTAAAGGCAGACAACACCACAGTTATGTGGTGCATAAACAAGCAGGGGGGAACCCACTTGTGCCCTCTCTGCAGAATAGCCATGGCTCTGTGGAATACAGCCTTGAGCTACCAGGTGCACCTACAAGCTCAGTTCCTGCCAGACGAGGTAAATTCGCTGGCAGATGACCTAAGCAGAAATCTCATGGACCCACACAAATGGAAACTGGAACCAAAAATATTCAACCTCTTGAGGAACAAATGGGGGACTCCAGAGATAGACCTCTTTGCCTCGTCTCAAAACTACCAATTGGACAAATTCTGCACAAGGACTCCCCACAGTCAAGCTTGGAAAGTGGATGCCCTGTCCTTTACCTGGGAAAGCCTCTCGGTTTATGCCTTTCCCCCTCCTCTCGAAGGTTCTGCTAAAGATCAAACAGGACAAGCCAAGGACAATACTGATTGCACCACACTGGCCATGCCAGCATTGGTACCCCCACTGGTACCCCCTCTTGCACAGTATGATACTGCTGGAACTATGGCACCTACCTCAGACACCTTCCCTGCTGTCCCAGCAAGCGGGCCAGATTCTGCACCCTCAGCTTCAAACCCTGAACCTTGTAGCCTGGCTAATTCATTGAGCTCCCCAGTAGCATCTCTCAGTAAGCAGGTGCTAGATGTCATTCTGGAAGCAAGGAGGCCTAGTACTAGAAAATCTTATGCTGAAAAGTGGAAAAGATACTGTTCCTGCAGACAGACACAGGGGATGGGCACAACAATGCCCAGCTTACCTCCTATTCTTCAGTGTGTGTGTGTGTGTGTGTGTGTGTGTGTGTGTGTGTGTGTGTGTGTGTGTGTGTGTGTGTGTGTGTGTGTGTGTGTGTGTTATCTTTCAGCTTTCCCGGTTAGGGGTCGCCACAGTGGAACTCTGGTCCGCTAATGATTGGCAGTAGATTTTTACGTGCTGACTTGCCGGGCCTAACGCACAACCTTCAACGAAGGAACGCCCATTCATGCATATCGACAAACAGAAGACGCTCTAACTGAGAATTGAACGTGCAACATCTAACTGTGAGGCAACAACGCTACCGCAGCACCACCACCGTGTACTTAACAGAAATGCTCCACAAGGGCCTATCCTTCTCGTCAATTAAAATTCATGTCTCTGCCATTTCAGCACATTATAATACTGAACCACCTCTCTTCTTTCACCCCTGCTAAAGCAAGTCTTCAGAGGCGCCAAAAATTTAAGACCCCCCCCCCCCAGGCGAGCCCATACTCTAGCCTGGGACCTTAACTTTGTATTGGAAAATCTCACTCTCCCTCCATTTGAACCAGCTGGAACTGCAGAGTTGAAATTCCTTTCCTGGAAAACAGCCTTCCTTCTAGCCATCACTTCAGCAAGAAGAGTGTCTGAATTACATGCTCTCATGGCAGTGGAGCCCTTCATTATCCTCCATGCAGACAGGGTTTGCCTCAGGACCAATCCTTCCTTTATGCCCAAGGTGGTGTCTAGTGTGGCCTAAATCAGTCCAATCATTTGTCTACCTTTTTCCCGAATCCACAAAACAAAGGGGAGTGAATACTACACTCTTTGGACGTGCACAGACAACTTAGATTTTATTTAGACAGGACTAAGCATCTCAGAAAATCTGAACAGCTGCTAGTTGGCTTTGCTGCAGGGGCAGAGGGGAAGGCCATTTCAAAGCAAACCATTTCAAAATGGATAGCCCATTGCATTAATTTCTGCTATAAGCACCACGGAAAACCTACCCCACAGGGGAAAAGATCACATTCCACCAGGGCTGCATCTACCTCTGTAGCCTTCCTCATAGGAGTCCCTACCAGGGACATCCTAGAAGCTGCTACCTGGAGCTCTGTACATACCTTCACCAAGCATTACCACATGCCTATTTTTCTAAATCCAGAGCTGGTTTTGCCACTGCAGTCTTGCAGGGCTTATTAGCTGGTCCTAATACTCTCTGACTTCCTCCTCCCTTCCTTAGCTTTGGGAATCTACCCAAATGTAATGACTGCAACAGTGAAACACAAAGAACATAGCACAGTTGTGTACACTTACTATAAATGTAGATGTTCAAGTGTATTCACTGTTACAGCCCTGGTTACCCTCCCTCCAGCCCCCTGACTTCTGTTGGCTCTACCTTTCCTTCCTGTTTGGTGTATTTAAGCTTTCTGGCGTGTTTGCTTTTTGATGGAGGTGTAACATAACATATAATTGCTTCCCTTTATGGGGGCACCTGACATCTGGGGGCAAGAAAAACTGATGGAATGGTGTTGGCTGCATGTTTTATACCCCTGATGACCTGACATCATGGAAGAAGAGGCAGCATACGACGCAGGAATCCAAGACTCTAGTATTCAGGCCGGCTGAGGGCTACCTGCAGGCAGATAACCCAAATGTAATGACTGCAACAGTGAATAAACTTGAACATCTACATTTATGGTAAGTGTACACAACTGTACTTTCTAGCCAATTTAGTTCTTTTAGTGAGACACAGTGATGGGACTTGTAAGAATTTTGGGCAGCAAATCTGGCAATCCTGTTATAAGTTGTTTCTAACTTGTTTAATAGTCCATTGTTGAGGCTAATGAGAATTTGGGAGCTATAGAGTAAAGTGGGTAAGTGGTAGGCATTTGAAATGGTTAGTTTTGCTGTTTTGGTAAGATATTTTTTGTTTCTTTAGAGGAGACCTAGCTTGAGATGTGTTTTTCGGATACAGTTATTGACGTGTAAATCAAAGGTTAGTCTATCATCAACAGTAACACCCAAGAGTTTTGTACTGGTGTCCACCTGTATTTGAGTATTATTTTGTGACAATATGGAGAAGGAAAAGTTTATGTGGTTAAGGTTTTTAGGGAGAAAGAGTAGTAATTTGGTTTTCTTTGGATTAAGGATAAGTTGGTTTTCAGATAGCCAGTTAAAAGAGGACTATGTGTCTGATTTTAGTTGAGTTGGTGATTTGGCAATAGTGATAAGTATAGAATCATCTGCACATTGTATCAGTGAGGATCTAGGACAGGAAGAGTGGAGAAGGTTGGTAAAGATGTTAAAAAGAAGTGGCCCAAGGATGGAGCCTTGTGGAACACCCGTTTTAACAGGAAGAAGAGGGGAGAAAGCTGAGAGCCATTTGACTGAATGGAGTCTATCAGAGAGATAGCTATTAAACCAAGATATGGTGGATGGAGAGAAGTGTAAGTTTGCTAGTTTAAGGAGAAGGAGTTTATGAGAGACTGTATCAAAGGCTTTGGAGAGGTCAGTGAAGAGGCAGGAAATAAGTTTGCTACTGTCTCTAGCTAGTGATACAGAGTTTAGGAAAGACAGGAGAACTGTAGTAGTGCTGTGCATGGGATGAAAGCCATGTTGGGTAGGTGTGAGTAGATTTTCTTGCAAAAGGTAGTGTAAGACTTGATTGTGTATACATTTTTTCCAGAATTTTGGAGAGTGGTGAGAGTATGGCTATGGGTCTAAAATTAGTTATAGCTATGGAGTTTCCTCCTTTGTGTATTGGAAGGGTGCAAAATTGCTTCCAGATGGAAGGGACTGTGGATTCCGTAATACGGCGATTTATTAGAATAGAAACTGGGAAAGCAAGGACATCAGCAGCAGCCTGAAGGAATGCGGATGGAATGTTGTCTATGGATGTGGAGCAAGATTTTAATTTAGATAGTAGAGTTTTAATATAGTTAGTGGAGACAGGTTTGAGGGAGAAGGTAGTGGTAGGGTTACTATTGATGGACGAGTTTGAGCTATTAGGTCTATTATTGTTGGTGGGATGGTTTGTGTCTTGATTTAGTAATTTTGATGTTGACTCTATAAAGTAGTTATTGAATATGGAGGCAGTTTCCTCATGTGTTTTGTCAGGATGAGGGTTAGGGGAGACTAGTGCACCTGGGAGTAATATTTGATTTACAGAGTGCCAGAACTTTTTAGGGTTGGATTTAAAGGTAGAAGATGGATTATTATAGAAGTTTTTCTTATCTTTATTTATGTAACTTTTGGCAAGATTTCTAAGTTCTTTATATTTCTGGAGGTCTGGTTGATGTTTAGTTTTAGTCCAAATTTTCCATGCTTTGTCTATTTTTTTTTAGTAGGCACGAGTGTTTATGGTCAGCCATGAGGATACGTTAGATTTTATGCAGACTGTTCTAAGGGGTGCCAGAGACTTTAAAATACTAAAGAAAGTGGAGTTAGAAAAGTGGACAACTTCATCCAAGGGGGGTAGTTTTAAGGGATTCCAGTTCACTTTTGATAATAATGATTTGAGAGTTTCAGGATTAAGTTTGTTAGTTTTCGGTGTTTGATAAACCTTTGAGGTTTAGCTTGATGGGATGTGTATCGGAGTAGTTTTATTGGGCAGTGATCACATAGGGAATTTGGTAGTGTTTCAGGGTTATGGTATTTGGAAGGGTGTGAGACAAGAATCCAGATAAGGAGAGATGAGGCTGTATGGGAGTTATTGAAATAAGTGGGATCAGAGATGAGTTGATTAAAGCCATAGAGAATAAGGTGTTGTGAGGAGTTTTGAGAGGAGAGAGATAGCCACTTAATGTTGACATCCCCAAGAATGATAGTTTCATTTGGGATGTGTTGGGAGATATGAGCAAGCATATTTTCCAGTAGGGGGATGTTATCACCTGGTGGAATGTAAATCACTACAATGGTGATAGTGGAATGGCTATTGATATTTAGGTTTACAGATACATTTTCTGCTGGGGAGAAGGCTTGGGATGTAAAAGTAGAGTTAGAAATGGTAAGGTGGTTAGAGTGTAGGATATTAACACCTCCACCTTTCCTTTTTGGTCGATCTAGATGGTGTATGCTATAGCCAGAGGGCAAGATCTCTATGTCTTGGTGTTGGGAGCTCAACTAGCTTTCAGTCAGAACAAGGATATTTGGAGTATGGTGGTAGATCGAAGCATGTAGTTCACTTACTTTGTTCAGAATACTCCTAGTGTTTATTGAATAGAAGGAAAGATGTTTGTTTGGGAGATCATTGACTTTGGGGTTAGGTGGGCTAGGAGTGGAGTGTGTTGGTCCAGGGTTGGGATGGATGTCTCCAGCTAAGAGAATGTTTTTGTGGAGGTAGATGAGTTTGAGCATATTAGCAGTGGGGGTGTAGTATTTGGTTTTGTGTTTGGTTGGGGTGAGTTGGGTGTTAGGTAAGTGTATTTTTGGTAAGGGAGTATTTAATGAGAAGATAGATGGAAAAATGGAGAAGGTTTGATGATTATTTATATGGCTACAGCAATTTGGGTTTGTAGGGGAGATATGTTTTGGGTGTAAGTGGATGTTAAGTGATGTGAGTATAAGAAGGAGGAGTTGGACAGGCAGTAATAGGATGGATGTAGTTAGAAATGCATAGATTTTACTGTTCAAGGAATACATATTGTAGGGTGTTTGTAGTTAATAAATGCACGGGGGTATAGTTTGTTGGTCTATTAGATAGGGGATAATAGTGTATGCAAGCTAGTACCAGTAGGGGGAGTGAACTTAGAATATTTTGTTGTAGCAGCAAGAGGATTGAGGTATAGACTATTATGGAGTGAAAGATAGGAAGGGATGGGTGTCTGTTGTGGAAGGTGCAAAGTAGTAAGATATAAAGGAAATGATTGGGGGGTGGGTGGGAATGGGGTTGAAAAGGGAGCAAAGTGAGCCTGAGCCTGGGTGGAGCAAGGATGCATGGAGCAGGGCAGCTAAGCCCAGAGTCAAGCACAGTCCAGAAACAATCAGTAAACTCTAACAGAATAAGGCTATGTACTGTTAATAGTAAGAAAAAGAGGTTTTGTTGTGTAGTACTATCAGGTAAGAAATATCGTAGAACAGGCTGGGTAAGAAATATCTTAAAACAGGATAAGGAGTCCAGCATTTAATAGACATAAGTTTGTTGAATCTAACAGGCAGTCTATTAAGAAATGGGGGGGGGGGTTCCTTGCTGCCAAGCTACTTTACAGCATACCAACTTGCTAGAGAGTACAGTAGACAATGAATTAAATAAGTATATTGTAAAATGTAAAAACTAAGCCAAGATACTTTGCAGATAAAGAGACACTGCAAGGTAAGAGAACAGAGCTGTGAGATGACGATTTTCATTGCAACCATTTAATGCAGCATGCAGGACTTTTAATAGTACGCTGTCAGCATGGAGAGGAAAAAGACAAACTTGGCTGATAGAGAGTAAGCTGAGGGAACACAGTTAAGGAGTCAGCAGCAAGGAAGAAAACAGTTTGAGTAATAAACCTAACAAAATTGGCACTTAGCCACTTAAATCGTATTTTTTTGTGTCAGCTGTACCATAGGCATGCAACAAAAATGTGTTACCAAATAATGGATATATAATGTTTGTCAGAGTATATATATATATATATATATATATATATATAGAAATTAAGAAACAAAAGCTGCACAGAAAACCAAGAAGTTCAAAGGAAGATCACCAGCTCTGTCTTACTCAACAACACCAACCGAAAATAGTGAAACAAATGATGTTCATAAAAATATTCCTTCGCACATCATTAGTGGATAAAAAACGTAGTAAACCAGCACAGAGACGTTATAAACTGGAACGAAACCTCTTTTATTTACAGATAGAATAAAACCAAGCGCTTTCGCCCGAGAATCCCAGGCTTTTTCAAGGTGCATGAACAATGTAGCCATTCAGTTTATATAATTCTCTTAATTGGCCAAATGGATTAATTAAACTCATTAATTAATTAGTTAAAAACAGAATTGCTGCCCATAACAAAAAAAATACTTAAAGTGCAACAGTGCTTCTAAAAAATGTGCCTAGAAATGTGTGACATTAAAAATATATATATATATATCTATGTTTGTGTCTTTTGGCTTTTCCCGGTTAGGGGTCGCCACAGCAGAACTCCGATCCGCTAATGATTGGCAGTAGACTTTTACATGCTGGCTTGCCAGGCCTAACGCAATGAAGGAATGCCCATTCACGCATGTCGCCACACAGAAGATGCTCTAACTGAGAATCGAACAGGCAACATCTAATATACACATTTATTCCTTCAAAAGGTGCCTTGTTTTTTATCTGTTAAAATACCACAATTTTTCTGTTTTTCCTTCTTGCACAATTTAGCCTTCAGATTATAACATCTTTTATACCTAAAATTTGCTTTAGTGTCAAATTATATTTTTAAGTTCAGGTAAACCACAAACCAAAGGCCAATAGTTACTTACAATTTTCTTAGCATTCACAGTATTTCTATTATATGTATGGGCAGCCACGGTGGTGCAACGGTTAGCTTTGCCGCCTCACAGCAAGAGGTTCTATGGTTCAATTCTCAGCTGGGGTGCCTTCTGTGCAGAGTTTGCATGTCCTCCCTGTGGTTGCTTGGGTTTCCTCCAGGTGCTCCGGTTTCCTCCCACATCCCAAAGACATGCAGTAGGTGAACTGGACACTCTAAATTGGCCCTAGGTGTGAGTGTGTGCATGTGTGTGTACCTTCTGTGGAAGGTTGGGTGCCAGGCTGGCAACTTGACACCATAAAACTCCACTGCCAATCATGAGCGGACAGATGATCCGCTGTGGCAACTCCTAACCGGGAAAAGCTGAAAGAAGAAGATGATCTCTGCTTATGTGCTTGTCCTGTTCAACTGTCTTGTTTTAAAAAATTGGTTTAGCACTATCTGATCTTTTCTCTCTAATTTCCTTATATGTTCTATAAACATTATAATAGTTGCAACCTCTTTGAACTAAATTTCTAGTGAAAATATCCATTTGCTGAGTCATTTTTTCATCCTGCATATTTAACTTAGCTACTCACAGCATTTGATTTTTTACCATATTATCAACTATGAAAGGGGAGTGCATAGTCATCCGATGCAGATTTTTCAATGTTTAAACAAACAATAGATAATTTTCAAATAAGCTTCCTGGACATAACTTTAATGAAAAATGGCACTGGTAAGTTGGAAGCAACTTTATTTAAGATGTAAAAAGGAACACATCTGCATTGAATGAGTATGCACCCCCTTTCATATTTGATAATGTAGTAAAAAATCAAATGCTGTGAATAGCTAAGTTAAATACACAGGATGATAAAATGATTCAACAAATGAATATTTCCAGATTCCACTAGAGAATTTGTTAGACGAAGTTTCACGTATGATAATGTTTATAGAATAAATAAGGAAATTAGAGAAAAAAGATAGGATGGGCAGCAGCGGTGGTGCAGCGGTTAGGTTCATAGGTTCTTAGGTTAGTACTAGGCTATTGGCCCTACGGCCTATACAAGCTTAGCCATAACAATTCCCTGGATGTTTCTTCCCACAATATTTACTTCTCTGGGCCCTTGTCTAGCAGGGCAACTGACATGATCCCGGGGGGTGAATTTCCTATCTCCCATCCAATCATCAAGGTACCAATCATCAAGGTACCTTTTGAAGAGGGCCAATGAGGTGCTCTGCTTGACATGTATGGGCAGTCTATTCCAGAGTCCCTGGGTCAGGAACCTATCCCTCCAGCATGTTTTGTTCATTGTGATGACAAGGTTTAGATCCCTGGAGCATGTGGCTCTGAGGGATTGGGATTTCTTTAGGTGGAGCATGTCCAACAGCTTAGCGTTGCTGACTCACAGCAAGAAGTTCTCTGATTCGATCCTTGGCTAGGGTGCCTTCTGTGTGGAGTCTGCATGTCCTCATTGTGGTTGCGTGGGTTTCCTTCGGGTGCTCTGGTTTTCTTACAAAGACATGCTGTAGGTGTATTAGATACTCTAAATTGGCTATAGGTGTGCGTGCATGCATGTGTGTGCCTTCTGTGGAAGGTTGGGTGCTGGGCTGGGAACTCAACACCATAAAACTCCACTGCCAATCATGAGCAGACAGGTGATTTGCTGTGGCGACCCCTATCTGGGAAAAGAAGAAGAGAAAAAAGATAAGATAGCGCTAAACCAATTTTTTTCAGATAAGACCAAATAAGGCAGTTGAACTGGACAAACACATAAGTCAAGATAATAATAAGAGAAATAAACATAGATGTATTCTTACATATAATAGAAATACTGTGAATGTTAAGAAAATAACAAGGAAGTATTGACCTTTGGTTTGTGGTTTACCTGAACTTAAAAATATAATTGACACTAAACCTAATTTTAAGCATAAAAGATGTTATAATCTGAAGGGTAAATTGTGCAACAAGGAAAAACAGAAACGTTGTGGTATTTTAACAGGTAAGAAACAAGGCACCTTTTGATGGAATAAATGTGTATATTGCCAGTATATATATATATATCCGCGGTGGTGGTGCTGCAGTAGCGTTGTCGCCTCACAGTAAGACGCTGTCCGGTTCGATTCTCAGCTAGTGCGTCTTCTGCGTGGAGACATGCATGAATGGGCATACCTTCGTTGAAGGTTGTGCATCAGGGCTGGTAACTCGGCACGTAAAAATCAACTACCAATCATTAGCAGACCAGAGTTCTGCTGTGGCAACCCCTACCCGGGAAAAGCTGAAAGACACAACAACATTGTCAGTATATATATATATATATATATATATATATATATATATATATGTATATGTATATATATATATATGTACTGACAAACATATTATACATCTATTATTTGGTAATGCATTTTTGTTGCATACCTATGGTACATGTGACACGAAAAATAATATTTATATGGCTAAGTGCCAATTTTGTGAAGTCTATTACAAAGGAAAGACAAATTGTAAACTTAAACAGTGTAAGGCAATCACCCATCAGAAATAAACAGACAAGTGTCAAGTAATGCTTTATATAAACACATTTCTGAAACTAGTACATCGAATAGTTTTAAAATTTTAATTTTACAAGTGGTTTCTGAGCACATAAGAGGAGTTGATTTGATTAATACCACAAGAGAAACACGAGACAAAATGGATTATTAGATGGATTATTAGATGTAAGGCAAATATACCTGCAGGTTTGAATGGAGCTGTTAACATCAAACCCATTTTAAAAGAACTACAGAATAAAGTTAACTAGTGTTCTGTAACTTTAATTTTTTTAATTGATTCAGGTCATGTGATATTAGTTGACTTTGATCATGTGCTTATATTGTGTATTTAAATGCAAGTTTTTTTAATGATTGTTTTATGCCTAAAGAAGCCTTTGAGCGAACGTTTTTACTGGCATCTGTAATGAAGCCAGCTTGAATGTCTTGGTTCTGGGAGATATTGTCTTGTTTTTCATTAGTCTTTGATCTCAACAGATTTATTGCCTAACAGGATTTTTTGCTGTGGTACATATAGTACTAACAATGCTGATTTTTGTTGATAGTACCATATGTGATATTGCTTTGCAATATGTGGCCTACAAATGAACATTTCTAGTATCTTGGCTAAAATTAATAATATGTTACTTGGCTGATCTTCTGTTTCTGGCATAGGTACTATTGTGGGCATTCCCCAGCATTTGACATATCTGAGTGGTTATAAACATGTTTATGAAGTGAGTTATATTGGAACTCTTGTCTTAATGGCAGCTGGAACAGTGAGAAAACTGAAACAGAAATGTCGCAACATTCTTGTAGTCGATGTTCCACTAAATTGGGACTGCCAAGCTTGCACACTGACCCTAATGAGGAGTCGGGGAAGAGAAAAGAGACATTTCGCTTTTGTTTTCTACCTTGTCCCTGTCCTTCAAGTGTGTGTGACTGCAAAATAGGTATATTTGGAGATCAGGAGTTTGGGCACTTAGCCAAAAGAATTGTTTTTGTGAGGTGTGCAACTTGGGAATGTCGCAGTTTTTAGAATGTGACCTCCCAAGTATTTAGATGTTTAGATTAGATTAATAAGTTTGTTGACTAAACAGCTCATGAATAATCATATAAATGTAGGTATGAGGTCTGAAAAAGAGTGGTTATGCTAAATTAATGAAGAAAAGTTAGATATTACTTGTCCTTGTGGATCCAGTATGTGGTGACCTCCCAAGTATTTAGATGTTTAGATTAGATTAATAAGTTTGTTGACTAAACAGCTCATGAATAATCATATAAATGTAGGTATGAGGTCTGAAAAAGAGTGGTTATGCTAAATTAATGAAGAAAAGTTAGATATTATTTGTCCTTGTGGATCCAGTATGTGGCAATTCTTGCACTAAAGGCTGTACAGCTCTTGGTAACATTTTTTTGAAGTAAATGGTGGTGGCCATGGAACTGTGTATTATTTTGCTGGAATCTGAGCACTGATTGATTATTTGTTTGGTAGGTAGTGATTAGATTGTTTAGTGGTTTACAAACAGAAGGGGTAGAGAAATGTTCTGCCTGTGTGATTTTTAGTTGCCTTCAGTTTAATCATACACGGTTGCTTTCTGACCTCTGCTACACTTTATTTCTCTCCAAAGTGGCTGTTTTGTTTGTTTCTTTGTTTTTTAATTTGAATCACTGTACTCTTTATATTTAACATCCCCGTTAAAAAAATATTCATGTGGAAGTTGGCTGTGTTTATAACAAATAGTACATGAACGCAAGAAGTTATACTTTTTGTTTAATTGGGTTTTGTGAATGGCAAGAGTCCATTCCATAGCAGATATGACTTTAAAGAAGGTATTATATGATGTTCTTTTTTCATAGGTTCATAGGTAAGTACTAGGCTAGCTGGCCTTCAGAGCCACTTTAAGGCTATCCAGTTTCCCATTTTGTGCTCAAGTTAACCTATTCCATTTGGTTAGAGCTTGGTCTTAGGATAATTATATATTACTCCCAATGAGAATAACTAGGATCATACCATAGATAATTTGAGGAGACTCTTGCATGGGATAAAGCATTTAGGAGCTGCATCTGTCCATTAGTAGTACAGAGGGAAAGCCTGGGGTTAATGTTGTGTATACAATCCATAGATCTAAGCTGCGCTTGATTATGGACAGGGATGAACTTTGTTTTATGTAGATGGGAGTCTATTCCAGAGCAGTTGTACCCTCTGCGAGATATACCCATCCCTCCAAATCATACTGTTAATGTTGCACACTGAGTATTACTGATGCCGTTTGACTTGCTGATGTGCACTAAATCCATCATTACTGGGTCAAAGGATGTCTTGAATCATTATGTAGGATACTAAGTATAATGACAGAACCTTGTGTCAGTCCATCTAAAACATATTGTTTAGCACTTGTATCCTTGTTGTAAGATATCTCTGTGGACATTCCAGTTGCATGCATCTGGACAGATACATGCCAAAGGGGGCATAATGAGGGGTGAGTAAAGGGGGACAATGACATCCCTAGACCTAGTCACAATACCTTTGTTTATTAAGCTGTGCAGTATAGAAGGACTTTCTTATAACAATGAGCACGTTAGTCAAAATTTAGTCACTGCCACACAAGTTTCCAAATCTCGAACAACTGGGTCAACTCTCAGGGGTGTATTGCTAATGAGGTAGTTCCTGGGGATAGAGGACTTCTTAAAGGATACACTAATGCATTTCTTACCATTTAGTTTCAGTCCATGATTTTGGCACCAGTTATTTTGTTCTTTGTTCTTTGCTAAAGGCTAGCTCTGTCAGGACATATGCCTTTTTCTGGAATGTCTTTTCAAGTTCCTGACTACAGTGACAGCATCCACAACAGTTAAAGTGATATTTTCTTAACTACCAGTGACTTTAAATATAAATTGTTACAGAAATATAGGTATTCTCTAAAAGTCCCTTATATTATAAAACATTTGTTATGGAAAAACACATAAGTCAATTGTGTAACTTAAAGTTAAAAAACGTATTATGTTGCATTATTGTGCTTTGTTAGGAAAGTGTTCAGCATAAGAAATAAATTCACCTGTATTTTGCAGGTCCATTTTTATTCCTCGGCATGTTAAGTAAATGTGCAGAATGTTAGTAAAATGTCTTCAGCTGAAGCTAATTTGAAACTCCACTGACTGGGTTTCCATCTTTCTATCAACAGTGTCACTGACCCTAACTGGGGAACATATAGGGCCATCAGTGGGTTGGTCAGCATGGGATAATCTGTAACATCTGCCTGTGGCTTGATTTCCATATGGAGATGGTGGGAAAAGCCATCACAAGTACAATCCTCAACATAACCTGGAGGTCTACACATCAGAGTGCGATTACAAGATTCTACATCCTTGCAAGGGGTAAAAATAGACTGTGCAGAAGCAAAAGGACCATCCCTTCACTCTGTCAGTTACTATGCCTGTATAATTGTAGTCTGCTGTCTATTTCTAGGTCTGTTTAGTAACCCTCCCCTAAAGACGATAACCTGGATTAGTTCCCCAGTGAGCTGCCTCTAATTTGAGATGGTCTGTGGAAAGACAGAAATTTTGTGTGATTGTTTTTATATTTACTTAATTATTTTTGTATGGTGTATTTGCTAACCAGGTAAAGCAGATTGGCAAAAGTGACAAAAGTGCTTGTTAAGTAAGTGACTCTAGGGGTTGGAGACCATAATTTACCCCTTTAGAGATTCACAATATAGTCATTGTAAGATATTCACTGTTGTAGGGTGTTTAAGTACCTACATATTTATATTATTCTGTCATTCATTATATTATTTCAATACTGTTGTGTTTATGTGGACTGGAATTTATCCTAGTGGTGCTGTCATCTATTTATATTTTGTCATTTTATTATTATTAACAATCTGCATGCACTTTTACATCAGCTGTTTTTATTGTATTTTAATGGCACAAATTGCCTATAAACATGAGTTAGTCAATTTCCTGAAGTATACAACTGGCTCAGAACACAGGTAGTGAGTTGGTGAGCCATTAATAAAGAGATTGTTTGTTGGACATTGTCATTTTACTTCATGGGCACAAGAATATACAGTATTATCGTTTTCACTAATATGTGGTGCTCTCAGAGTTCAGGGTTGAGGGGTTGCAGTCTGCCTCCAGTGTTGACACAGGATGTTTGCTCCTACAATGGAAAAATACTTCTGGTTTGTCTGTAGCACTCATTTTTGTAATGGTATTTTTAGGGGAAATCACATTCCTTTGGGCATAATTTAGTGCCAAATATTTTTGTCATAATTATAGAGACCTAAAAAGGCTGAGTTACACAGAGCAGCTACCTACCTGATTAATTAAATTACTTAATAAACTAAGTAAATTGACTACTACTAGTACAAAAATTAAGGTATTAATCTCAGTCCTAAGTGTAACCTGCATGCACTGCAAGACAAAGTACCCCTGCATTAAACAGTACCCTTACAATGGGTAAAAATAGCCGTCTGTGCAGAAGTAGAAGGGACATCAGTCTACCCAGCCATTTATTATATCTGTGTAACTGTAGTCTCCTCTCTATTTCTAGGTCTGTTTAGTAGTTTTTTTTTTGGTGTGACTGCAATATAGGTGTATTGACAAACATGTATATATCTCTGATATAACTGTCATGTGGAAATATCATGCTTTCAATTTGTATGCCCATGCCATAACAAGCACAAAACAATTTATCTAGTTTTCTTCTCAGATTATCTACTCAGTTATCCAAAAACTGGGAAATGTAAGAGTATTGTATGGTTTATATGCTAGAATATAGAAATTATAGTATCATAAAATTTAAGGGTATATGCACATAAATGATATAGAGGCCACTGCAAAAACTGTACAGAAAAAGGACTTATAAAACCAAAATAAGGCATCAGTAGTCACTTCTGTATATATATTTTGCTGTTGGAAGTCAAAGAATTCTAAATTTACCACCATAGAGGAACTTGCAAGTTGTAGCTCTTGCTGACTGTCTCGAAAGTCTTCAGTTTCCCTTTCTGCTTTGTGCTACAAATGTTAGTGTACAGGGATAGAAACAATTAAATAACTGGGACCTGAGCACTGAGATGTGATTTTTTTAAAATGAGCAGTGGTAAGTTGTGTCTGTAGCCTACCTGCCTTATTTTCATTGGGAAATAAAGGAAAAGTGGAAAAAAGACAATACAAGCTATACACTCTTTTATGTGTAACTCCATTAATGCTGCGTTCTGCAGGAAGTTAATTAGCAGCTCACTTCCTGTAAGAGAAACAGAGCAGCAGAAACATGACTTCTGGTTAATTTCTGCAAATGTGAATTTTGTCAAAATGTTGACAGGTGTGACTCTACAAACTAACTACCTTGAAAACCTTATGAAGAGCTCTGTCCCAGTATTCTGGCCTTAGCTGGTAAGTTGTACATACGTACAAACATACATAAAACTACTGTCAGTGTACTGGGCATACTGCTCTAACCATGGAGGTAGCTTCTATGCTCCCTGAAGTTCGTGTGGAGAAGCCATGTCGTCAGTGTTGTGCAAGTCACATGAGAACTCTGAAAAATGCTGTTACTACAGTGCAAAATAAGTGTTTATTTTAATATGTTTTCGTGAGCACATAATTCAGGGAGAACTGTCCCATTGAATATTTGTTAAAGAGTGAATACAATAAAAAAACAAGTGCTCTACCTTCTTTCTTCTTTTTCATTTTGCATGTCTTGAATAGTAAATCAAAACAACCACTTTCAGTAAAATTGACATTGGTTGTAGCAAATAACACAGGCAGCATTTGCCTCAGTCATCCGCTTCCTGCTGTGAAGTTGTGCTCCTATGGTTTAACTAGTTGTGTATGCTTTCCTTGGCTTTCATGTTTCCATTTATTGGATTCTAGGATTTTTTTTCAGGGTGCCTTTACAGCCTGTGTTAATGATTTCAGTGAATATGCACCTATTGCACTTGTTCCTATTCTGGGAACCACCCTGATCCACTGATCTACTCTTCCCTTCTGCTGTTTAGTGGCATATGTTACAGAGCAGAACATGGCCATGAAGTGAAGTATCTCATGCATTTTCATGTGTCATATTTAAAATTACTGTCCTGTCACTGTTTATTGATTGAGCCAACGTACCGTGTGAAACTTGGGCTGCAAAAGATAGACACTCTCTGCATTAATCACTTGACCTATGGACATTCTATGTGAGCCCACAAACCAAGATCTCATCTGCTTGGGATTAATACCTGATAGGATCAATGATAGTTATATAGGTACATGAGCATACTTACTCCAATCATCCTTCATTTCAAATTACAGAAGTTAAAATAAAAAGTAAAATCCTTCTAGAATAATGAAACTAACCAAATTATAGTGTTGGTACAGTGTTTTAGCAGGAGGACTGTACCACCAATGTAGCTGTTAATGTTTGGTGTAGTAGCCCTACACATTTGCAAACTATATATTCTTCTTTCAAGTGCATTTTAGATAGAAGGACTGCTTGATTTTCAAATGAACTAAGCAGTCCCTCTATATCTGAGGTAGTACAGCCTTGGAATTAGTATATTTAATGTAGTGTGTATGCAGAAAAAGCTTCCTTGCCATGGGGTACAAGGAATGCTTCTCAGCTCAACAAAACCGGATATTTTTTGATCAGATGTAAATTCTTCTTCTGTCATGTTTTTATAGAAAATGCCTTAACATAAATGCCTGAATCCCTGCATTGTTTAATTTACAACTGTAAGATCTATAGTTGTCTATCAGTTACGAAACTTCAGTAGTTGTCGAACTTCCATCTGAAAAAGTAAGCATTCTTATTACTTATTTCTCACTTTTGTTTAAGGCAAGCCAACACACAACTCACTATTTTGGTCATAGGAGACTCCACTGTGAGACAAACAGATGTCTTACTCACCAGGCAGTTTAAGGAGAAAATCATGGTGTTGCTAATCAGGGATCTCAATGCCTTTTACAACATAAATAGAACATGTTGGAGTGATGCAGATGTATTTCAGACAATATCTCACTATGGAACTGTCGTCCACTCCACATAAAGTGAAGAACATCTCTTACTTTATTCATACATAATTTGGATGAATGGATCAGAAACTGAAAATTCATCCCTGGCTTAGAACATATCCCTGTTCTACCTGCCTCTAGGCTATTCATATGCAAAATGTATAAGTGGCCATGATGCAACAGGTAGCGCAATCTCCGGTGCAGAAGGTTTGTGGGTTCTATTCCCATACCAGGTAGATGGATTACTGATGCTGCCATGCAACATAAGAGGGAGGCTGCTATTCTGAGTGTGTCATCCTTCAGATGAGAAATTAAATCGAGTTAAGGATAACTCAGGATATAAAAGACACACCCATGATACTTATCAAAAAGAGTTGGGGTCCTTTATTTAATATAACATAATAAACATTATTTATATACTTAGAAGTTGTACATGTTTACAGGCATCTATATACACATTTCTGTTTTTTTACTATTTATCATTTTTCTTATAACATCCTCATTGATATTCATTGATAATTGAACCCCGCTCCTTCCACAACCATGATCTATTTTTTTTTTGCAATGTATCTGCCAAAATCCATTTCCCATGAAAACAAAATTTTAAAGACATGCATCTGGAGTGTTTCTCCCCAGGCCTCCGCTGAAAATTGGCTTTGTTCCAAGTCGGACTTTCCCGGTAAACAAATGTTAAATAAATAAATAAATAACAAATAACATTTCATTCATTCTTTCATTCCCAATTAACCCATATTACATAAATTCTTATCTACCATTCTCACATATTTTTTCTTCTATGTTGTTTATCTCATTAACATTCTCAAAAAAAAAAATTCTTCACAGAACTTTTTCCAGAATTTCACAACTATTTTACATTTAAAAAAATGTTTTTTTGACTCCACATACTCTTTCAACTTTCTTTTTATTTGGCACATTCCCCATTGACTGGTAACTTACTTATTACCAGTCTCCACATGAAATCCTAAAACTCCACTGTCTTGGTGCACCTCTTTACTTCAATGGTTTTAATCACTTCTTCTTGTAAAATTTCCCATGTATTTACATAATAATATTGTTTCATCCCTTTAATATACCTCACCCTTCTATCATCAGTTTTTATTTTCCACGTGAGTATTTTGTCTTGATAATTTTTAATTTCTATATTTACATATTAATTTTCTTATTCTCATCATTTCCCAAAACATTTTGTACTTATATTTAAATATTCTCACCATTGGTTTTTCATTCTCCTTTACCCACTTTTATACTGTATACAAGTTTAAGAAGCAGTATAAATAACTGGATTTAGTAACTCCAGTCCCCCGTCATTTTCACTCAGAACGTTATGCTTCTTTTCATTGAGTTCAGTTCTGAACTTCATATGAAATAAAACACTAGTTGCACAATTTCCTTTAAATATTCTTCTGGGATCATGTTAACATTTAACATATATGCTGTTTTTCCCATTAATACTGAATTCACCAGATAAACCATTTGTTCCTGAATGCGAATCTATATGTCCTCCAATAGAAGACATATTTCTTTAATTTATTTTATGAGTCCCTCCCATTGCATCATAACTACATAATTTTCCTAAATGTTATCCCTAGGAAAGACACTTCCTTCATTGAAAAATACACACCCACAATTTTTACCACATCATTAACGCCTAAAGTGGAACAGCCTTACAAGACTTTCTGCAAATATATAGAGCTGAGTATATTTTTCTGTATTATTCTGTATTATAAAGCTAAATTGTTGTTAGATATCTGTTGTCTTAGTGTTCTGCAAATATACAGAGATCAGTATATATTTTTTGGGTTTTATAATTTACACTCTGATTCCTCACATCTCTGTTGAAACTTTCTTCCCCACCCCACCCCTCATTGTGGTTTCTATTGCTTGTGTGTTGTTAACTCAAGGTTCCCTTAATTTGAACTGTTAATAGCAGCAGTCTGCATTTAAAGTGGAAAAGCCTTACAAGACTTTCTGCAAATATATAGAGCTGAGTATATTTTTTCTGTATTATTCTGCATTATAGAGCTAAATTGTTGCTTAGATATCTGTTGTCTTAGTGTTCTGCAAATATATAGAGATCAGTATATATTTTTTGGGTTTTATAATTTGCACTCTGATTCTTCACATCTCTGTTGAAACTTTTCCCCACCCCACCCCTCCCTGTTCTGGTAGTAGTTTAAATTTGGTGGCTTTTGCAGTGCCCGCCCCACTGTCGATTTGATCTAGGACACTCCCCCAGTCCCATCTCTTTACCGCATTCTACCTAATAAACCCTTTCTGCACTTGCTTTTAGTCCTTTTTAATTTAATTACATGTTTTCAAACTGTGTGTGGGCTAATATTGCTACATACTCAAGTGTGCCAGCTTGCACTGCACGTGAATTTTTTTATTACTGTTTTTGCTACTTTTCTGAGAAAAAAAAAATTGTAAGCCTGTTTCCTACCTTTCCTGTAATTAGTGTTCCAGATACAGATTTGCTGTATCCAGGACTATTTATAAGCTTCTGAGCCCCCAAGCCTTTCTGTGTTGGAGGGAAGCCTTCTAGCTTATCAGTGGGAGTGGTAAGCACTAGGTAACCTGTCTACCACATAAGGAGTGGTTCTGGCCCAGAATTAGTAGTTATTGGCCATTTGGGCGGCCTTCCATCTCTCTCAACTTTCTGATTTGAAGGCCTGCATTTGCACTTGTTTCTATCCTGTAACTCCTGGGCCCATCTCATTTTCTCACAAAAAAAAAACAAATTTGCTTTTACTGTATTTGTGTTTCTTCCTACTTTATTTTGCTTTTGCGTCATCTTAAAAGTACTCAATTTTATTTATTACTGCTTGGTGTAACTCATTCTAAGCCTTTTAGTTTAAGCACTTGGGCTTCAGACCAGTTGTTTTACATTAGGAAGGTTTGTGGTCTGCACTGTGGTGGCAGGACAGGTAGCTTACATCCTTCTAAGTTGGGAACTGCTGATTGAGGGCTCAGTGTCTATTATTCTAAAAGTGTATTAATTCTGGTTTAAGCACTTGGGCTTCAGGCCAATTATTTTACATTAAAAGGGTTCGTGGTCTGCACTCTTGTGGGAGGAGAGGCTGGACTCTGCCCTTCTGAGCTGGGAATTTCTGGTTAAAGGCTTATAGTGCCTGCATATTTGAACTGCTTCTTACTGAAATTAGTACACCTTGTTTGCTGTAGCATAGACTAGATCCAGGCCTGCTGAATCTAGCTTTGTTTGTATAACTTGAGCACTAATCCAGGCATTCTTTAAATTATTCAGTTGTATTTATTACTGCTTGGTAGTAACTTGATTAAAGTGTAGCTATCATTCTAAGTCTTTTGGATTAAGCACTTGGGCTTCAGATCAGGTGTTTTACATTAGGAAGGTTTGTGGCCTGCACTGTGGTGGCAGGACAGGTAGCTTACATCCTTCTAAGTTGTGAACTGCTGATTGAGGGCTCAGTGTCTGTTACTCTAAACGTGTATTAGTTCTGGTTTAAGCACTTGGGCTTCAGGCCAGTTATTTTACATTAAGAAGGTTCGTGGTCTGCACTCTTGTGGGAGGAGAGGCTGGACTCTGCCCTTCTGAGCTGGGAATTTCTGGTTAAAGGCTTATAGTGCCTGCATAGTTGAACTGTTTCTTACTGAAATTGGTACACCTTGTTTGCTGTAGCATAGACTAGATCCAGGCCTGCTGAATCTAGCTTTATTTGTATGCTGCTTGTTTGTTTGCTTGTTATTTCCCTGAAACACTAATTTCTCCTAAAATGTGGCTTTTCAGCGCTTCTGTGGATCCCTAGTGATATCTGCATTGCTTACTGTACTTATTTCCTTGTTTCACTTGAAAGAAAGTTACTGTTTGCATTTTTGCATTTAAGTTACCTGAAACACATTGCATTTAAGTTACCTGGCACTTACCCAACAAAGCAATTATACAAGTCAGCACTAAAATATTAAAAGCACTACACCCTCACAAACTCCCCTTGAGTACCTCATTCCCCATTGGCCCTTTTTTTTCAATTATAAAAAAATTATAATTTCAATTATAAAAGAATTCCCAATACTATTCTAGCATGTCCAAAGGTCAGTTGTCAATCTCCTCTCCGTTCCAGCTGGTGAATCTGGGAATCTTGAGGCAATGTTACAACTGCCTCATGTACACAGACAACCCTCTCCTCCTCCCAACATATTCCAACACATGTGAGGGATGCAACCATATAGCCATACTGGAGGCTAAGCTCTCTCAACTCAGTACTGGCGAAACCAGTCAGGAGGAGAATGAAACCACACTCACTATAGTTCCAGTCTCACATAGACCTACCACGACAGCAAACCAAACACATAAACACACAAAAACATACTCGGAGGCTCTAAATAAAAATCTGCCTAAGCAGCAGAGACCTCCAAAGCAGACACCCAAGGAACCGCTACCCCAAAACAAAACATGTGCAACACATAGCTCACAAAGCCAGTGTGCCGAATGGTCACAGCCCTTAAGGCTAAACAACACACCTGATACACTTGTAATAGGTGACTCTATTGTCAGGCACACTGACGTCCTGCTCACCAGGCTGAACAAGGAGAAGGTCACGGTGAGCTGCCTGTCGGGCGCTAGGATCTGCCACATAACACAAGCACTCAGGTCACTCCAAGGCAAGTACAAATATGACTCAGTCATTGTCCATGCTGGTGTGAATGACCTGAGACGTACCTCCCTGGACTACATGAAAAGAGACATAGCGGAGCTCTCTGAGCATGTAGCCCAGGCCGGTATGACCCTGACCTTGAGTAGCATCTTACCCTCACCAAGAATGATGCCACAATATGAAGACAAGATGATCAATTTCAACAATTGGCTTAAGTATTGGTGTCATTCAAAGGGGATCCAATGCCTGTCAGCCTGGGATGACATGTTCGACAAGCCACGATGCTTCGCTAGGGACGGCTTGCACCTGTCACCCCTGGGCTTTCGGATATTGGCAAAGGCTCTTGCTACCCCCATAGTGCCTATTTTAGTTAAGGCTCAAAAGACAAACCCACCTCCATAGGTATCACAAGGGATAAGAAACTAAGAGTAATGCTACTCAATGCCAGAAGTCTAAACCTCAAGATGCACGCACTCGAAACTCTCCTTAGCATGGAGAACATCGATATCTGTGCAGTAACAGAAACCTGGTTCAAGGCTCCCAAGAGCACCCCAGCACTACCAGGTTATACCTCATACCATGCTTTTCGGCCCCAAAACTTGGACCGTACCACAAAAGGAGGGGGAGTATCAATATTCGTCAAAGATACCCACACCTCCAGGTTGGTGGCACAGCACGAAGCATCAGAAACTATCCATATGCAACTAACAGTGGGTAAAACTGCCTTCCAGTTTATAGCCTGCTACGGACCACCCTCCCAAACCCAGAAACCGCACTCGGCCTTCCTGAGAACACTGGAAAATATGAAGGTCTCTCCAAACACCATTATATTGGACGACTTCAACTACCCAAACATAGACTGGGAGCATTACCCTAGCTCACACCCTAGCCCAAAGGTTCCTAGAATTTATAAACTCAAATGCTATGGAACAACTTGTTACCACTCCCACAAGAGGGGAAAACATACTGGACCTGATCATCACCAACATGAGGACTCTATGCTCCAGACCAGAAGTGTATCCCTCACCGGTAAGATCAGACCATAAACTAATCTCACTGGATATTCACATCCCGACTCCACCCCCTGCCCTGAAAACCACAGTGAAAAACTTCTCTAAAGCAAATTTCACACTCCTCAAAACCGAGGTGGAATCCCTCAAAGCCCCCAGGCCTGTGGAAAATATGGCCCAGACCGCAGAATCCTTTATAAATGCATTCTATGAACACCTTCAGGAATGCATGGATCATGCAATCCCAAATAAAACCAAGACCCAATCCTCCAAAGGCACACGTCCTGCTGGTGGACCCCAGCCATAAACAAACTATACAAAAGAAGGAGGAAGCTACTACATGATAGAGCAAAATCCCAAAAAGGGAAGGCATCTCTGATCAGTATTAGCAAAAAACTATGGGCACTCATAAAATCATCTAAGGCCAGCTTTGAGAGAAAAATTGCACAGGACACTAAGGATAATCACAAGGCTTTCTTTAGTTATGGTAGGAATCTGGGTGGGAATTCCCATATATGCTCAGAATTAGTCAAAAATGACAAAAAATACACCGAACCCACAGACATTGCCAACATCCTAGCTGACAGGTTCAGCACAACCCCCCCCCCCCACCAAAAGGGCAAATATTTATCCCAGCAGAGTGCTGCCCCCCTGACATCTCAGATGCTCAGGTAAGAGCTGCCTTCTCCAAAGCAAAAAACACAGCATCAATGGGACCAGATGGTGTCCCAGGCTGCATCCTACATGAACTCCAAGAAGAGCTAAACCCAAACATAAAACTACTGTTCATTCTCAGCCTTACTACAGGATATGTACCCAAAGAGTGGCGTACAGCAACAGTGGTCCCTCTCCACATAGGTGCTGCCTCAACGGATCCTGGAAACTATCGCCCCATAAGCCTGACTAGCTTGGTCTGCAAAGCTACGGAAAGGATCATCATGGACCTCATAAATAAAGATATTGGGGACCTACAGACACTGAATCCTACCCAGTTCGGCTTTGTTAAGGGCAGATCCTGCCTCTTAAACCTGGTTGATTTCTTTGAAACAGTCACCAAGGCCATTGACGAGGGAAAAGTGGTCCACACAGCCTACCTGGACCTTGCAAAAGCCTTCGATACAATACCCCACTCGGGCATTATAGATAAGCTCACCAGCTTAAATATAAACCCCTATGTCACTAGATGGGTTGCAAACTGGCTCAGGGACAGAACCCACATGGTTAGAATTGCTGGAGCCATGTCAGACTTCAAACCAGTTACAAGTGGCGTCCCACAAGGCTCAGTCCTGGGACCTCTCTTGTTCGGTATATATTTCTCGGAGGTACAGGCCAACACGGAAGGACTGTGGCTGACTAAGTTCGCAGATGACTGCAAACTGGGTGCCATAACTGACTCTCCAGCTGACACAAGCATCCTCCAAAAGGGCCTCATAGAAACAAACAACTGGTGCCAGAGCCATGGCCTCAAGCTAAACGCCAAAAAGTGTATAGTCATCCCCTTTGGCAAAAACAAAGTGCCCACAAATTACCACATAGGTGGTAATCCATTAAGTACAGAAGAAGTAATTAGGGACCTGGGGACCCAAGTTGATAGCAATCTCTCATTTGACAACCACGTGGCCAAAGTGGTTAGAAAAACATTTTATATAGCCCACCTAATCATGAAGGGATTCACATCTAGATCAGGGGAGGTCATCGTGCCTCTTTACTCATCCCTCATCAGGCCCATAATTGAGTACAATGCCCCTTTCGGGATGTACCGTACCAGACACCTGCAGCAACTGGAAAGACCCCAAAAGTACCTCACCAAGAGGATCATAGGGCTCAAACAGATGCCATATGCTGCCCGGTTAAATAAACTCCAGCTCTACTCAGTGGCATACCGCCTGCTCAGAGGCGATCTGTGCTTGACGTATAAAGCCATGTCCAACCCGGAATTAATGGACATGCTGCACCTCAGAAAATCCAAATCCCATCGAGCTACATGCTCGAGAGACTTGAACCTCAGCACTGAAATAAATAGGACATGCTGGAGGGACAGATTCATAACCCAGAGGCTTCCTTCACTCTGGAATAAAATCCCAGTCCAGGTTAGGCAGAGTCCCTCACTGACTCTCTTCAAGAGGAATCTTGATGAGTGGATGGGAGATCGTAGGTTTACCCCGGGTATCACTTCTGTGTCACTGCTAGACAGAGGCACAGTATACTAATCTCGACAAAGGGCATAGCAAAATTAATTTAAAATGGGTGGCGAAAGCCAAACACACTCTGGCTAGGCTTATAAATGCCCTAGGGCAGATAGCCTAGTATGAACCTATGAACCTATGAACCTATTTAGACAAATCAACACTTACCTCATTCATAATTTGTTATTAACAAGTACAACTATATCATTTGTGTATGTCAAAATTACTAGAATCATCACCTCCTTTTGTATGACTTATCTAGTATCTTTCATGTAAGTTACTTCACTCACTATCACATTCATTACCAGTGCAAACAAGATTCCACTCGTGGGACATCCCTGTCTTATACCACACTTCATGCATATTTCTTTACTCAGCTACCCTTTCACTAACACTTTCACTCTATTATTTTGATATGATGATATACACACTCTCCAAATTCTGTTGCCTATTCCATACTTCTCCATATCATGTCATAGTGTATCAAATGCCTTGCTAATACCACCTACCATCATTTTCACATCTTCATTTTTACTTATATCATCCACAGTTTCTCTCACAACCAGTAACATTTCTTGACATCCCTTCCATTTTATACCGTATATACCTTCCATAATATCCGCCATCCTTCCTTCCATTCTACTCTGTATTATTCTCATAAAAGATATGTGTGTTATTTAGTGTGATGGGTCTTTGACTTTTTATTTCATTCTTCTCATGTTTCTTCCATATAAATTTTACTATCCCACTATATAACTCTTTATAAACAAACCATTGCTTCAACCATTCATTCAGTACATTTACAACATGGTCTATTTGCCAGTCCATTAATTTCTTGCACATTCCATAACCTGTACAATCTAGGCTTGATACTGAATCAACATTTTCTTTTCTTAAGTACTTTATCTAATTCACTTGTAGTATTTTTTTAATTATTCTTTAACTTATTTTGGATTTTTTTTACTTTACATTCTCTCTCATTTTCTTTCCTTTTACCCTTACACATATTTCTCACATGCTGTACTTCAATAATCATAATTTGCTTTTGTGTTCTTTTTACCTCTCCTTTTATATTTTTCATTTCCCTCATTATACTAATATCCTTCTTTAGTATTGTACCCAAATGTGCAGATAACCTCATCCCTTTTACAGTGTAAATAATATCTCTGCCTTAACAGGAATGCCTTAATTTTTTTCTTGAATTAATTTCTATATTTATTTCTCTATTATTCCCTAAATAATTCTCTAAATTCTCTAATGCATTTCTACACATTTCCCATACTTCACTTTCTTTTCCTTTCTTACATCGTCCTACCCTTGGGGGAAAAATACTTTTTATACCTCATTTTAAATTCATTCCACCATTCAGACCAGTTTTTATAAAAGTTTTTCATGGTTATATGATCCTTCCATAAATGCAATACTTCCATCTCTCCAATTTGATCCCATAATGTCTCATTTATTTGTTTATTCCCTTTCCTATTTTAATATACTCCCTTTCTTCCATCACCTTCAGCCATTTTGCTAAATGGTCTAAGAAACCTATCACAACTGCATCACCATCTCCTATCCCCAAGCCTTTCAGTAATACAAAATAATGAATTTCAGATCCAAGTGCCACCCTTCTACAAATCCATTGACTTTTGTTCCACACATCTAATTTACCACATTTTTATCACTTCCTGTATTTTTATTTTACATCTTTTTTTTTTCTTTTTACATAATCCCCTTAAATTACAATTAATGTCCCCTGTAATTAGAATTGCCATGTTAACCACCACATAGTCTAATATTGTAGTTATAAGTGCATGTAATGCTATAATTCTATAAGCATGTTCTCTGCACCTCACATCCACAACAGTTAATCTTGCCATTCTTACCAATGTTACATCTAGTATTTTCACTGTTTTTTTTTAACAACCCAACCACTCCAAAACAATGTTCACTTTCTAAGTACCATATTATCTTTCCACCTCACAATTTTTTTGTTTGCAGTTGTCAGGACTCTTGCATCCTTTGACAGAATAACATCCACATCACGTATAGCACACCATTCCCATATCCCTATCCTTCTTACAGTGTTAATAAATACAATTCAAATTTACAAGTACTCTAAAATTGTTGCATTTCCTTCTTTTTAAGATTAGCTGAAACATTTTTAAACGTTTGTTTTCTATTTTTTACTCTTTCCCCAATAGAGGGCGGCCACGGTGGTGCAGTCGTTAGTGTTGCACCTCACAGCAAGAGGTTCTTTGGTTCTATCCTCGGCTGGGGTGGCTTCTGTGCAGAGGTTGTATGTCCACCCTGTGGTCGCATGGGTTTCCACCGGGTGCTCCGGTTTCCTCCCACATCCCAAAGACATGCTGTAGGTGGATTGGACACTCTAAACTGGCCCCAGGCATGAGTGCATGTGTGTGCCTTCTGTGGAAGGTTGGGCACCGGGCTGGCAACTCGACACCGTAAAAGTCCACTGCCAATCATGAGCAGACAGGTGATCCGCTGTGGCGAGAATTAACCAGGAAAAGCTGAAAGAAGAAGAAGACTCTTTCCCCAATAGAATATTTTCCTGGGTTTATGTAGAAATAATCCTTGATACTGAGAATCTGATTTTCACTAGATATTTCTTTAAAAAAATATTATTATTATTCCTTTCTCTTAACTTCTGTTCCTGCAGTCACTCTCTCTACTCATTTCCCCTTTATATTTTTCTTCTTCTACAGTTTCTTCTTCACTTAGATTACCTTCTCTCCCCATCCTGTTGTTGTCCTTCCTAGTGTATGTTTTCTTCCCTTTTTCATTAGTTACTGTTTGTTCTCGACAAACCATCCAAAATTGCCTCTCTTTTACACAACCTGCATTCAGGCACAAACCTTCTTGCTGTATGCCCTTTCTCTCCACACTGGTTACATTTTACCTTGTTGCAATCATTAATTAAATGAGAACTGTCCCCAAAAAAGGAAGCATTATTTAGGCTGGCTAGCATATCTTAAAGTCTCTCTATGAACAACCACAAAAATAACACTCAGCAAGTGTTTCACCATGTTTTTTTCATATTTCAGAACAGCTTGCAAACTCCACCCACCATTCCATAAGTTCCTGTCATCTCTACCTTTCACAATATTATCAGCAGTTTCACAAAAACCCTGCATGCACTTTTTTTACATTGACTTCTTCCAGTTCATCAGTTCTAAACTGCGAAGTAACATTTTTTTAAACATTTAAGTCACCACCAGTAAACCAGTAATTGTTCCACAGATAAATGCCTTTCGTTGTATTACACAGTTCCAGAAATGTCATCAGTTTCAAATGTTAAATCACAAAAAGACCCTGTCCCAAAATGTATAAAAGACCAAATCTCTTGTGCCTTAAAACCTAGAACAGTGACAAAACTGTCCATATCTAATATCTGTCTATTACAGTGTCATTTATTTTCTTATTCTCACAGGTGATCTTCTCTTCTTTTTAAAAACAGTTTTACTTACATTAGAGAAAAGCTATGGAGAGTTTGGAGGTAGAATTTGAGAATTTGCAGAAAAAAAAATTGATCAATATGGAGCCTTAGAATGTAAACAAAGATTCCTGCGTGATGGATGTTACAAATCAGCAGTTCAGTTGTCGCCATAGAGAAGGAAGTGAGTCTGTTGAAATGCTACAGATACGTTCCTATGATCCTATGTTGCTGCCCTTTTTTCCTACTGTCACTGCTGCATATGCCTCAGTTACTGCATTATCTGCTGCCACAAAACCAGACAGCTTCTCAGTTTGTTGCCGCTTTCCACTTTTACTTTCTGTCACTGCTGCATAAGTTTTAAGTGCTGCATTCTCTGCTGCCTCATTACCTGGTTCCTTTTCCACATGACCATCCTCAGCACTTCCAAAAAAGTTATCATCCACCTCACCACATGAAACAGCAGAATTGTCACCTGGGTCATCCTACTCCAATTATTTTTAACAGATCTTAATCTGCAGGCCCTCCTGATACCAGTTCTGGTATCTGTAGCATTTCAACAGACACTTCCTTCTCCATGGAGACAACTGAACTGCTGATTTGTAACATCCACCACACAGGAATCTTTGTTTACATTCTAAAGCTCCATATTGATCAATTTTTTTTTCTCCGAAGTCTCACATTCTACCTCCAAACTCTCCATATCTTTTCTCTCTTCCTTCCTCATGATGCTGCTTTCTCTAGGCCTCTACCATGTTGCTGCTTCTGCTAGGCCTCTTCCATGTTGCTGCTTCCTTTATGCTTCTTCCCTGTTGCTGCTTCCCCTAGGCCTCTTCCATGTTGCCACTTCCCCTAGGCCTCTTCCATTTTGTTAATTCCCTTAGGCCTCTTCCATGCTGCTGTAGTAGCACTCTGGTACCATCTGGCAACTCCAAAGAGTAAGGGAAGTCCCCCAATGCTCTGGCCAAATCTCCTCATGTAATATAAATATTACCTCGGGTCTCCCTGAAAAGCAGACACTAACCTAACCATAAAAATAACTGAAAAGTATAAGGGCTCAGAATTACCGTGGAAGTGTTATGTAATGCTTGACTTCTTAACATCCTCACAGATCATTAGCCTAGTAAGTATCTGTGGACCTGTGTGTTCTGTCTGGCACTGTGTAACTTAACATTTATACACTGCAGGCTGTCTGAATGTGAAGACATTCACAATGAGTGCAGGTGCCTGCTCATAGTCACCATGCCTGCTCCTTGCCACACTGCAGTACTACAGCTGAAGCATAGACAGTATATGATTTGTGGATGTATACCACAGACTGTTTATGATTTGGGCATACGTACCACATTCAGTTTTTGGACATATACCACATCTTGTGTATGTTAATGGGCATATCTGCACAGGTACTGTGCACCACAGACTTCCATAATGAGTAGTTACATGTCTTATCATAGCCTAGTACCTACCTATGAACCTAGCAGCCTTGGAGCCTGTACAAGCCCAGCCAAAAAGGTACCCTGGCTTTTGCCACCCAAGAAAATTATTTTCCTGTGCCACTGTCGAGCAGAGCCACAGAGGTGATCCCCAGGGTGAATTAACTATTTCCCATCCAATCATCAAGATTTTTCTTGAAGAGTGCTAATGAGGAGCTTTGTTTGATATAGATAGGTAGTTTATTCTAGAGTATGGGAAGTCTCTGGGACAGGAATCGATCCCTCCAGCATGTTCTGTTTATTGTGGTGACAAGGTTTAGGCCCCTAGAGCGTGTAGCTCAGAAGGATTGGGATTTGTTTAAGTGAAGCATGTCCAACAGCTCTGGGTTTGACATAGCTTTGTATGGTAGGCAGAGATCACCTCTGAGTAGGCAATATGAGACAGAGTAAAGCTGGAGTTTTTTGAGACGGTCTGCGTAGGGCATCTGTTTGAGGCCAGTAATCCTCTTTGTGAGGTATTTCTGCGGCCTTTCCAGTTGTTGTAGATGTTGTGAGGTACATACCAAAAGGGGCGTTGTACTCTATAATGGGTCTAATGAGTGATGAGTAGAGGGGAACAATGACCTCTTTTTTTCTGGATGAGAAACCTTTTGTGATGAGGTGTGCCACGTAGAAGGATTTCCTGACTACTGTGGCAAGTGATTATCAAAGGAGAGACTACTGTCTACCTGTGTCCCAAGGTCTCTTATCACACTTTTGGTGTTAAGTATACTACTGCCTATGTTGTAGTTCATGGGTACAGAGTTTTTAACTAAAGGGGATGCCAATGCACTTTTTGGCATCAAGCTTGAGGTCATGGTTTTGACACCAGGCATCTGTCTCAGTGAGGCCCTTTTGTAGGATGTCCACATCGTTAGGGGTTTTGATTATGGCTCCTAGTTTGCAGTCATCTGCGAACTTCATTAGCCAAAGACCTTCTGTATTAGCCTGTACATCAGAGAACTAGATACCAAACAGGAGAGGACCCAGGACTGAACCCTGTGGTACTCCACTTGTCACTGGTCTGAAGTCGGAATTGGAGTCTGCTACTTTCACAGTGTGGGTTCTGTCAGTGAGACAGTTGGCAACCCATCTTTTGACATAGGGATTTATACCTAGTTTAGTGAGTTTATCTATAATTTCAGAGTTGGGAATGGTGTCGAAAGCCTTGGCAAGATCTAGATAGGCTGTGTAAACCACCTTACCTTTGTCTATGGCTTTGATGACTGCTACAAAGAAGTCTATCAGGTTTAGGAGACATGATCTGCCTTTTACAAACCTGAACTGGGTGGGGTCCAGAGTTTGGAGATTACCAATGTCCTTGTTTATAAGTTCCATGATGATACGTTCCATTGCCTTGCAGACCAGGCTCGTCAGGCTAATGGGGTGGTAGTTCCTGGGGTCCGTGGTGGCTCTCCCCTTGCGGAGTGGGATAACCATCACTGTGCGCCATTCAGGAGGCACAAAGCCTGAGGTGAGGCTATGACTGAACATGGTACTTAGGTGGGGTGCCAGTTTGTTCTGTATTTCATGTAGAATGCAGCCTGGGATGTTATCTGGTCCCATGGATGCTATATTCTTGGCTTTGGAGAGTGTGGTTTTTACCTGTGCAGCCATGATTACAGGAACTTTGCATTCTTCCAGTATAGAGATGGGCTCTTTAGGGGGTGAGAGGGGGGTAAAGTTAGCACTGAACCTATCTGACAGGATGTTGGCAATATCAGTTGGGTCTGTATATTTAGTGCCATTGTGCTATAACTCAGAGCAGATCTGAGTGTTGCCATTGAGATTCTTGCATCGCTATAAAATGCTTTGTGGTTGTCTTTTGAATCAGTGGTGACTTTGTTGTCGTAACTAGCTTTGAAGGATTTTATCAGGGATCGCAGCTTCTTACTGAGGCTGACCAGGGAGCTCCTCCACTCATGGGATTTTACTCTCTTTTGCAACAGTTTCTTCCTTCTGTTGTACAGTTTGTTTATGGCAGGGGACCACCAGATTGGCTTCCTTTTTTTGGAGGATAGTGTCTTTGTTCTGTTTGGGATAGCACGATCCATACATTCATGTAAGTGCTTAGAAAGTGCAACTGTGTAGGATTCAGTAGTCGTAACTGTATTGTCCATCTGCATGGGTGTCATGAAGTTCACCACTTCTGTCTTAAGAAGCCTGAAGTTGGCTTTGGAGAATTTTTTTACCATGGTTTCCTTAATTGGGGCAGGATGTGGATATCTAGGGTAATTAGCTTATGGTCGGATAGGACCAATGAGGCGTTGACTTCAGGTGTGGAACACCTGTCACTCATGTTGGCAATGACTAGATCTAGGATATTGTTGCCCCTGGTGGGGGTGTGGATAAGTTGATCCAGGGCATTGGAGTTTATGAATTCCAGAAAGCGTTGAGCGAAGGAGTTGGTACATGAGTAGTTTTCCCAGTTAATGGTGGGGTATTTGAAATCGCCCATTATTACGGTGTTTGGCTGAACCCTAATATTTTCCAGTACGTCAAGAAAAGAGGAGTGGGAATCCTGGGGAAAGGTGGGTGATCTGCAGCAAGCTACAATTTCGATTGCAGTTTTGCCTAGAGTTAGTTGCACTTGGATAACCTCAGCTACATTATGCTGAGCAACTAGCCTGGAGGTGTGGATATCCTTAATGAATATGGACACACCTCTACCTTTGGTGTTACGGTCCAGGTTACATGGCCGAAAAGTGTGGTATGATGTTTTTCACCAGATTTTGGGAATGACATATGCTCATGTGTTAAGAAATCTGTGCCCAGCAGCACTTTGTCATATGGCTCATGTCAATGAATTTTCTTGCTTTATACCAATTTCTTAAAAAAGTTGCATTTTCTGTTTTTATTTATTTATTAGTTTTTTTAGTGTTACCACAAGGACAAAGATTAACCAAGTGCTAAATGGCATGCAGACATTTATGGTACAGCCATTTTCTGTCTTTAAACTAAAAAGACATGTTCTGTGTAGTGTAGAACTGATTATCCATCTGTTGGGGCTTGAATTACTGTATATAGCTGTTTATACAAGTGCTATGTTTTCAACTTTTTAGGAAAAACAACTTGAATGGATGGATCTCTGTAGTTAGGGTCATATCCATGTCAAATATTAGTATGAATTTGGCAACTTTAGCATTTCTAAAACATTCAGTTTATAACAAAAATGTACTCATTGAATTTGTTCATGCAATAAGGTTAAAAACTGTTGTGGCGATGTGGTTATCGAAGGTGAGACCACTGTCCACCTGTGTCCCTAAGTCTGTCATCACACTTTCGGTGTTTAGTGTACTGCCACCTATGTGGTAATTCATGGGTACATGGTTTTTCCCAAAGGGGATAACTATACATTTCTTGGCATTAAGCTTGAGCCCATGACTCTGGCACCAAGCATCTGTTTCTGTAAGGCCCTTTTGTAGAATAGCCACATCATTTGGGGATTCAATAATGGCTCCCAGTTTGCAGTCATCTGCGAACTTTGTTAGCCAGAGTCCCTTAGTGTTAGCCTGTACTTCAGAGAAGTAGATGCCAAACAAGAGTGGTCCCAGGACTGAACCCTGAGGTACTCCACTTGTCACTTGTCTGGAAATGGATTTGGAGTCAGTTACTTTTACAGTCTGGGTTCTGTCAGTAAGCCAGTTGGCAACCCATCAAGTAACGTAGGGATTTATGTCCAGCTTAGTAAGTTTATCTATGAATCCAGAGTGCAGGATGGTGCTGAAGGCCTTGGCGAGGTCCAGATAGGCCTTACCCTCGTCCACAGCTCTGGAGACTGATTCAAAGAAGTCAGTCAGGTTCAGGAGACAAGATCGGCCCTTCACAAACCCAAACTGGGTGTGGTCCAGTGTTTGAAAGTTGCCAATGTCTTTGTTTATAAGTTCCATGATAATGCCTTCCATGCCCTTGCAGATCAGGCTTGTCAGACTGATGGGATGGTTATTTCTGTCTCAGATAATATTTATTTGATCTTTTACATTTTGATCTTAACCATGTGACTTAAACAATAATGTCATTGTGAAAAAGTCCTTATTTAGCACTGTGCTGACTTCAGGGTGAGAATGCTCTGAAGTTCAAATGACCACATCATCAGAGTAAAGTAAGATGCTAAACTTGGGAAGAGGAAAATGTAAGGAATTTAATGAAGACGGTAAATACTAAATGGCCAAGAACAAAGACTTATGGAACCCCAGACCGTATGAAAAGTATCTTGTCCTACAACTGTCTATGATCACATGGAAATATGTCTTTTAAATTACTTTGAAACCAATCTCATTGCTGCACTGCTAAAACAGGCAAAGGTGGCATGGCAAGTTCAACAAATACATTTCCATTGCTTGAGAAAATGTTGTTGGTGATTCATAGAAAGGTGGCTGCCATAATGTTCACTTTTCATTTTATTGGAAGCAATACATTCCTGCCATGATACTTTAACAGAAGCACCTGCTAGCATCAACTACCTAACGTTTGTCCAAGAACCAAAGTTTACTATACAGAGTGCACACTCATTACCTGTATGAATCTGTAGGTAAAGATACTACTTCTACTCATGTAGCACCTGCTTTACAAGCTGCACTTTCCTTTCCTGTCATGGTCATTATCTCCGTTTCCAGCCCAGTGACTCCATCACTTGTTCCTACCATCCATCTGTTTTGTACCACTCATTAGAAATATGCTACCTATTGTAAATGCCTTGAAATGTGTCAGTGGCACAACGGATAGCCCAGTCACCTTTGGTGAAGAAGGGTGAGGGTTCTGTTCCCACAGCAGGTAGATCAATTGCTGACACAACAAAAATCATTGTAAGAGGGATGCTGCACTTCTAAGTGCACTGTCCTTTAGATGAGAAGTTAAACTGAGGCCCCATCTGCTTGAGCTGGTAGTAGCTCAGGTTGATGTAAAAAATCCCATGGCACCTACTGAAAAAACTGTAGAGGAAGTTCCCTGATCCCCTGGTAAAATGTTCCGTTGTGGTATAAATACCACCTTGGGTTTCACCAGAAGCTACTAGCTTAGTGAGACTAACATGTTCACCAAAGCATAAATTATAGAAATTAATTATTTTATTTAGCTGTACATTCTTTTACTAACTGTGAATACTGTGCACATAATTGTGATGTTTGTGTTTTTTAATGCTTTTTCTCTGTCTTTTGTAGACTCATAACTGTATACCATGGGCTGTTTTAACCATGTAACACCTATCTTATATTTGCATTGCTTTGTACTTCTTGTCCGAATCATTTTTTCATTTCCAAACTTTTGATGCTATAGGCATTCCTCAAATCCATCTGTGTTATTCTGCTCATTGGAAATATTGCAGCTATTGTAAATACCTTGAACTGTGACTATAACATTGAATTGTTTTACTGCGTTGTAGATCCTCTTATTAAATGCATGTACCTTGCTCATAATTGTAACGTCTAGGTTAAGACTGAAATTGGTCCATTAAGATAATAGTTCTACTCCGGGCAAACAAAGTCAAGTAAAATAAGTAAATAAATGTTTAAAATGCCTTTTATGCTTCGTTTATTTTGTAGACCTTTAGTTGTAAACCTTGCATTCAGCATGAGAATGGTCCAATTGGATCAATGCTCTAGCCCAGTCAAAAATATATGAATAATTGAATACATTAATCAGTTACTCAATCAAACAATCATTCATACAATCTTTGATCTCTGATCCAGGAAAAGGTCGTTAGCAAACTAAATAAGCATTGCCTCAGTACTATCCCTTGATCTAAAACCAAACTGGCAAGGGGCAAATAGGTTATGGGACATAGCTTAAGAATATATCAGCAAATAGACTCCTTACCTATAGAAGGAAGGTTAGAGGTGGAATAAAAATTCCCAAGAATGTTTGGGTTCAGATATGTGTTTTTTAGAGTTAGAATCAATAAACCCTGTTTTATAACTGAAGAAAATGTGCATTCTCTCCAAGATGAATGGACTGTCCAGAGAATGACAATGCCTACAGAAGCAAGGCGGGATTTTATCAACATAGATGGAACAAGATTGATCCTGCAAGTGGTGTACATAAGGCATACAACCATGTTAATAAAATCAACAAAATTCACAGACTCATACTTAGCCCAGCTGAAATCCAACAGCAGAAGAGTGGGACCTTTTTGCCTGCTATGTCTACATACTGTAAGAAAAAATATCTGATTACAAAAAATGTGCTGTACCCTCTTACTAAATAGATGAAAAGGCTCTAGAGAGAGTGAGACAGGCCACTACTACCTGTTACCTGTTCAGTACAGAGAAAAACACTGCAGGATACTAATTGCTGCTAAGATCTCATTGGAAAAATAAAGTGTTTTCTTACATTAGATGTGTATGAGGTATGCTGGGAAATAAGCATCTAGACTAAGTTAGTCCTCCAGGAGGCGAGTTGGTATCCAGTGTTGTACCACCTGTTGACCTTGTCTAGCACTGCGCATAGCTCATGACTGAATAATAGCAGTCGACAAACTATAGACCTGTAGTCCAACTAACACTAGGAGATCCAGGGTACCAATGACCTGCTTAGTGTATACTGCAGTTGGGGAGTGTAGGTATTTGCTAATATCAGTCTGGTGCTAATCCAGTAAAGATACTATAACATTAGTAGAGATGTTCCTAATGGGCTTACACTAAGCTGAATCAGTATCAGGTGGCATAACTGAAGGTAATTTAGCTCTGAAATGAACTAAACTGTGGTCCATGAAACTGGTTCAACTGTCACTTCTCTGATCTCCAGACCAATCTGGAGAACAAGATGTAGAGAATCTCTAATTGTGTGTCACACAGGTAACTACTTACGTAAAGCCAATACTTCCAAAGAAACCAAAAAGTTCCACAACCAATTAGCAAGACCCAAGCTTTGAAATTTCACAAAGAAAATTCATTGGGGCAGTGTATGCACCAATTTAATAAAGAGGACTGAAAACTGTTGCAGAAATGCTCCAAGATAACTGGGTAGATGGTAAACAGGGAGAATCATCAGTTTGCTCCTCCTGTCAAGATGTATTCAAATTGTTGTTGCAGCCAATGTCTATTGGTTTCAGGAAAAGGAGCAGGTTAAAACAAATACCCATACCCCCACTGACTCCCCCTATCACCTAGGATATGTCCAAACCAGAAATCAGATGGAGAAACAGCAGCTAGGAGCAGACATTTATTTTTATCTAGCCATGTTTCCATGCTGCACACAATTTAATGCATTAGAGCAAATTCAAGAAGATACCTGTTTTATTTTGAATAGACTTGGCATTGCAAACCACAAACTGTGTTAGAGGGACAGAATGCTGTTAAAGTTTGTGAATGGGAGCCTGGCACTGGAGGTACCTTCACAAGACAGGGGGAACCTCTTTCAGAGTGGCACCTCATAAACATACATACATACACACACACATGCATACATACACACACACACACACACACACACACACACACACACACACACACACACACACACACACACACACACACACACACACATTCTTGGAGTTTATCTATGAGCCACTGACAATCCTTTTTTCATCATACTATTTAGGGAAAATTTAACTTCAAAAATGGTGAGTTCAAAAACCTATAAAAAGTAGGAAAAATATTTTTTGTATGGACCAAGCCCCACACACACATACCCAAAAATGATATATACTAACTCCATGGTCACACCACAGTGGAAAAAAGAGGAAAAACCTCAGAATGCAGACTGTTGTCTCACAGAATACAATACATTGTAGTGAAACTTGCCGCAACAATAACAAGTTCACAGAAATAACACTATACCAAATGTTTAGCGATGAGTCACAAGATAGTCCATTCTTGCTCTTATCAGAGAGCACAGCAAAGGAAGATTTTCTCTGCTCCATCCAATCAATGGCTTTTGGCAATTCCAAGTAACCTATAAACCAAGAAGAGACAAAGTTCAACCATGACATCACAAGTTCAGTGGAAAGTCAAAAGTCATTTAGTAGGATGAAAAAGCCCCTTTATAATCAAAATAACTCTAAAAATGTATCATAAATAAAAACTTCTGTGCACAGCCATGCATGTCCAGTCTAAAATAGCATGATTTCCTCTTTCAGAGTTCAGTCCGGTAAGCTTTATCACTAGCTGGGTAAACAGTGATTATAGAATAATGTGCAGGATCTTCTGTAACTACTTTAAATGAAAGTAGAATGCTTTAGTAAATAAACAGCAAGAATATGAAAGAGAAATAAAAGTTGTGGCTAGGAAAGGGAAGTGTAGAAATAAATGCTAAGAAGTGACTTAGATGTTAGTAACTGGCTGAATATTATGCTTTGTTAACTTCTAGAATGCATTTCTTGGAATCGAATTACTCAGAATAGAGTTCAGAAGGATGTCAGCACTTTTGCCATTACTAAAAATGTCATTTACCAGAGAATTAAGTATCCACAGGTTTTAAAATCTGCATGTAACCTGTGGTCTTTTATATAAGATCCTTCATTTCATGTTTATAGATTCATAGATTTATAAATATTCCAAGGCCACTGAGCCTTATGACCATTTGCATTTTGCTAATACCTCTTTCAGGCCATAACTTCTTCCTTCATCAGAGCAATACCAGTCAATCATGGAGTAAATCTAGTGGATACGCATCCAGATATCTAAGGTGCATTTACAAGAAGATACTGAGTACCAATGCTTAACATACAGTGGCAGTTTATTCCAAGGGGTTGGATGGTGCTGGGTTATAAACCTGTCACTCTACTGTGTTTTATTTATCTGTTGGTGAAGATTTAGGTCACTGCTTGTAGTACTGTTGTAAATATTGAACTTGCAGAGATACAGGACGATACAGGCCAATCAGTTCTTTAATGATGCATAAGCAAGACAGAGATCTCCTTCAAGAGATACTGAATCAAGAAATATAGCTTATAGCCTCACTTGGCAGTTCAGGAGCTTTAGACCTTTTATGTTTATGATTACGAACCTCTGTGGTCTTTTTAGTTGTTTGATATTTTTAGTGAGATACATCCCAAAGGAGAATCTGTACTTGTTAACTGGCCTGCTCAATGTTGACTGAGTATAAGGCAGTGATTACCTTTTTTGACCTGGATGACATTCGTTTGGCAATTACCTGGGCTAAATTAAAGGATTTCCTGATAGCTGTTGACATGTCATGGTTAAAAGAGAGGGAACTATAAACCCAAGTACCAAGGTCCCTGACTACATATTCATTTTGTAGTATGCTATTTATACAGCATGATGAGGGAGGGGATGTCTACCAAAAGTAATGATACTATACATTTATGCATTTAGTTCGAGCTCATTTTCAGTACACAAGGGGTTTACAAAGAAGAGTTAATTCTGGAGGGTTTGGGTGTCATAAAATGACTTAACAATAACCCCCAGTTTGCAGTCATCTGCAGACTTTGTTATTCGCAGTTTTTGGCTCCCTGCTTGGAGATCTGAGAAGTTAATGCCAAAATGGAGTGGTCCAAGACTAAACGTTGGAGGACACTGTTGGTCATATTCATATTTTCTGATGAGGCAGCTACAACTCGCATTATGTAGATTTTGTCTTTCAGCCAGTTTGCTATTCACCTTACTACATATGTGTCAATTTTTAAAGCATTTAGGTTTTGTATGATGCCAGCATGTGGAATGGCATTAAAGGCTTTAGCCAGGTCAAGATATGACATGTGCACTGTCTGGCCACCATCTACAGCCTCCTTAACCCTTTGGAAAAAATTTACCACATTAAATAGACAAACTCTACCATTCATAAAGCCAAACATTTGAATAAGATTCTTGATATCTCATTTCATGAGGTCAGTAGTAATATGTTCCATGGTTTTTCAGGCTTGTAAGACTGATGGTCTGTAATTATCTAGGTCAGTTGTAAGGCCACCCTTAAGAAGGGGCACCATCACTGCAGTGCACCAATGATCAGGGTTAGAACCATTCCTAACTAGGTTAAACACACGCACGTCCCAAAGAGAAACTATTTTTGGCTTTAGTTAACACTTCAGTAAAAATTCTTAAGATATAATAGGAGAAGTAAGAGATTCTGATATTTTAGGTCTCTGAACAGAAGTCTCAAGGGTGAAGTTGGGACAATTTTTTTGCAGGGTTGTTAGCAATGTCATTTGGGTCAGAATAGGTGGTATCGTGGTATCGTTATAATTAACTTCATTTCAATGTATGGTGGTGTTTTAAGTTTTCTAACATAGCTAAAGAAGGATTTTTAATTATCTTTGGCTTTAGAAGCCAGGCTAAGTTCATGAGCTCCTTTAGTGGCTCTGATAAAGTTATTCATGCTTTTGTAATGCTTTTGATGTTATCATTGAGAACATGGATTTTAGATTTACTAAATAGTTTAAGGAGCGTCTTTGTGATTTTTTTTTGTATAGTTTATTTATGGCAGTAGACTATTGTTGCTCATATAGTCAGGATGAAGTAGAAGAACATTGTGGGTTCTGTTCAAGCAAGTTTATTATATACAAACATAAACATGTATACAAACTAGTTATCTCATGCATAGATGTTCACTCTCTGGCTGTACTCACAAAATGGCAATGAAGATAGCACGTGCCTACTATTTATATATGCATGTTCAGGTCTTAGAAATGCTTCTTAAATGTACAACACATATGTTATTCTACAACTATCATGCTGGTTTGTTTTTGAATTTCCCATGATAACTGGTTCTGATAAGAATAGCTACTTCTATGCCTTTTTTCTAAATGGGTGCATAATTCCTTAGCAAGGCTTTCTGCTGTATTTAGGTCAAGGGAGGTACAGTCATAAATTAATTTTGATGCTTTGTCATAGAGCAGGTGGAGGATGGCATGCTTGTAGTCCTTAAATTCAGTGGGGTTTGCTATAGAAAATTTTAAGAGTTTAATGTAGACAGTCATAAGCTTGCAGTCAGTCTTCACTGAGGCAGTACACTAAACACCCAAAGTGTGATAAGAAACTTAGGGACACAGGTGGACAGTGGTCTCACCTTCAATAACCACATCGCCACAACAGTCAGGAAATCCGTCTATGTGGCACACCTCATCACTAAGGGCTTTTCATCCAGAAAAAAGGAGGTCATTGTCTCACTGTACTCATCCCTCATTAGACCCATTATAGAATACAACGCCCCGTTTGGTATGTACCTCTCAAGACATCTGCAACAACTGGAAAGGCCGCAGAAATACCTCACTAAAAGAATCACAGGCCTAAAGCAGATGCCCTATGCTAACCATCTTAAAAAACTCCAGCTATACTCTGTTGCATATCGTCTACTCAGAGGTGATCTCTGCTTAACATACAAGGCCATATCAAACCCAGAGCTGCTGGACATGCTACACTTAAAGAAATCTCAATCCCTAAGAGCCACACACTCCAGGGATCTAAACCTTGTCATCACAATAAACAAAACATGCTGGAGGGATAGATTCCTGACCCAGAGACTCCTCAGACTCTGGAATAGACTGCTCATACATGTCAAGCAGAGCACCTCCTTGGCTCTATTCAAAAGGAACCTTGACGATTGGATGAGAGAAAGGAAATTCACCCCAGAGATCACGTCAGTCACCCTACTAGACAGGGGTCCAGGGAAATAAATAGTGTGGGAAGAAATAGCCAGGGAATTGTTATGGTTAGGCTTGTATAGGCCCTAGGGCCAATAGCCTAGTACCAACCTATGAACCTAAAAGGGATATCAGAGGAGTAGTGCAAGAGACAGCTATATTTGGAAGAATCCACTCAAGAATGCTAAGTCTTTAGTATTTTTTAACAACTGCTCATGAGATTTTTTTGTTTATTAAGTCTGTGAGCACTTATATGCTATTTACCCACATTTTAGCTGTTTTGTTGCAGTAACCTGTGATACTGACTCCTGGCAATGGAGTATCTGACATTCTTATAATTCAGAAACCAGTTCGTTAAAATGGAAATAGCACGTGAAGGCGTTGAATGAATGCATATGTCTCAGCTCAGTGAAAACATTTTACTAAAATTGCATTGTTTAAAAGAAGACAGAATTATAGGTGAAAGGATAATGTTCATATGTCCATAGGTGTATACTAGGCTAATGATGCCTAGGGCCCTTATACGCCTAGCTGTGCAACCCAAATGTGACCCACAAATTAGATTTATATGAGGAGTGATTTACTGACTGCCTCTGTCTATCAGAGACATGGGAGCCAGATGAGGGGTGAGTTTCTGATTACCCATCCATTGGTCCATGTTGTGCTTAAAAAGGGATAGGGAAGAACTCTGCTTCACATGGATTAGGAGTCTGTTCCAGAGAATGGGAATTCTCTCAGAAATATATCTGTCTGTCCAACATTTCCAAGTTACGTCACAAGCAAAATTTAGGTTGTCTAATCAAGTAGTTCTGATGCTGTTTGTTTTGTGTATGTGCATAATGTTCATCCAAATGGGGTACAGGGATGCCCTGTATCCCAGGTAAAGCTAACCTCTCAGAAATATGTATGATACTGAGTAAAGAGAATGGGCTTTGAGGCAATTAGCACAGTACATTGTGTTTAGCCCCTGTATTATTTTTGTAAGGAACCTTTGTGATCGTCCCACTTTCTGCATGTTTGGTCAGGTACATACTGAAAGGGACATTATACTCTATGATGGGTCTGATGAGGGCCAAGTAAAGTGGTATGATGACCTCTCTGGCCCTATATGCCATGCCCTTGCTTATAAGTTGAGCAACATAGAAGAATTTTCTTGCTACCTTGGACACATGCTGGTTGAAGGCTAGTTTACTATCTACATGAGTTCCCAGATCCCTGACAAGTGAATCAATTTTTAAGGGTGTTTTATTGATGACGTTGTTACCCGGGGTGGTAGACTTCCCAAAAGGTGCTATAATGCATTTTTTAGTATTACGCTTTAAACTGGGGCTTTGGAACCAAGAGTTTGTCTGTATTAGACCTTCCTGAAGGGTGTTCTCATCTTGAGGGACTCAATGACTGCTCCCATTTTGCAGTCATCTCCAAACTTGGTTAGCAAAACACCTTTAAGTTTGGCTTTGACATCTGAGAAGTAGAAGCCAAAGAGGAGTGGACCCAGAACAGCGCCCTAGGGGACTCCACTGATGTCCAGCCTCTTTGTGAAGGTGGCCTCACCAATTCTAACCTCCTGGGTCTTACCAATGAGTCTGTTAGCTATCTAGCATGTCACCAAGAGGTTTATACCTTGTTCTATAAGTTTCTTGACAATGCTAGTGTGGGGTATTGTGTCATATGCTTTAGTCAGATGTAGATAGGCATTATACATCAATTTCCCCTCATCCATTGCCTTAGTGACCTTTAAAAAAAGCCCACTAGATTCAGTAAGTAGGACCTTCCTTTGACCATGGCAAACTGTGATGGAACTAGTGTCTGGATGTCTCCAATGTCCTTGTTGATAATTTTTATGATACTTTTTTCCACATTTCTGAATAGTATAATGTGAGTCCTAATATTAGGAATGAGTCCACATCCCAATGTGTTTTTGTTTCATATAACTAAGAAGGAAAAATGTATTGTATTCTTGTTGAATCATACTCCATGTGATGCTGGTAGTTTCAAGCAAATTCTGAAATAAAGATAATTTGTTAACAACAGTCTAACCATCTCACAAGGGGTGGAAACAACTCCAAAAAAAAAAAATAAAATGAATAAAAATATGTAGAGCACATCACAACGATGGTATAGGAAACACTGCTTTATTCCACACACAAACAACTAAGCGCTTTCACCTGCACATCCCAGGCTTCATCAGAGTTAACGACTATTGGTTGTGTCTGTCTACAGTCTCAACATGAAGTCAGATGTGTTCAAAGTGAACACTGAACTCTGCCAAGGGTGTGTCTTGACTCTCCTCCTTTTTGAGATATTAATTGACAGGATATGGTTTGGAGTGTGTCTGATGAAGCCTGGGATGTGCAGGTGAAAGCACTTAGTCATTTGTGTGTGGAATAAAGCAGTGTTTCCTATACCATCATTGTGGTGTGCTCTACATTTTTTTATTCATTTTATTTATTTAATTTGTTAACAACACTTATAATCTAACTAAGGAGATTACTTTTTTAAGTAAATGCCAGTGTTAAAAATATGTAAATATTTTTTCCTGTGATTACCAAAATCATTATTGGTTTAGCACAAAGAAGATCATTACATTGTAAATAACTTTTTTGTGTGTGTTTATTTGTGTGTGTGTGTGTGTGTGTGTGTGTGTGTGTGTGTGTGTGTGTGTGTGTGTGTATATATATATATATATATATATATATATATATATATATATATATATATGGATCCCCTACTAAATCGCGAATGCACACATTCCCGATGCCCAAAATACCAAGACAAAAGACCCAAAACACCAAAAAACCAAAACCGCAAAATTCAAAAGCGCGAAAAGTATACCAAACATACAGCACACACATAAACATTCACACACCCTCCCCAGAACACAAACAAACCTACACTAAAGACTTCACCCCCCCACACCCCCACTACTTAAATATTCTAACTCCAAGGTCGCACTAAACAGACATACATGAAAGAACTACCACACACCACCATTCCCCTCGCACACACACACATCACATTCACATCACACACTTACACACACACTACAACCCCTAACCAACACACACACAGAAATACTTACCCTAACTTCCACCTACCCATTCACAAACCGCAATACCAGAATGGTGAATTTCAACATCTCCGATCATCGGGATTTTGAAATTCGCGCTTCTGATCTTTCAGTATTGTGGGGTTTCGGCACTCTGGTCTTGATAGCTTGAAATTCGAGATTTCAAACTTTCGAGATTGTGTAGTGTTCCCATATATATATACATATATATATATATATATATATATATATATATATATATATATATATATATATATATAAATATGTGCGCGTATGTCTCTGTGGGTGTGTTTGATAATCCTGTGTAGAAAACATATCCTGTGTTTATCTGTATACCCCAGGCTAAGCCTAAAGGTGGCCCGGTATGATGAGTGTTCTAGCTTATTAACAAATTAATTAACCACTCCTAAATAAATAAATAAGCAAAGAAATAAGACCAAAATTAAGTCTATATAGAACAAACAGAGGTCTTGCAATCGTGGATGCTACTAAACAGTCAGAAAATAGTTTTTGCAGTGAATTTTTAAAGAGGTCTAGTCTTGAATGATCTAGAATTATGTATCACTCCACATCTGTTAAATCAGATTTGCTGACGGCACACCTCAAAAAGGCTTTATGAGATACTCAGAGTCATCAGGCTTTACATCGATCAAGTAGGTACTCAGAGTTAGTTCCTCTCCATAGCTAGGATGAAATGAAGGGTGAACATGGATGGTGCAATTCTGCCCTTTTTTCTGGAACTTTCCTTTGCAGTGCACCATAGGTGAAAGAAGTCTGATGCTTTTTGATGAGCTATAGTGATTCTCATTCATTTCTACTTCCATCCAGGCAATGGTTACTTTCTTAGGCAAGTCCTCACTGTTTTTGGTTCCTAATGATGTAGACAATATTACAAAACGTTAAGCAAAGTAAATTTGGTTTGTTATAGGGTATAAGTATAGCACAGTTGGCACTACAGCTACTGATTATCTGTGTACTGAAGTCTCTGTGGATGTGCCTGTGTAACAGCTACAAATGAAGTAAAAGGAAATATCAGCTATCAGTTTGACAGAGGATAACAATTAATTAGTAAATAAAATGAAGAAAACATTAACAGAAATATTTTTAAATTAAGATGCTGTATGTGTCACCACAAAACTGTGCCCACAGTGTCATAATTTTAATATTTTGGTAGCTGTTCAGACATGCTGAACAGGATTTGCTAATGGAATAGTAAAACTGAAGTCATAAAGACCAGGACTTGACCTAAACGTAAATTGTAGTCCAACATGTGATAAGGATCATACAGTGTTGCATGCACTCCTGTACCAGGTAGCCCTTAAGCTGCAAATAATAGAAGTGACAGAATATTGTCAAAGGTAAAATGGAGTAAGTGACTGAGCATACCCTGAAACCCTTAAATAAAATGTGCTGTGGAAAAAGATATGCATATTTGTGGAGGCTTTAAAGTAACCATTATCACAGTGCTGCATACTGACCAGTATTCATCTCTTGGTTAGGCTTATAAGAGCCTCCGAGCCAATTGCCCATCTTCTTATGAACCAAGAATTGAGTACATGTCTGAATTTCTAGCATTTTTTATGAGGCCAGGAGATAGTTTACAAGAAAGACTTAACACAAGCTTATGTGCAGATAAATGTGGAAGACTCCTTCAAGCTATTCTTGCCTATTAAAATTTTTGTGTGTTTGGTGTAGTGTCTGTGTCAGCCATTTTTGAGAAGGTTATGCATTAAAAACTTGAGGAAATTCCCAGCATGCATAGTCACCATAATGACATATTACTGACAGACATAGGTAATGAAAATCACTAGAATCATTTAAGGAGTCCTAGAAAGGCTAAAGAGGTGCAGGCTGCATGTTCCTTGAAAAAAAATGTAAGTACTTCAAAGACGTTTTCTTTTGGTGACATGTGACTGTCACATTTGGTTAGTACAAGTTAGAATACAAATGAGGGCTGTGCGAAACCAAAGTCTCAGAATGAGTCAGAAAAGAAGTTGCAAAAAAGTGACTGGGCATCTGCCATCAAAGGTTTCAAATGAACCTCTTAAAAGTACTATAAGCAATTAATACAGTGGTACAAAATGAGTCCATCTGTAAACTGATGGACAGCTATGTATGATCCTTCTTGGCAACCCAGAAAAGTATAGTGTATTGTGAGGTAGGCACATATCTTAATCCTTTCTGACCCATTGAATTGGCATATGATAGATCCCATTATGGCATAGGTATCACTTTTTTGCACAACATCCCAGATAGCATTGAGAAGCTATTCTGTTTGTTTTATGAACATTAATGACAGCTGTATGTAGTCATCACAAATTGGGGGAAGCCTAAGGTCTAGTCTTGGGGGTGGTAAAGAAGTGTAACTAATACCTGTTACAAATGAAATTAAAATTAGTTAAAAATCACATTGATAAAGGACCACCAGCCTTTAGTGCCCATTTTTAATTCCAAAAATCAATCACAGTGTGTTACTTTTTCTAGATACACATTCATATAATATTAAATTCTAAGGCACAAAGTAGTATGAGTGCTAATGGACTGTTACTTAAAAGTCCAGCATGTTTTATTCATTTGCTCCATATTATATCACCATAGTGGAGTAGCCATATGCCCTTATTCAAAGAGAAACAAGGATTGATTTTAATTTACGTATAGTGTAAAAACTTGTAAAAGGATGGCTGAAAGTCACTCTGTTGTTCTATGTATTTGCAGTTGAACAGAACTGGCTGTACATATGTCAGGAAAACACAGTTGTACAGAGACATAGTAAAGGAAGTATTGTTCCAGCTTAAGAACTGGAGTATTGACTACTGTATATGAAAAGCACTTGGAAACTCTAAAACTTATGTATCTTTCTCAAAGTTTTATATGGTGAACAGTAAATTGAAGGTTTGTCTGGCAGATGTAGTGGATGCCAGTTAGTCCAAGATGCACTACCATATATATCCTTACATGTTTTTACAATTAGAAATAGCTGGCAGCACTGAGTCAATGCAACACACCCACACTGTTTTTGCTGGACCATCCATGGAGTCTATATTTTTTATTCACTATTTAAATATTAACATAAGAATGAGATTGACAGAAAAGTAAAAGCCAGCTAATAAAAAATGGTAATTGAGGATATCTAAATATAAGCTAATTAGAAAACATGATTCTATAATAAAATGAAACAATTATGACTAATCATATGCTGGGAATTTATACAATGATAGATCATTGTTATTCAAAACCATGCACGCTGATTGGACAGACCTACGAGTGTGCCCACTGTAAATCGAGCATATACCAATAGAAAAAAGTTTGCCTAATAAAGTACCATTGAGTGGCCAGACTTTTCTAATCCAGACTAACTCTAAACATCACACGTGTGCACATGGAGGACTTCTGCCTACACTTCATTATTTCTTAACTTATAAATCCTATGATCTCCTTGGATCTACTACCAGGTTAGCCTATTAGGCATTCAATACCCTATAATTCTTAAAAACACTGTCTAGAATTTTCCATCTGAGTAAAAATGTAATAATTTGTTTGTGTATCTGTTTTTGTGTTTGTTTACATCTGTGTAAAAATCCTTTTATTTGAGTTTTTATTTTGTGTTTTAAACTGTAAAAATGTAACAGTTTGTTGAATGTGTTTTTGGAGCTTTTCTCCCTGGGCCGCCGCTAAAAATGGAAATATATCCAGTCGGACTATCCCGGTAAACAAATGTAAAACAAATAAGTAAATAAATAATAAAACAAATAAATATGCAGACAAAATACAAGAAAAATCAAATAAATCCTGCAAAACTAAAGAAATAGAAATGTACCTGATTTTCCTAGTATTGCTGCACTGTTTTGGCAGACTGTTATACCTCTCAGCTGTCCAGATTTTCAGAGAATGTCCACATTTTTGCTTCATGCTTAACAAAGAAAAAAAAGGCAATGGAGATTTTTTTCTCCATCACTTCTGCTGAACAGCACTGACGTATCATACAAGCATGGGAATGTAATTCCAATACGCATGCACAGTAAATCATAAAACATGGAAGGAACCATTATGCAAGAAATTATTTAAGAAAGATAAGTAATCTCTTTCTTAAATAATGCCATTGTATAATAGCAATAACCTACAAGTGGGTGTGGGTATATCAGGATTTACCTATGGGTGACTTTAACCACTTGGTCTTTGCACTCATGATCAAACCACGCCAACACTGGGTAAATCCTGATATACCAACACCCATTTTGGGTTATTGCTTAAATGTACAGTTTGTATTAGCAGATTATAATTTGCAAAGAATGAAAGAGTGAAAGAGAAAAGAAAGGTTCATTAATGCCTACACTAAGTGTACACGATCTGGATTCAAGAACATCCCTACTACATTTTTTGTGGTTTCTACTCACTCAGAAAGATTACACTAACTGTACATGTAGTCTACACTTTGTAGTAACCTTTATGAATCCCTGTCAGTATTTAAGGCTGCAAGAAAATCAGTAGGAAAACTAAAATTAGGAGGAAGAAAGTGTGAGTTATGCTTGTGCTGTCTGTTCTCTCAGAAGAGTGTACACTTAGGTGCTAATGAATCCCAGGGTAAGACTATAAAAAAGGAACATTAGTATGCATTTATAATTGCTTATTAATAAAATATTTCCGGGGAGTAAAAAGGAAAATGCATTCTTACAATAATTTGACCCTTTTGAACCAGTGTTTATAATTAATGTGATTAATGTTTGATTAAGATTTGCTGTATTAATTTTATTAATGTAAATATAGTTTAAAAGAATACAAAAAAAAACATTAAATGTTATAGAAACCGACTGCTTCCAAATTCCTGTAATACATGAAGTACTTTGATTATGGTCTGAAATGAAAAAAAAAATTAAAAAAAGTAGTTAAAGCAATGTTCAAACATAAGATTGCAGCTATAACAAACCTATTATAGTGAGGTTCTTACATATGACCTTGTTGTTATAAACCTCATGATGCAAAACAGATGGCCGTCACCACAGAACTGCACTAGAAAACAACTAACAGCTTTAAAAGGTGTAACATACAACATATTGCCATACAAATATCAGTCAGAAGCTAAGTGCACATGTTATCAATCATTCAACAACTTTAAAAGCTAAGAGGCAGTTCACACTGCCACATATTTCGTAACTGGTAGTAGTAGCAGTAGTGGTGATACATTGGGAGAGCAAAAACTCCCCATGTGTTACAAAGAGTTATGGTCAAGTCTCCAGCCACATTATGTGTTCTTTTAATAGATTCAAGAAATTCACCTTTCAAGCTTCACTCAGAAGTTAACTTTTTAATGCATTTTTCAAATGCATAACAGCTTGGTTATGATTGGAGACCCTGTTATAATTATGTGTGTTATAGCTTTCCTAACAAAAGATAACAGAATCCATAATACTGGCCTTTGCTGCAATGCAGCAGTGGTGGGAATAGTACACTAAAGAGTACTAAATATTTAAAATATTAAAATTATCTTGTGTTTCTAACTGTCATACATACACACTCTCCAAATAGCAAATGGTATTTTCATGGAAACCTCGACCTCTGAGAAGATAATTTCTGTGTTAAGAGCACTATTTATAAGAAATGATGTGCCAGAACAGATTTGTAGGTATAATGTTCCAAAATTTGTCTGGATACTCGGAGGCACTGATCAAAAATCTACCAAAACTACAGAGGCCTCCAAAGCAGACACCCAAGCAACTGCCACCTCAAGACATAAGACATGCAACACATAGTTCTCAAAGTCAGTGTGCTAAACAGTCACAGCCCTTAAGGCCAAACACAATGCCAGGCACACTTGTTATAGGTGACTCCATAGTCAGACACACTGACGTCCCACTCACCAGACTGAACAAGGAAAAGATCACAGTAAGCTGCCTGTCGGGCGCTATAATCTGCCACATAACACAAGCACTCAGGTCACTCCACAGCAAGTACAAGTATAACTCAGTCATTGTCCATGCCGGTGTGAACGACCTGAGACGTGCCTCCCTGGACTACATGAAAAGAGACATAGAAGAGCTCTCAGATTATGTAGCCCAGGCCGGTATGACCCTGACCCTGAGCAGTATCCTACCCTCACCAAGAATGATGCCACAATACAGAGACAAAATGATCAGCTTTAATAATTGGCTTAATTACTGGTCATTCTAAGGGGATCCAATGTCTGTCTGCCTGGGATGACATGCTTGACAAGCCACGCTGCTTCGCAAGGGATGGCTTGCACCTGTCACCCATGGGCTTCCGGATATTGGCAAAGGCTCTTGCCACCCCCATAGTGCTTTTTTAGGCAACGCTCAAATGATAAACCTACCACCCTAGAAAACAAAAATGGAAAAAAACTAAGGGTAATACTGCTCAATGCCAGAAGTCTAAACCTCAAGATGCACGCCCTCGAAGCCCTCCTCAGTATGGAGAACATCGATGTCTGTGCTGTGACTGAAACCTGGTTCAAAGCTCCTGAGAGCACCCCAGCAGTATCAGGTTATACCTCATATCATGCGTTCCGGCCCCAAAATCCAGACCGAACCACAAAAGGAGGTGGAGTATCCATATTCATAAAGGATACCCACACCTCCAGGTTAGTGGCAACGCACGAAGCATCGGAGACCATCCATGTGCAATTAACCATAGGTAAAACTGCCCTACAGTTTGTAGCATGCTACAGACCACCCTCTCAAACTCAGGAAACCCACACAGCCTTCCTGAAGACACTGGAGAGTATGAATGTCTCTCCAAACACCATCATATTGGGTGACTTCAACTACCCAAACATAGACTGGGAACATTACTAAAGCCCCAACACCCTAGCCCAAAGGTTCCTGGAGTTCATAAACTCAAATGCTATGGAACAACTAGTCACCATTCCCACAAGAGGAGAAAATATACTAGACCTGATCATCACAAACATGGGGACAAAATGCTCCACACTGGAAGCATATCCCTCATTGGTGAGATCAGACCATAAATTAATCTCACTGGAGATCCACATCCCACCCCCAACCCCAGCAAAAAAGACCACAGTGAAGAACTTCTCAAAAGCAAACTTCACACTTCTTAAGACTGGAGTGGTATCCTTCAAGGCCCCCGAGCCAGTGTAAACCACAACCCACGCTGCTGAAACCCTTACAAATGCCTTCTACGAGCACCTCCAGGAACGTATGGATCAAGCAATCCCGAATAAAATCAAGACCCTTTCCACCAAAGGCAGGCGCCCGGTCTGGTGGACCCCAGCCATAAACAAACTCTACAACAAGAGGAGAAAGCTACTACATGACAGAGCAAAATCCCTAAAAGGGAAGGCATCTCTGATCAATACTAGCAAAAAACTACGATCACTCATAAAATCATCCAAGGCCAACTTTGAGAGAAAAATCGCTAAAGACACAAAAGACAATCATAAGGCCTTCTTTAGCTATGTTAGAAACCTGGGTGGAAACTCCCGGATATGCTCAGAATTAGTCCAAAATGATACAAAAATCACTGAACCCACAGACAATGCCAACATACTGGCAGACAGGTTCAGTGCAAATTTCTCCCCTCCCCCCCCCAAAAGGAGAAATATCTATCCCACCAGAGTCTAGCCTCCCAAACATCTCAAATGCCCAGGTGAGAGCTGCTCTCTCTAAAGCAAAAAACACAGCATCAATGGGACCGGACGGTATCCCCGGCTGTGTGCTACACGAACTCAATGAGGAACTAAACCCACACATAAGGCTGCTGTTTAGTCTTAGCCTTACTACAGGATACGTACCCAAAGAATGGCGTATGGCAACTGTGGTCCCACTCCACAAAGGCGGTGCTTCTACGGACCCTGGAAATTACCGCTCCATAAGCTTGATGAGCCTTGTCTGCAAGGCTATGGAGAGGATCATAATGGAACTCATAAATAAAGACATTGGGGACCTACAGACAATGGATCCTACCCAATTTGGCTTTGTCAAGGGCAGATCCTGCCTCTTGAACTTGGTCGACTTTTTTGAAACAGTCACTAAGGCCATTGATGAGGGTAAGGCAGTTCACACAGCCTACCTTGACCTAGCAAAAGCGTTCGACACAATACCCCACTCGGGCATCATAGAAAAGCTCACCAGCTTAGATGTAAACCCATATGTCACAAGATGGGTTGCAAACTGGCTCAAGGACAGAACCCACAGGGTTAGAGTTGCTGGTGCCATGTCAGACTCTAAGCCAGTCACGAGCGGTGTCCCACAGGGCTCAGTCCTGGGCCCCCTCTTGTTCAGCATTTATTTTTCTGAAGTGCAGGCAAAAATAGGGGGATTGTGGCTGACAAAATTTGCAGATGACTGCAAACTGGGCACCATAATTGACACTCCATCAGACACAGACATCCTCCAGAGAGGTCTCATAGAAATGGATAACTGGTGCCAGAGCCATGGCCTTAAGCTAAATGCCAAAAAATGTATAGTCATACCCTTTGGGAAAAACAAGGCAACCCCTAATTACCACATAGGTGGTAATCCATTAAACACGGAAGAAGTTATCAGGGACCTGGGGACCCAAGTAGACAGTAACCTCTCTTTTGACACTCACATTGCCAAAGTGGCTAGGAAGACCTTCTACATTGCCCACCTGATCATGAAGGGATTCACATCCAGATCAGGAGAGGTCATTGTACCCCTGTACTCTTCAATTATCAGACCAATGATTGAGTACAACGCCCCATTCGGAATGTACCTTACCAGACACCTGCAGCAGTTGGAAAGACCCCAAAAGTTCCTCACCAAAAGGATAAAGGGGCTCAAACATATGTCATACGCTGCCCGACTGAAGAAACTCCAGCTCTATTCAGTCGCATACCGTCTGCTCAGAGGTGATCTGTGCCTGACATACAAGGCCATGTCCAACCTGGAATTAATGGACATGCTCCACCTCAAAAAATCCAAATCCACCAGAGCCACGAGAGCAAGAGACTTAAACCTCAACACGGATATAAATAGGACGTGCTGGAGGGACAGATTCATCACCCAGAGACTCCCTACACTATGGAACAGAATCCCAGTCCATGTGAGGCAGAGCCCCTCACTGACTCTGTTCAAGAGAAATCTTGACGAGTGGATGGGAGATCGTAGGTTTACCCCAGGAATCATCTCTGTGTCACTGCTGGACAGAGGCACAGCAAACTAATGGGTATAGTATTCTCATCCTAAGGGGTGGTGAAAGCCACAAACACTCTGGCTACGCTTATAAATGCCCTAGGGCAGATAGCCTACTATGAACCTATGAACCTATGAACCTATATCTGTCTCTTCAGCATGTTCTGTTAATGTCACAGGCTGGGTTGAGATCCCTGGAGCTAGTAACTCTTGTTGCATTTGATTTGTGGATGTGTAGAATTTCCATTTGGGCAGGGTCAGAGACTGCTCTGTAGGCCAGGCACAAGTCACCTCTCAGAAGCCTGTATAGGGACAGGGCTTTCAGTCTTTCCATGTAGGTCATGACACATGGTGATCAAAGTTTAGTTTGCTATCAACCCGTGTTCCCAAAATCTCACACCACTGAGTTTGAGCTTAGAAGGGTGCTGTCAATATTGTAATTTACAAAGACTTCTTCTTTGCCAAAGGGGATAATAATGTACTTTTTTGCATTTAGTTTTAGTCCGTGGATTTGGCACCAGATATTTGTCTGTGTTATCCCCTTTTGTAATATGTTAACATCATATGAGGACTCAATGATTACACCCAGTTTGAAATCATGAGCGTACTTGGTAAGCCACAGGCCATCTACTTTGTGCTGAACTTCCGAGAAATAGATTCCAAACAGTAGGGGGCCCAGCACAGATCCTTGTGGTATGCCACTGGTAACTGGTCTACTGTAGAGGTGAAACCCCCAACTTTGACTGTATGTATTCTGTCAGTGAGCCAGTTTGCTACCCATCTAGTGATGTATGAGTTAATCCCCAGTTGGGAGAGTTTCAAATGATACCCGAGTGGGGGATTATGTCAAAAGCCTTGGCTAAGTCAAGGTACGCAGTATGTACTGTTTTGCCTTCATCCAGGGCTTTGGTCACATTCTTGAAGAAGACCACCAGGTTCAATAAGCATGATCTATCCTTAACAAAGCCAAACTGGATTGGGTAAAGAGTTTGAAGGTCGCCTATGTCCTTGTTGATAAAATTCATGATGAGTCCTTCCATGGCCTTGCAGTTAAGGCTGGTTAGGCTTATGGGTCTCTAGTTCCCAGGGTTGGTTGATAGACACCCTTTGTGCAAGGGGATTACTCTTGCTGTTCTTCACTCTGCTGGAACAAAGCCAAAGCTCAGGTTGAGTTTAAAAAGAGTACCAAATAGTTCCACTAGGTCTTGTTTTAGCTTGTTTAGTAAGCAGCCTAGGATGTTATCTGGTCCAATAGAGGCCGTGTTTTTTGGTCTTTAAGAATGCTGATATGACCTGCTCTTTGCAGATACTAGGTAGAGGACTGATGTCAGGTATTCTTTGGAATATGGCTGGTGGGAACAGGGGGTGAAGTTTGCACCAAATCTGTCAGCTAGCAGGTTGGCAATTTCCTCTGGTTCAGTATGAGAGGGGTTCCTTTTTAAATTTTGAATGTAGCTAAAGAATGCCTTATGAGTATCTTATAGGTTCATAGGTAGGTACTAGGCTATTGGCCCTAGGGCCTATATAAGCCTAGCCAAATGGTACCCTGGCTTTTGCCACCAAATAAAATTATTTTCCTGTGCCCCTGTCAAGTAGAGCCACCAGAAGTGATCCCCGGGGTGAATTTCCTATCTCCCATTCAATCATTAAGATTTTTCTTGAAGAGTGCTAATGAGGAGCTTTGTTTGATATAGATAGGTAGTTTGTTCCAGAGTATGGGAAATCTCTGGGACAGGAATCTATCCCTCCAGCATGTTCTGTTTATTGTGGAGACAAGGTTTAGGTCCCTAGAGCATGTAGCTCAGAGGGATTGAGATTTCTTTAAGTGGAGCATGTTCACCACCTCTGGGTTTGACATAGCTTTGTATGTTAGGCTGAGATCGCCTCTGAATAGGCGATATGCGACAGAGTAATGCTGGAGTTTTTTGAGACGGTCTGCGTACGGCATCTGTTTGAGGACAGTAATCCTCTTTGTGAGGTATTTCTGTGGCCTTTCCAGTTGTTATAGATGTCTTGTGAGGTACATACCAAAAGGGGCGTTGTACTCTATAATGGGTCTAATGAGTGATGAGTAGAGGGGAGCAATTACCTCTTTTTTCCTGGATGAGAAACCTTTTGTGATGAGGTGTGCCACGTAGAAGGATTTCCTGACTACTGTGGCAATGTGATTATCAAAGGAGAGACTATTGTCCACCTGTGTCCCAAGGTCTCTTATCACACTTTTGGTATTAAGTAGACTACTGCCTACGTGGTAGTTCATGGGTACAGAGTTTTTGCCAAAAGGGATGACAATGCACTTTTTGGCATTGAGCTTGAGGCCATGGCTTTGACACCAGGCATCTGTCTCAATGAGGCCCTTTTGTAGGATGTCCACATCATTAGGAGTTTTGATTATGGCTCCTAGTTTGCAGTCATCTGCAAGCTTTGTTAGCCAAAGACCTTCTGTGTTAGCCTGTACTTCAGAGAAGTAGATACCAAACAGGAGAGCACCTAGGACTGAACCCTGTGGTACTCCACTTGTCACTGGTCTGAAGTTGGATTTAAAGTGTGGGTTCTGTCAGTGAGCCAGATGGCAACCCATCTTGTGACATAGGGATTTATACCTAGTTTAGTGAGTTTATCTATAATTCCAGAGAGGGGGATGGTGTTGAAAGCCTTGGCGAGATCTAGATAGACTGTGTGAACCACCTTACCCTCATCTACGGCTTTGGTGACCACTTCAAAGAAGTCTATCAGGTTTAGGAGACATGATCTGCCTTTTAAAAACCCAAACTGGATAGGGTCCAGAGTTTGGAGAGTACCAATGTCATTGTTTATAAGTGCCATGAAGATACTTTCCATAGCCTTGCAGACCAGGCTCGTCAGGCTAATGGGGTGGTAGTTCCCGGGGTCTGTGGTGGCTTCCCCTTTGTGGAGTAGGATAACCGTTGCTGTGCGCCATTCAGTGGGCACAAAGCCTGAGGTTAGGCTATGATTGAACATGGTACTTAGGTGGGCTGCCAGTTCATTCTGTATTTCATGTAGAACGCAGCCTGGGATGTTGTCAGGTCCCATGGATGCTGTGTTCTTGGCTTTGGAGAGTGTGATTTTTACTGGTGCAGCCATGATTACAGGAACTTTGCATTATTTCAGTATAGAGATGGGCCCTTTAGGGGGTGAGAGAGGGGTAAAGTTAGCACTGAACCTATCTGCCAGGATGTTGGCAATATCAGTTGGTTCTGTATATTTAGTGCCATTGTGCTGTAACTCAGAGCAGATCTGAGTGTTGCCATTGAGATTCTTGACATAGCTATAGAATGCTTTGTGGTTGTCTTTAGAATCAGTGGCGATTTTATTTTTGCAACTAGCTTTGGAGGATTTTATGAGGGATCTCAGCTTCTTACTGAGGCTGACCACGGAGTTCCTCCAATCATGGGATTTTACTCTTTTTTTGCAACAGTTTCTTTCTTTTGTTGTAGAGTTTGTTTATGGCAGGGGACCACCAGATTGGCTTCCTTTTTTTGGAGGATAGCATCTTGGTTATGTTAGGGATTACACGATCCATGCACTCGTGTAAGTGCTTATAAATTGCATTTGTGTAGGATTCAGCAGTCATACCTCTATTGTCCATCTGCATGGGTGTCGTGAAGTTTGCCACTTCTGTCTTAAGAAGCCTGAAGTTGGCTTTGGAGAAATTTTTTACGGTGGTTTCCCTATTGGGGGTGGGGGTGGGATGTGGATGCCTAGGGTGATTTGCTTGTGGTCCGATCTGACCAATGAGAAATTGACCTCTGGTGTGGAACACCGGTTGCCCATGTTGGTAATGACTGGTCTAGGATATTGCTGCATCCAAACATAAACAATCCCAAACTCCAAACCACAAAGTAGCAGAAACACAATGAAAACAGGAATACTACAGGCAGGACAAAACTTCTTTATTGCACAAAGTTCTGGTACCTCGGCTTCTCGCCTTCTGTTGGAACATTTTTTCATTATCATTCTGCCCCTATATATACACCCTTTAATTTCAATTAGTAAACTTAATTAGTTCCATTATACAGTTAAATCAAGTTATTAGTAACCCATTGATAGCAATTCATAAGAACAAACTGAGTAAAATTACTCAGAATACATTTTAAAGTCCATACACACACTTTATAACTTCTGAAATAGCTCTTAAATATTTTTACATACATTATTTATCAGTCTTTTAACATACTTCATGCATTAAATAAATCCCAAATAAATGATGCCCTTTTATGTAGAATTCAAAGTGACATGTGCTAAAGTGCATCACATATTTAACACAAGAAAATAAAATGCATACTACAACATTTTAAATTGATACATTAATCTAAAATGCATTTTTATTTCCTAACATTAAGAACTCATTTTTATGCATACCTACTGTGATGCAAGCATTCAATTATTATTCTAACAAATCAAATATTAAGATTATTTTCCAAATTCATGCCTCGAGGACATAATGTATGAAAATTAATTACCATTCTACTTTCAAGTTTGTTCAGTTGCCATTTAAAATTCCCATAATTGCTCACTGGACGTGCTAATATACTAAAAAATAAACTCTTGTCCAAACCCCCATGTTTGGACAAGAAATGCATGGCTACAGGACTCTCTGATTTCCGTCTTCTCATATCACCCAAATGTTCCATGATCCTCGCTTTGGCCTTCCTGGTAGTCTGACCAATATAACATACAGTTGGATGACAATCACAACCTATAATGTACACTACACCACAACTATCACAATTGTAATATTCTGTGGCCTTATATAATTTACCATTAATCTTCTTCCCATATAGGTTTTTAACATGATTACATATAGAACATCTCCCACAGCAGTATGTCCAACATTTTTACTTATATTATCAAAAGGACTTGAATATAAACTTTTTTTATTATTATTCAATAACTCTTTCAAATTGTTATATCTACTGTAAGAGAAAGTACTATGTCTGGGAAACAATGAACCTATGGAGATGTCTTCACAGACAATCTCCCATGCTTGCGTAACAATTTTTTCCAAAATTTGAGAGAAGTCAGAATATCTAGTGACAAAGAATAACTTCTCATCTTCATCCATGTTAGTTTCTAAATTATTTCTGACCATTCTTCCTTGATAATTGAAACCAACTTTTTCCCCCTCCCTTTATCACCTTGTTTTTTGCTACCTGTAATGTATCATCATTGAAACCTCTGTTTTTTAATCTAATGTATACTTCATCCAAATTTTTCTTCTTTAAATCAGTCTCAGAGGTATTCAAAAATATCCTTTTAAATTCACCATAAGATAGCGATTCAATTAGATGTGGAGGATGCATGCTGGTAGCACGTAAAAAGTTGTTTACTGCTGTAGTCTTCCTATAAGGTTTGTACTGTACTTTTTTATTCTCATCAATGTAAAACATAACATCCAAAAATGGTATATTATCTCCAGCAATTTCCCACGTAAATTTCAGTCCATGTATGTTCTTATTCAAAATTTCCATAAATTCCACAAATTCCAACTGGCCACCTTTCCAAATGAAAAGTAAATCATCTATGTACCTCTTATAATACACTACTTTTTTTACATAATAGTCCTGTGCCGTCATAAATTGTTTTTCAAAATTGCCCATATGTATGATAGCATACGATGGGGCAAATGCTGCCCCCATCGCTGTCCCCTTTGTTTGTAGAAAAAAATTCATTTTTCCATGTAAAGTAGTTATGGATAAGACTAAGTTCTAACAAGCTTAACAAAAAAGTGGAATGTGGACCTTCTCCTAACTTCCTGGCCATTGCTTCCATATCCCATCTTATATTAATATTTGAGTATAAAGCAGTAACATCTACTGTCACTCAAAAATAATCCTCCTCCCATTTCAAATTAACAAGTTCTTCACAAATTTGCTGAGTATTTTTAACATGTGAGGGTATAGTAAGTAAATGTTTTTAAGACAAAAATCCAAAAAGATGTTAACATTTTCTACAAAAGACCCTTTTCCAGATATAATGGGCTTCCCTGGGGGATTAAGCAAGTTTTTATGAACTTTGGGAATAGCATGCATATATGAGTGTCTAGGAACTTTCATGGTCAACTTTTTTAGTTTCAAAAAACCAAATCTTTCTCACTGTTCCAATATTTCTTCCAACTCAGTTGAAAATATTACCAGGGGATTATATTGCAATTCAACATAATACCCCTCTTCCACCAGTATTTTTGAAACCATTTCATCATATTGTGTAATACCCATAATTACCCAGTTCCCTCCTTTATCCGCTGTTTTATATACCGTTCCATTCTTATTGGCTCTAAGTTCTTGTAAGGCCATCCATTCCACTTTATTCAAATTGTAAGACTTTAGCTTCTTCAAAAATGTACCATAACTCTCTTCCAATTTTTTACACATTAAATTTTCAAGGATATTAATAGCTTAACTATTCTTTGGGGGCATAAATTTGCTATCAGAACTTAATTTGGACATTTCCAAATGACCATATCCAGCAACAAAAAGTTCAGATGAGATGTTACTTTCTCCAACATTATCTTCATCCACTTCACCCAGACCTACACATAACTCTTACATCTCATTTTCATAGATGCTTACACTTAGTAACTCATTTTCATCATCAAAAGATTCATTTCTATTTACTACGTCTGCAAAGGGCATTTCTTTTTTTGTTTGAAAAAATACTTTAAGATTTAATTTATGACAACATTTCTTAATATCCATAATCATATCTGCCAAAGGTGGAATTTTAGTGTGTACAAACTTTGTGCCTCTGAGCAAAACCTGTTCAGCAATGTCAGAAATGTTAACATTTGTGAGATTAACAATTCTCATAATACTATTATCTATTTCATCTGTTGCAGTATTTGTGCCCAAATCTGCACTTTCAGCTGTTTTACTATGATTTTCATTGCCTACCCTATCACAGAAACTATATGATTCCATCGAATTTCTATGAAAAAGACATTCATTTGAACTAGGCTGTCCCCCTCCCCCAAAATCATTGCATGCTCCATACATTCCACCATCCATAGTATCCTGATTCACATTTAAATTATTTCCATCTTTTCTCATATCATTATGCACTTTATCTGAACATTCCATATTCATATTCATCACTTCAATTGTATTGAATTGTTCAACATTCACCAAATGCATACTATTCCCTTTATTATTTTCACTTCTGAAGTCAGAAATACTTGGAACATTCATTACTACCTCAGCATGTATACTACTTTGAGCATTTGTCCTGCCTGTGGTATTCCTGTTCCTGTTTTCATTGTGTTTCTGCTGGGATATTACTGCCCCTGGTGGGGGTGTGGATAAGTTGATCCAAGGCGTTGGAATTTATGAATTTCAGAAAACGTTGAGCACAAGAGTTGGTACATGAGTAGTTTTCCCATTTAATGGTGGGGTAGTTGAAACTGCCCATTATTAGGGTGTTAGGTTGTACCCTAATATTTTCCAGTGTATCAAGAAATGAGGAGTGGGAATCCTGGGGCATGGTGTGGGATCTGTAGCAAGCTACAATTTGGATTGCGGTCTTGCCCAGAGTTAGTTGCACTTGGATAATCTCAGATGTATTATGCTGAGCAACTAGCCTGGATGTGTAAATATCCTTAATGAATATGGACACGCCTCCACCTTTAGTGCTTCGGTCCAGGTTAGGTGGCCGAAAGGTGTGGTATGAATTATAGCCTGGTAATGCAGGGGTCTTGAACCAGGTCTCTGTCACTGCACAGATGTCAATGTTCTCCATTTTAAGGAGTGCCTCGAGCGAGTGCATTTTGAGGTTTAGACTTCTAGCATTAAGTAGCATTACCCTCATATTTTGCTTGCTTGTACCTGTTACGGTGATGAATTTGTCATGTGAATATTGCCTAAAAAAGGTACTATAGGGGTGGCAAGAGCCTTAGCAAGTACCCAGAATCCCAAGGGCGACAGGTGTAGGCCATCTCTGGCAAAGCATCGTGGTTTGTCAATCATGTCATCCCAGGCAGACAGATACTGGATCCCCTTAGAATGACACCAGAAGCTTAGCCAATTGTTGAAGTCAATCATTTTGTCCTTGTACTTTGGTATCATTCTGGGTGATGGCAGGATGCTAATCAGGGCTAGGGTCATACCTGCCTGGGCTACAAGATCGGACATCTCCTCCATATCTCTTTTCATGTAGTCCAGGGAGGTACGTCTCAGGTCATTCACACCAACATGGACAATGACAGAGTCATATTTGTACTTGCTGTGTGTGACCTGAGTGCATACGTTATGTGGCGGATCCTGGCACCTGATAGCCAGCTGACAGTAACTTTCTCCTTGTTTAGCCTGGTGAGTGGAACATCAGTGTGCCTGACTATAGAGTCACCTATGACTAGAGTATTGGGTATGTTGTTATGCCTTATGGGCTGTGGTTGAGTGGCACACTGAGTTTGTGGGCTAGGTATCATTTGGGTTGTGTTGGAGGAATGGAAGTTGCTTGCATTTCTGCTTTGGAGGTCCCTGTTGCTTGGGTAGATTTTGTTTTAGAGCCTCCGGGAATGTAGGTGTGTGTTTTGTGTTTCTTTGTGTGTGTTTTGGTTGTGTAGGTTCTGAGGGACTATGTGATGAATGTGGTGTGGTGCAAGTGTTTACCTTCTCCTCTTGACTGTCTAGTCCAGTCTTGGGTGAAGAGAGCTTTGCTTCCAGTTTGGCTGTATAAGTGCATCTCTCACAGGTTGTAGTGTTGGGTGGTAGGAGGAGAGGGTTGTCTTTGTACTTGAGGCAATTGCTGCATTGCCCCAAGATGCCCAGATTCATCAGGTAGACAGGAGAAAACACCAGGAGCTGACCCTTAGACATGCCTGGATAAGTGCTTATTAAGTACTAAAAACTGTTTTCCTCTAGACAAGTGAGGAAAGTTGAGTGCTGTAGTAATGTGTAGCTTATTTAGTGTTTACAATGAGTTCTGAACAAGTGCTGAGCTCATAGAAACAGATCTGAGTGCTGAAACTAGAAAACTGGCTAGTTCAAAGAAACAAAATTAAGCTAGAAGGCTTCCCTCCAACACAGAAAGGCTTGGGAGCTCAGAAGCTTACAAACAGTCCTGGATACAGCAAATCTGTATCTGGACTAGACGACTTACATGAAAGGCAGGAAACAAGCTTAGAAAAAATGTTTTTTCTTTCTTTAGCTAGGGATACTAATTAGTTTTGTAACTCACTTTAGAGAACTTTACAAGATGTCTGATTTGCTTCTCCAAGCTGTGGAGCATATTCTTCTTCTGCTGAGTAACTTTCCTCTTGTTCTTAGACATCAGTTTTTTCCTTTTCTTATATAACCTAAAATTTTTACTTGAAGTCCACCAGGGCGGCCTGTATTTTCAGGAGGACCTGGTTTTGATCAGGTCAGGTACAGCCAGGTCTCTATAGTTGTTTAGGTGGTTATACAGGGCATTAGTGTACTCCTCTGCATAGTAGTCATCGTTGGCTATGTTAGCATGGGGTTTGAAACATTTTATACAGTCGCCTAGTAGGCTGTAGTTTGGTTTTGAGAAATTTTTCAGTTTTCTTGCTCTTGTGGGGCTGTCGGGTCTGATCATTACTTCAAAAGAGACAGATTTAGGGTCTGACCATACCAGGGAGGGCAACACACAGGGGATAGTGCAGTGACTCCCCCCATGTTGGTGAGTATTAAGTCTAGGACATTTGAGCCATTTGTGGAGGTGCAGACTAGCTGTTACAGGGCATTTGTATTGACAAAGTCCAAGCATCTCAGGGTAAGCATGTTTGTGCTCATGTATGTTGCCCAGTTGGTGTGCGTGTGTGCGTGTGTGCGTGTGTGTGTGTGTGTGTGTGTGTTGTTATGTGTAGTACATTCTATTTGCTTTGAGGTGTGTGCAAGTGGTTTGCACTTGGGAGTCTCTGATCTTTTGGTAGGCTTCTTTTGAGAGCCTCCATGTATGTGGGTTTATGTTGTGTGACCTTGTTTTGTGTAAGAGGTGATGTGTGTGTGCTGACAACCTGTTTGATGTCCGGTTTGTTGTTACTTGAGAGAATTGTTTCCAAATTCAAAGTTTAATTACATCTCTCACATATTGTATTTGTTTGTTTTAGGAGTAAGTGGTTGTCAGTATACATGAGGTAATTACTACATTGTCTACAAGCACACAAGGGAAGCTCATAGGATTATCCTTTGTTGGGGAATAATGTAGGGTAAATTACATTTTCTGGTGAGAATAGAACCCCCTCTAAATTATGGAGACAGAAGGGAGGAGGGATAAAGTGTGCAAGGATGAAACTGAAACGAAAGACAAAATAGAATAGTTTGCAGTGGTAGACAGGCAGTCATGAAACAGTACAGACAAATAGGTGTGAAAATCTACACATAAGGTTGAAGTGACAAAGGACTGGACATACATACAAAGGGTGATAGGGAGGATTGGACCATTCACAAGGTATAGGGCATAATGCACTAAGATGGGGGTACACCTGTGTCCTATGTATTTCTGTTTATCTATCCGTCTGTTTCCCAGTGCATGTATCTGTCTATAAGGCTTAAATTTGCTATGATTTATTGCATCACACTTAGTCAATGTGCAAATAATCATAGTTAAAACATGAAACTAACATATTAATTCACACACTCAGACTTTCACTGTTAATAATTGTTTTACATTATCTAACAAATATTTATCTGGGGAAAAGGCCCACTGCACCCCTGATGTGGAGGCTATGTTTCATATGCCGAGACAACAGGGAGAATAAAAGGTTTTATTTATTGTTGTTTTGGTCATTGGCTACATGGTTTCTTTGTTGCTGTTTTTTTTTTCCTTTTGTGGTTTAGCTATGCTTTCATATCCCTGATCTCTATATATGTATATATTAATTCTAAAGTTGCAGAAACTCGGCAAAAAAGGAAAAGGTTCAAAACAAAAATAAAATTCACCTTTCTCTCTTCTCTGTCTCACACAACCAAAATCCAGATTATAGCATCTGCAACAATTCCAGTTTCAATGTACTAAAATATTAAGAACAGAAACAACCAATCATCTAGCTGCAGCGATAACTTGGCCACATAATAAACAGGGGTGCTCTCATCAGCCCCGTTTTTAACCACAGCCTAGTGACAACAGTAAGTTCAAAACAAAAGTTTTAAGAATAATCTTAGGACAATTATTTATTTATTTAAATTTGTTACCCAGGGTAGAGCACAGATCCACAGTGACACATTTTAAGCTCATCCCTGGTGTGAGAATAAAATACACCAATAAAATCTCACAGAGTGCATAATCAAAGACTATAAAATGACGAACAATGCAGGAGCTTACACTATGTGATATAAAAGTTGTATAACAAAATCTATATAATACTCTAATAGAGTAAGGAAACAAGATTTTTGACAAGTAAATGCCTGAGATGGGCTTCAGCTTGTAGTACAAAGGCTAATAGCTATGCAAGTAGCTGAGGTAGAGAAAAGGAAATGAAAGTGAATTTTAGGATTGTGTAAGGGGATGTAATTGAGGATGTGAAGCAGACATGTAAGGAGTCAAGTAAATTCCACCCTAACAGTGTGTACGTCATCCAGTAATACAGATACCACCACCATTAATGTCTAATGTACAGATACAGTCATACACTCATCATAAAGGTCACAGTCATACACTATGTAAAACAGCAAGTGCCTCAAGATAAGACATCATTATTTACATAATTAAATGTAACATAATAGATCTGATAAAGTGGGATGTATTTGCAGTGTAGTATTGGATATCCTCAAACATCCTAAAATTGGACACTGCACTTACCTGTGTTTTATTACAGAATGCCTTTTCGCAGCTATTAGCTATCTGTGGTCCTAGTGGGTAGCACTGATGACCACATCTAGTATGCTTTCTGGAATCCAGCGGAGGTGACGGAATGTTGGGAAAAAGGGTTGCTAGAGCATGGAAGTGCCCAGAGTCCAAAAGGATATTCTCTGGTTTTACCACTATTTTAGTTAAATTTTGCTATGGTCCTGGCTGCTTTAGCCTATAGGACTCAGCGTCAACACAGCCAGTTATGGGTTGTAGCTGATATGCAGCAGGACATTGACCCGGTCCATGGGCCAAGAACTGTGATTCAGTTAAAGTGGGGCCTATCCTGTCATGCAGGTCCACTGGCTCATAGGCGAGGTTGGAGAAGGAATTTATCGGAAACAAACATGTATCTTTTTGTTTGGAAACAGCATTTTTTTTCATTAGCTGCAGTGGAAATTCTTCCGTTCTTTGTATGGGGTGCAAGTTATACATAAAGCAAGAGGATGCATGTTATTATCTTGTTAGAAGACTGTATTATGTTAAATTTATTTGCAGTAAAATTCTTTAAAAAAAGAAACACCAAGGCATAGTAACTTAGCTTTGTTTCTGCTCCCAGAAAGAGCAAATACAGGTTACTTTTTTCATTATTAATTGCATTGCAGATGTGCATTTTTCTGTGTGTGTGTGTGTGTGTGTGTGTGTGTGTGTGTGTGTGTGTGTGTGTGTGTGTGTGTGTGTGTGTGTGTGTGTGTGTGTGTGTGTGTGTGTGAGCTGTAATTATGGTGTGGCTGAAACAGAACTACTGTGTTCCAGCCAACACACCTGCTAAAACTAAAAGACATTAATGCTTAAATAATATTTTACAACTGCCCATCTCCTCTGTCCCATGTGTCCAGGGCAGATGTGCCTGAGCACAGCTACTTGTATGTCACCCTAAGTGTTATAGATTCATACTAAGCTAACTGCCCCTTGTGGGCCATTTTAAGCTTAGCCAATTATCCCTTGTGAGACTCCAACCCTGAATGTTGTGTTTGTAAGGCAAACACCTTAACCATTAGGCCACTCTACCACCCACTTGTTGCTAGGATCTGACCAGGGTGTGCACACTGACACACTCTCTTGTCCTCCACCAGGCAGTAATGTTGCTCCAGAATAATAAATTGCTCCAGAATTTAAAAAAAAAAAAAAAAGCACACTGTTCCTAAGATAAGACAGAGAAGACCATCTGTTAGTTCATTTCGCCAACAACAAGTCAGATAGGTATTGATACTTAAAAGTAAAAAAATGACAATGTACCCAGTACAGTATTGAATAATGACTTCTTTTTTCTATTTTACCTGAAAATTAAAAGAACATTTAGACGTCTGTCACACTACTTACCACATCTGTGAGATGCTTTTAGACCCCAGAGCAATTTTACTGGCTTGCAGCTTATTTGGTACTTAGGTTTACAGATGCCGGAAAGAGGGATTATTTATAGACTCTTCACAGCAAATTTTATCTGGTTATTCTAAGTCACTGTAGCTGCAACCTCCCCACTGTGACCAAGTTTCTCCACACTCAGAACTGTTTCCTGATTCATTCTAGACATAAGATAGTTTGAACTACACTACAGTGTACTCTTTTTCCAACAACAGTGCATGTACATATACCTTTTTTTTAGTGCAAGGACATTGTCTTCCCTCCAGTGATGACCACATTGTACAGTCCTGCAGTCCCTGTTATTGTTTTTCTGACTGACAAATGACTGCATTTAGAAACCATCAAGCTGCCCCCTAGTTATGTCCCATTCTTATGCATCATCATCATCACAAGATTTGTTTCACCTTTTTTTTTTGCAGCTGAACTTGTTCAGCGTAATAAGATGCCAACTTCATAGGTTCATAGGTTCATACTAGGCTGTCTGCCCGAGGGCATTTACAAGCCTAGCCCATAGTTTTGTGGCTTACGCCACCCCTTTAGTATGGGGAACTATACCCATTATTTTGCTGTGCCTCTGTTGAGCAGTGACACTGAGGTAATCCCTGGGGTATATCTGCGATCTCCCATCCATTGGTCAAGATTTCTCTTGAACAAGGCCAGCGAGGTGCTCTGCCTCACATATCGGGAGGGATTTTATTCCACAGCATAGGGAGTCTTTGGGTGATGAATCTATCCCTCCAGCACGTCCTATTAATAGCCGTGTCGAGGTTTAAGTCTCCCGCCCTTGTGTAGTCATGATTTTGTCTAACAGCAGTTTTTTTCAGCCACTGTAAAATATTGCAGTATGCAAGGAAACTGTACCTTAGAAATAAAGGGGTACTATATAAAAAACATTGCACTGCATGAAGTTTTACTGCATGTATATTAACAGAGAATGTTCTCTCTCTAAGCACGCAGCCAGAAGCCTGTTACTCAGATTCTGTAATTGTGGAAGCATACAAGGATGAAAGCCGATATTACCAGGAACCTATGCACCTAGAAAATCAAGAGAAAATGAGATATACATTAGCCTTCTTGTTTCATTCTTGCATAAAAAATCTGCTAGATTCACCCCTTGCAGAAAGAGTATACTAAAATAATGTAAGCATTCATCTCACAAGGAAAGATCCAGTGAGATTAAATAACTGTGAAGTATGCTAAATGAAGATACCACAAAGTTATCTGGAATCATAAAGTATATATTACCATAATGATGAAAACAGCATTCTGTCTTTCTAATACTCAGTACTGAATGGCCTAAAATGTATATATATATATATATATATATATATATATATATATATATATATATATATATATATATATATACATACTTGATTTTAGCCAGTGCCCTGGCATACAGAAATTAAATCTCTAACTATGGCATAGACAACCCAGGTTCAGTTAGCGGCTCCAGAATCTGAGGCACTTGCAGAGAAGGATAGGTTCATAGTTCATCTGCACCCCAGTCCAACACTCAGCACATGTCGCCAAAAGATTAGTTTTGCCCATCCAGGGAGGAAGGCATTTGTTGAAGGAATTTCCTGAAAAGCATGGTTCACAGAGGAGTACCCCTTAGACATTGTCACTGAATGTAAGTATGGGTGGTGGGAAGTAAGGGTAGGTCAGAATAACCCCCAGCAGCAAAAGCAGTTCGTTCCCACCCCCACCACATGATGCCCTTAAGATCCACTCCAGCCCCAGCTCACTTACAGAAGTCCAGGCAAGGAATGAGGACAGGGAGATCCAACAATAGATGGGACACAAGGATAGCTGTACTGAATGCAACAGGAAGGAGGGAAAAAACAAGAGATATTTTTGGATTCAATTAAGTTGTTACAGTAAAAGGAGATGAGAAACTGCTTGATAGTATTAATGTTGCACTGTTATAATTAAGTGATGTTATACAGCAGGAATAGCCTATAGCAAGTGTAGGCAACCAATAGCATCAGTGCCATCAGGTATTTGGTATTCCAGTGGGAGCTAGAAATGGTGATATGTAGATTAGTGGCATCACAATGTGGGTTACTTGAGACTTCCATATTTTTTTCATGAATGCTAGATAGTAAAAGCATGCCACATACAAACTGTCATACTCAACAGGGCTTGACTACACACTTCATGTTCTGCTAATCCTACTGCTTCTGCAAGGAACTGGGCTTGCATGAAGAAGAGAGGGACCATTAAAAGAACATTTATTAGATGTGTTCTTTTATCTTATGAAAATGTATACACATTTACCTGTTACTAGAGCATGGTTATGTACAGTAGTAGAAGCAATGCATATCTGGACACCAATAGTGAAGATTATGATTAAAAAAGTTATTCATGTTTGCATACATTCCTGAAAAAGGGTTCTCTTACCATAAACACATACACAAGTAATATATATATATATATATATATATATATATATATATCTCAAGAAAGGGTTCCTATTACGCGATCAAAAATCCCTTTAGGCGAATACGAAGACATCGAACTAGATTGCATGAAGTACATAAACCCCGAACGGTCAAAACAGCGAATTTCGGAATGTCGATTTGTTTTGGTTTGCCCATCTGCACTATAGCTCCATAAGGTAAGTGTGCGATTGATAGGACTTTAGTGTTAGGATTTGGGTTAAGGTAAGTGCATAGATAGGTAATGTATGTAAGAGTTAGTGTAGTGTTAGGTGTAGGGATTTTTTAAGTGTATGTATGTGTATTATTTATTTTGTTTAGGTGTATTTCTGTAGGGGATGTATGTGGTAGTTATGGACCTTAGGGTTAGGGAGGGGTTAAGGAGAGTGCATAGATAGTTGTGTTTGTGGGGTTTAGTGTAGTGTTGGAGGTAGGGTTTTGGTGCTTTAGTTTAGGTTAGAAGTAGGGTTTGGTTAGTGTATGTATGCGGTTTATTTATTTTGTTTGGGTAGGTAGTATGTAGCGGGTGGTGGGGTTGGCCGACTATGACAGTTCGATATTTTTTTTTCTCTGTTTAGTGCATTCAGGATTTTCACGGTTCACGGTATAGTGGTCGATGTTTGGGTATTTGCGCATAGGGTTTTTCACTTTGGTAATATAGATCCCTCAAAAAATAGGGTCCAGCACTATTAAAGTCTATATATCGATTATAGACTTAACAGAAATAACGAGCCACCCGATATAAAAATGCAAATGTTTATATTTCCATGCAAAATACAATCTTCACCATATAGTGGTTGCAAGCAATCCAACAACACAGACACAAACTGGTTTCACCCCCTGGCATCCTCAGTGTGATAGTAACATCAAACAATCCTCCATTAATACATATATATATATATATATATATATATATATATATATACACACACACACACACACACACACACACACACACACACACACACACACACACACAAAATCTAAAGGTGACGTTCATCCATTAAGCTTTACTAAGTATAAATGTAAATTCCAACTTTAAATTTTAAAAAGGACACACAGAACATGTAATTCAATATATTATTATAAGCATATTAACTAGTTAATAAACATAGTTAAATACCAATATTCATTTAAGCCCAGCTTGTATAAAGCCCCCAAATTAATAATCCATAATTTTTCTTTTTTATCTAAAATGGAATGCCTAGAAATGTCTGATAGTTTACTACCTAGAACTACATCAATTCCTATGAATACAAAGTGTGCAGTCTCATGTTCCAATTTATGTTTATATAATGCGCTGCTAGATCCCACAGAGAATACTGCTAGTGTTGTTTACTGAAAACCAGTTCGACAGATTGCAGTGAGCACCAGCTTGTGTCACTAGAAGGGAGACCAACACCGAGCACCACCTTATGGCACTTGAGGGGAGACCAGGTCTGAAACAATAATCAGGAGTCAGAAGGGAAATATAGTGTCAAATGCCTTTCTCAAGTTTCCGTATTCAGTACCAGTGCAACAACACTATTGTTATTTAATTGGATACAGATGTATTCAGCTACATCAAGAAAGGTGCATAATTTCTAAGGCAGGTTGTAAACCACCATGTTGGAAGTCTAAGTTAATGTATGATTTAGTAGATAGTGAAGGAGTTGTAAATGAATGCACTCCTCAAAAAGTTTAGAGTGAGTAGCTATCAGGGTAACAGGCCTTTATCAGTTCACTTCAGCTAATGAACTATGTTTATGGAGACATGCAACAGACATGTTTCCAGATGGTGGGAATGTGACCTTCCTCAGAGGAAAAATGTATGGGTATGGAGATGGCAGTAGGCAACTGATCCTGTTGGAAGTTCATTACTTGCAAACAGATCCAGCTTTCACTTTGTTTGGGATTTTGAATACTAGATGGTAGTAACTGTTTACAGGGAAAATCTAGTGGAAATGACAGGTAATTAGACTTTTCACTGAATTATGAAAGTGTCTGACAAAGAGGTTGTCAATCTTAGTATCCATAACATGAGGAAAAATCGAAAGGGTAGACTTTCAGCCAGAATGAAGAAGTTTGGCAATGTTCCTCCAAAACTTATGAGGATTATTGGAAAATTGTTGCTGTTGATTTGGGGTAGTAAGAGTTTCTGCAATCAAAACTGGCCTATTTTGTCCTATTCCTGTTTCCTCTGAAATTTACAAGGTGAGTATTTAGTTTAGAAGTGTAATATGTGGCTTGGGGATGGCAAGGAGACTGAAGCATCTTGGAACAGCATCATAGTGCTGCCAAGGGACATTTTTGCCTATTTATTCCCAACCCCTGTGCATGCCCACTAACTGTCTGAAGGTGGGACATGCAGTGAGCATCACAGCTAGACCACCCCGCACTTCAGCAAGGGGCTGACATTAGCAGTCTGCCTCACCCACACCCAGAAAGCACTGTGCTGTTGTTTCCACAGTCCTGGCCATCCTTCTCTGTAAGTACCTCAAGAGCCTGAGCAGACCTAGGAGTCCCAGGACATTATCCAGCAGGTAATCACTTCAACTGGCATCCATAATCCCTGACAGAACCACTCTTTTGATTCATGAAATGATAATTCAGTCTGCAAATTCTGGCTCTGACAACTATCTCATCTGGCTTACCAGTAAGGTTGTCAAGTTGAGTGAGACCGTATAGATGAATGTCTGGATGACTGCAGTCATCAAAGGACTTTTTCCAGTCATTACAGATGTTATATTTTATTATGAGATCAGAGCTAAAGTTCATAGGTAGCCTATGCAAAGCCTCATCTGCTTCAGCTGAGTCTGTGTAGAGTGCAAATGTATATAAAGGTAATAGCAAACAGCTGGACTTTGTTTGCTTTCACATTAATAATTACAGATCCCATTTCACATGAGTGTAGTATCTGTTTATCTGCTATGAAATGGGTGAGGTTTTCCCAGAAAAGGATGGCTGTATCACACCACCTTTACGGTCCCTGTCAGCCTTGATAATGCTGTAGTCAAGGGCATTACATCATTATCAGTTTCAGTTGATTTTGCTGATATAGTCAAGAGTATATGGTCTGAAGAGGTAAAGCCAGGCATGAATGGGAAGAGTTTTGCAGTGCATATTTCTGGCACTTAACGATTTTAAGGTTTTTCCTATATGTGTATTTGTCTTTATTAGGTTCAAGTACAAGACATTTGTCGGGGACCATATTTTGGTTATGTATGTCTCCAAAAGTAACAGAAATACAGAAGGATGGGAATAAAATATAGAAAATTATTTTTTATCAATATACATATATGTATACACACACACACACACACACACACACACACACACACACACACACACACACACACTGACACACATACACCTACCAGAGCTCTTTCTGTCTTTTGTTTTATACACATATGTATATATTTGATTTTCAAATACATGCATACATATACACATGCAATTTTTATCTTATATTATTTGTTAACCTTTACAATGACATACTTGTAATATTTTGAATAATTGTAACATTCCTTTGTAGGTTAAATAATAGGGAATGCCACTAACTGAGACCAAAAAGACTGATAATGCAGTGATAAAGTGTTGTATGAATAGCAGCTGTAATCAATGCAGCACATAAAATAAGCTAACATTCAGAGGGTTAAGAAAAAGAGACTTAATTAAGCCTGTATGACATATTAACATTTTACTGAACTCACACATGTTGGTTCTGTTTTGGTGGGCCTGAGTAAGACTGGCTGTCATGAATATGTAAGTTAGGCAGGTTAGGATCTGAGGAGGATTGAGGATGGGGATATCCATGGGCTAAACTATCTGGGCTTATCACTTTTTAATAAGTCTCCACTAGGACCCAGAAACCATGTGCAGTAGCCAAGAAGCAAAAAGGTAACATGGAATTGTGAGTAGTGCTTATGAAGGACAGTGTCCCAGTGACCATCCTGGGTGCATGCATGATGAAATCTCCTGGGGATAGTATCAGTTTCATGATAGTAAATGACACAGAAGAAAATTGTTAATGAATGTATAGATTGTATCACACAGACTATTAAGAAATTATAAAAATATATGTGTATTTCTTTATATGCAAATAACAGTATGCAAGTATGTGTCTACAACTGGCTGATTTTAAAGAAGCAATTGTCATTGAGTGAGAAAAAGTATACAACTATTTTACACACTAAATTAAACTTTGACAGTCTGTATGACACATTTTGTCAGCCAATATGAAATCTAACAAAGCACATGATAGAAAGACTGAAAAATTAGCTCACCACTACCACAAGATGATGAGAGCATATCAGCTAAAATGGTGAGACAGCTGACAAAAGTAGAAGCAGAACCTTCAGTTTCTGTGTTTTTTTTAATAAGACAGTGTTGAAAATGGCTGACAAATGACTTCCTAGGGCACACTGACAATATGGCTGCTGTTTATTTTCATTTGTAAATGTAGCAAATTTTGTTACTTTTAACTTTTGTTTTAGTTAGTGTTATGTAACTCACTCTACTGCTAAATGTGCTGTTTGAAGGAATTAATAAGAATGTTTACGTTAAATGTGTACTGTTGATTTAGCTGTAAATGTTGTATAATTTTTTTCTACGTTTTTTATTTCAGGTTTCTTGTTCCAGTCTAATTATTTCTTATGTAAGGTGGAATTTCTTTTAAGTTAGTAGAGCTTTACAGCAGCCACATTGCATGGCTTTCTGTAGTGATTAGGTGAGTACATCTTTTATTTGTTATACATGGTTTCACTATTTGCTACTTTCTGTGGTTAATCTAAATGTGTAACTTGTAGCCTGTGTTCTAAAGTTCATTTTTTTGCATAATGGTGGTTGTTGTGGTCATGGTCTCTATTTGTCTTATTGTTATTTTTGCAATTATTGTAACTGTTTTTGTATGTTTTACTGATGGGTTACTGTTCTTTTGAGGACAGCATGTTATGCTTGTATATAATATTTTCTGTAAAATGCAGGGTCTTGCTGCTTTATAAAAAATACCATCATAGTATAACTATGGACCTAGGTGAAGGGGTGTATTATAACATATATTCTAGCTAAAGTACCACTATTTACACTTTACTGATACCAGCAACAATTTTTTACCATTTTACCAGCATCATCAAAAATACTATAACTTTACCCATGGTGCTGGTTATAACTCACTTTAATCACAACTAAGAAAATAGCAATACCCTTTGCATGTAGTTTACTTATTTGATTATTTAAATGGCTAAAAAATATAACACTTAATTTGAAAATGAAAATACAGGTATGGCATTTTATATGCTGAAGTAATGGTCCAGTTGCGTGCATATATGTAGAATTAGGTATATGTCTCATGCTTCCCATGTAATGCAAACATGGTCCAGTTGCGTGCATATATGTAGAATTAGGTATATGTCTCATGCTTACCATGTAATGCAAACATGGTCCAGTTGTGTGCATATATGTAGAATTAGGTATATGTCTCATGCTTACCATGTAATGCAAACATGGTCCAGTTGCATGCATATATGTAGAATTAGGTATATGTCTCATGCTTACCATGTAATGCAAACAATTGTTAATGCCATAGCAAAAAAAAATACCCTGACCAGAGTGGTAGGGTGGGAAGTGAGGCGACATTACTGGTGGTCTAATGTGACTTGGCAAGCTACCTTGGATCTCGGGTTCAGGACTGCCATTTGGTCACTGTTGGTATGCAGTTTGCATGTGCACTTAGTGTCTGCATGGGTTTTCTCTCAGTATTCACTGTTTTACTATCATGTCATCAACTTATGGTACTTGACTTATGCTGCAATATAATGACCTTAGAGCTCTCAGATATCCATGATTTTGCTTCATATTTTTGGCATTTCCCTCATAAAATTTGAGTTTCAGAGTTCACATTCTTCAGAAAATGCATACTAATGGGAAAACTATTTATTATTCTAGTAACTTTCTAAGTATTCAAACACAGTATTTAAAATCTGCTCCTGAGTTTGGAATTCTATCTCCAATTATTTTTTTGGCTGTGTTTGTTTCTTGTTTAAAGAGGCTGAGAATGGTACTGTGCAACTTTAATGCCACACAGAAATGAATGGATAATGAAAGTGCATGTCCATCACAGCTTCTTCTTTAAGAGTGGGCTGTGAGCTATATGCATTATGGGTACATAAATAAATGTGTACATTGGAAAGCTGTGCATCTGCCATCATTACACTTATGACCTTCCAAAGGCATACCAGTTGAATGGCCACTCTGAGATCGTTGTAGACATTGCATTTACACTTGCACATCTAGAGGCAGGCTATGGTTGAAAAAAGATGCGAGGAAGCACCAATCTACTTATCTAGTGAGCAATCGCGCTAATGAAGACATAGATCATTGAAATTACTGATGACGTAACACATTTCCTGCTTATCAGGATGTCATATCAGTGCATACCTTCTAGTAGAAGATAATGTTTGCTTTGTCATAATACAGTATCTCCAGTGAAAAAAATAAGGGTCTGTACAATGGGCGTTGATGCTGGTATATTATCAGCGTGTCCCGATGGTGCCTTAAGCAGTTTTGATTTGTGTGCAGTAGGACATTAATGCTACATGCACAACAGCTTATAGACACTATTTTACACAAGAGTCTGAGTGATATAGTTAAAAGCTTTATCCTTCTGTTCTGCCTGACCTGAATCGCAGGACGTTTTGTTGCACGTTATGGTAAGTTTCACTAGGACAGCAAGGATGGGGCTTGCACACCTGTAGAAGTAGGAAGTTTGCTTTCGTTGCATGCATATCTATTGATGACCCTGTTACATGCTAGCCCACTGGCACAGGAGCAGGGTATCTGACTGCTGCTGACCACCCATATTTGTTTATCAGACTAAGGCAATGGATGGCTGGTAAGGTGAATCAGATCGTGCAGGCAGAGGCCAGCTTTCTCACTCTGGGAAGTGACGTGGAATAAGCCCTTCGGCTATTGATGTTTTTGCAGACCAGGGAGTAGCAGCTGACTAATGTCCATTAACAGCATCAGCTTGCATGCATACAGAACCATAAGCACTTTGAAGATGTATGGGAATGTTGCATGTAGTTCCTGCTTTGCAAAATGGAAGATGTGAAATATGTAGCCCTCAATATAATGGTGGTCCAGAAGTACCTTCTGTTCATGGTCATATCCCATGAGGAAATTAAGGAACAGTAACTGGACAGTAAGTTGGGACCCAACATTCTGTGGTTAGCAGGCACTAGGGTTGTAGCAGGAAACCTGGAAACATTTGGAGTGGTATGCAATATTATCACCTTACCTTTAGGCACTCTTGTCAGTAGAATGGCAGTTGGCAGCTGCTGCTGGACACATGAAACTGTGCAGTTGCCATACATAACTGAGCTTCTGCATATCTATGCAAAGTCAGCAGTTCAGGAGTAAGCAGGAGGTGGAGAACAGTAAAACACTGGTAGTATAAATAAAAAAGCTTTATAAGGGAGAAGTGCTATGAAGCAGGGACCTTCTAACTGATCCCAGCTTGGTCAAACGTTTGTTACTCACCACTCTACTTATTTAACTTTCTTCTGCTATGAACAGCTGAGAGAAGCTGCACATGATGTTGCAATTGTATTTAGCCAAAAGACTGGCAAACACTATTAGCAATGGCTGAGTTATTCTAATAAGCTACTGGGTTTGAATAAGATATTTGCTAAAGCACAACTGGAAGAAAGACATTTCTAATAGTTTTGATATAGCAGTACCACAGCACACGTGATAGATAGCCTGGTTGGTATGCACGCTTTGTATCTAAGGGCTGTAAAACCTAGATATATTGGTTGGTATGCATGCTTTGTATCTAAGGGCTGTAAAACCTACCTTTCAGTCAGATACTTCAATGTTTATTGTGCTTATCTTGCATGCTAAAATGAAGAGCTCCATCACACATATCTGCTTACCACTGAGTTCCCTATTCACTGTGGGATGATTTCAGCTAGTCTGTGTTTATAGTTACATATGCGTGTTTGAGAAATATGGTAAGTACAGTAACATTAAAATTCAGCATTCAATAGCCTGTGAATTTGGAAAGCAGTGGAAAAGAACAGTCTTGTGGCTTTTATAGTAAATTTCTTTTATAATATTAGAATTTCATGATCTTGTATTGCTGTGAATATGTAATTTGACCCTCAGATAGCTTTTACCTCTCACACATACTTTGGCAAAATGTGAGACATGATGTGCAGCAAGTGGGCAGAATGTGAGATGTGATCAGATCTGAAAATGAAGGCATAAAACCAAAGTGAAACGCAACAAAGTTTACATGCACTTTGTGCTTTGCAGACCATCAATAGCTATGAATTTGTGATTTAAAATTTCACTGCAAAGTGTGCAAAGCTTTCTTCTTCATTTCTTCATGTAGTACAAGGTGTTTGTTAGAACTAAGTGTATTACATTACTTATGAGTGGTGACTTTTGAGTGGTAGTCATTTATTTGGTGTACTAGCATTCATCTAAACTATGTTATTTGGATCTTAAAATTCTGATAACTCTAAACTCAGATGTATTTACTGTAACTATGCATTTTTATAGTACTCCACAAGATTGGAGTTTACCCTTATTATTGAATGAGTGCCTTTTCACTTATGTATGTGGAAACTCCTGGGCTCTGCTCAGCATGACATTCTAGTTAACAAAATATACAGATATTTATTTGTTTATTTGCTTGTTTATTTATCTGTGCAACCATTTTTAAGTTGCTTCCAGATTATTGGTGTATGCTTGCTTTTCTACCTTTTACCGAGAATGTCTTCTCCATTCCATTATTAGAAATATATTTGCACTCTGGTCTGTAAAGCAGTGCTAAGTAATTAAAATTAGGTCCATATTATTTGTTATTAGTGTTTCTGTTGTTATGGACTGACATTCAAACTAACTTAACCTAAACAATTGAAAATCATATTGTATGATCACAAAAACACACAAATAAAATGTAACCTTTTTTTAGGGGTGCAGCCTAAAAAAAAATGCACCCTGTAGGTAGAGGATTTTACCCCAACATCCAGTCTCTTTTATCTAAGCATACTGACTCCACTGTTACACAGCCATGGGAAAATATGCTGAAACCGTAGTCTTAATATGTTCAAGAACTGTGGTCTCATAATATAGCACAACTGGTAGCAGTCTCAGAAATGTAACATTAGGGAAGTGAGATTGAGAAGTTAGGTCTTCATGAAGTAAACACTGGTCACATTAAAACCAGTTTTCTCTAATTTGCTAAATTTTATTTAACAACATTGCTTCAAACTTTTTCTAACGTAGTTTTATGTGTGGGCCACAAATGCTTTTCCTGTATATAATTGGTCTTACTTTAATTTTTTCTGTGTGTGAACTAACTGAGAATGTCAGTTTCTGTCTATATGTGTAGTATCACTCATTTCCTCTGGCTTTTAGTAAAATTAGTATTTTTGTTCTACTTACAGCTGAGTACAGTAATTGCTGTTTTGTCCAGCATTATGTTTCTGTTGCATTCTCCTCCCTCACACTTGATAGCTCAAGACTGTCTAATAGGTAACCCAAGGTAGATGCCATAATAGTTATTACCTTATATGTATGATCCCAAGAGTCACATGTGCATTTTTTGGGGGTTATGACATGTTTCTATGCAGTGCCATAGCTAGCTCATCTAGCGCACAGCACTGGTCTGCAAAATATCGTCCCATCCCCTTGCCCTTAAAGTGAAGAGAAAAAAGGACTTTGGCTGATTCTAGAATGCCAGTTTGTGCATTCGCTTCTATAGCAGGCAATACATGCCCTTCCCCCCGCTTTTTTGAAAGAAGAACACAAAAAAAAAAAAAAAAAAGGACTTTGGCTTACTGTGTGAAGCTGATCTGTGTATTCTTTCTACAGCAGCCAGTCTATGCTCCCTGCCCCCCACTCTTCAACTGAAGAGCAAAAGCTAAATAAAAAAGACTGCTGAACCTTTCTGTACTGGCCTTTCAGTACACAGAAATGGTGCAGGAAATCTCTGATTGATCCCTATAACACTATGTACCTGAGATGGTTTCCCTTGGCCTTATCCTTGCTCTATCACTGCTTCTGTGAGTAGATAGGCATTAGCTCGCTGCTAGTTGCTGTACCCCAATTCTCTGCTTGGTTGTATAGTACCAATAACTGCCCACTGTCCAGAATAAAATATCTGACCATCAGGCTGTCAGACCCTGATACCCAGACAGCACTCCATGACAATGTTCTCTGATCAAATTTTGATTGCTAAATCGTAATGGGGAATGGCACTTCTATGCTAGTGGACTGGCTTTTCCCTCTCCCTGGTCTTTGTTCAACAGTCTTTGGGAACTGAACCCCAAAAACCTGTGCACTGAATTGCCGAAGAATCTACCTATAGTACATTGAGGCAATTGTTCACAGCCATTGAAGACACACTTTGGGATATACCTATTCCACCGTAAGAATGGTATTGCCGTATGTATCTGTAGTAAGTCTTCCTTATTCTTGCCAATGATAAGCGTAATGTGAAAGGATTTTCTGAGGGGCAATCACATCAGTCCCATTTCACTGTGAATTGCCATCAGTGGGGCTTTTTGAACAGCAGCCCCAAAGATTTTGGATGGAATATAAAGTGAAATTCTTTAAAGTGACAGGCTCACAGTTGAAAACATTCTCTTTAACTTACATCAGTAAGCTTCAGTGACAAGATACAGTGCCGACAAATTGAAAACTCACATATATCAGCAGTTGTTACAGAACAGTTTTATTCTGTTTTAGTACTCGAATAGTCTAACATAAGTATATGGGTATATTCTTTTAGACTGCTAAACTGCAGAGATTAGAATAATGGCAGAAACCATGTTGACTGTTTTTTTTTTTTTTTGCAGAGTAACAAAGTATCATCAGATGCCATGTCCTGAGAAGTACAAAAGTCCCTAGATTGCCGAATCATTACTTAGTGATGCCATGTTCTGAGAAGTACAAAAGTCCCTAGATTGCTGAATCATTACTTAGTGATGCCATGTCCTGAGAAGTACAATAGTCCCTAGATTGTTGAATCATTACTTAGTGATGCCATGTCCTGAGAAGTACAAATGTCCATAGATTGCTGAATCATTACTTAGTGATGCCATGTCCTGAGAATTACAAGTCCCTAGATTGCTGAATCATTACTTAATGATGCCATGTCCTGAGAAGTACAAAAGTCCCTAGATTGATGAATCATTACTTAGTGATGCCATGTCCTGAGAAGTACTAAAGTCCTTAGATTGCTGAATCATTACTTAATGATGCCATGTCCTGAGAAGCACAAAATTCCTAGATTGATGAATCATTACTTAGTGATGCCATGTCCTGAGAAGTACAAAAGTCCCTAGATTGCTGAATCATTACTTAATGATGCCATGTCCTGAGAAGTACAAAAGTCCCTAGATTGATGAATCATTACTTAGTGATGCCATGTCCTGAGAAGTACAAAAGTCCCTAGATTGATGAATCATTACTTAGTGATGCCATGTCCTGAGAAGTACTAAAGTCCTTAGATTGCTGAATCATTACTTAATGATGCCATGTCCTGAGAAGCACAAAATTCCTAGATTGATGAATCATTACTTAGTGATGCCATGTCCTGAGAAGTACAAAAGTCCCTAGATTGCTGAATCATTACTTAGTGATGCCATGTCCTGAGAAGTACAAAAGTCCCTAGATTGCTGAATCATTACTTAGTGCAAAAGGAAGAAAATCATGGCAAAATTTAGGAGGTTCAGTTCCCAGCAGGATAAATTCGCCCTCATCAGACTAAACAAATCCCTCAGAAGACAAATAGTCTGCAGTAAATCTGGCCTCCCAGGCCAGGGACAACAACAATATATTCTTTAGCTGTGTCTGCAATCTCAAAGGCAATATACAATTGTGTGCAGAGCTCAATATTAGTGGAGCCACCTACACTGAGCCAGAACATATAGCAAACTTGATGACAGCCATATTCAGCTCCAACTCTGTTACTGCTTCTGCGAGTAGGCAGGCCCTCACATCATCCTACTGTTGTAGCACATTAGCTCCAACTAGTGAGGAAATCATTCTATGTTGCGCAACTTATAAACAAAGGTATGGCCTCTCTAAGTCCAAGGAAGTCATTGTTCCACTGTATTTGGCATTCATCAGACCTATCATTGAGTACAATGCCCCCACTCTGATGGGCCTCCTATATATCCACAAAACAAACAGCACCAGAATTACCCATTCTAAATACTTAAACCTTGCCTGTGATATAAATAGGACCTATTGGAGGGATAGGTATGTATCCCAGAGACTACCCCATCTATGGAACAGGCTCCCCATCCATATGAAGCAGAGTTCCTTCCTAACCCAACTCAAGTGCAACTTGGACAATTGGATGAGGAACCGGAAATTCATCCCTGGTTTGCCACCTATGTCTCTAATGCGCACAGGCAACCTGTAAATCTCCCAGGCCCCTGCTTACACTTATCAAGGGTATCAAAACTTGTCAGAGATGTGGGATGCATGTCTAGGCTTAAAAAGGCCCTTGTGCTAATTAGGGGGGGTAGTAAACACCTATGAACCTATTAACTTTACTCTTCTCTTTCCCCCAGCCTCCCCTCAGGAAATACCATCAAATCGAATTCTCCCAGCTATATATAGGGAATGTGTCCTCAATACTCTAAGTCCAAGAACACTACTTCGATGGGCCTGCACAATATCCCAGGCTGTCTTCTAAATAGCACAAATCTTGACTTATCAGGCTGTCTGGAGTCACTGTTTAACTGTAGTCTCAAATCAGGCTTCCTGTTTCAAAAATATAAAACAACAACAGTCAACCCTCTGCACAGAGCTAAGCCATCAACAGACCCTGGAAACTAGACCCATACGTCTCACTATTCTCATCTGCAAAGCCATGGAAATAATTATTATGAATATAATAAATAATGGCATAGAAAACCTCTAGACACTGGGCCTAACCCAGTTCAGTTTCATCAGGGGTAAGTCATGCCTACCCAAGCTGGTGGGCAACTTTGAGAAGGTCACCAAAATAATGGATGAGTGCAAATGTTCACACTGCATACCTTGATCTAGTCAAGGAATTTAACAGAATACTGACTCAGGCGTTGTTAACAAACTCAAGAGGTTGGATGTAAACCCTTATGTCACCCAATGGATAGTCATCTGACTCAGAGATAAAACCCAGGAAGTTAGAACTGGGGAGTCCACCACTATACAGAGGTCATTCACCAGTGGAGTCCCTCAGGGGTCAGTCCTGGAACCACTCTTTCTAGGCATCTACTTTTTTTTTTTTCTCAATTGTTTTTATTGAAAATTTTAATGACAAAACATTAATATATGATAACAGAAATATTACAAAACAAATATACATATCTAAAACAGCAATAATAAACAACTAAAGTAACTATTTACAAGTGTCTACTATAAAACAAAGCTTTTTAAACAGAAAAGAGTAGTTATTAGCTAATTATTAAAGTCTCAAACACAAGCAGAAAGAAATCCCCAAAGAATGAATGGCACAGGAACAAAATATAGAACACAAGAATCAAAAAGAACCTGTAATGACACATAGCCATGGTATCAATAGTAAATCAATCACTGCAATAAAATGCAAAACTTTTATTCATTAAATTGGTAAGCATTTTCACTAGTACAACTAGCTTCATAAGACCAAATTAACACAATAAAAACATTTAAATATTTATACATTACATCATTCTTAAAAGTATAAACTATTCAATCAGTGTTCCTTGTTTTTCTATTGCTTAGCAACAACTAAAAAGATTTAAAGTGACTTGCACTGAATAACACTTCAATACCGTAATCTACGTGCTTTTAGCACTGGCCATTGTTGCATACAGGTGAACAGATAGCATGGTTAGTGGGAGATCAGCCACAATTTCATAATAAAAATAAAAAATATTTAAAAAGGCAATTTTGTTACCCCACTAAGTCAAGTTTCGTTCATGAGAGCAATGTTTTGCAAGGTACTTGTAGATGTGGAAGTGTACTTTTTGCAAATATATCGATTACAGCAATACGTTTGAACATCCTGAGTTACATAAGAAATATTACTTTTCAGTCAGAAGAGAATGTAATAATCAACACCTGATATACCTTGCTTACTGTTTAGGATATATGGCCTTTTATATCAGAGTTATAAACCGGAGAATACTGGACTGCATTAGGGACCACCTATATCGTGTAAGGAAGGGTAATGCGTGATATACATAGGGCAATATTCTTCAGATGGAAATATGATGTTTTGTTGTCAGTCAGCACCTCTTTCCTAAATGTGAATCTGTAATCAAGAACAATTCCCAGATCTTGAGTGAGAGAGACAAATTCCAAATCTGTTGTAAATAATCAATGACCAGGGTAGAGGAAGATTTGATTGACTGACATTAGAAAAAAGCATCATTGCCTCATTCTTATCTGTAAATTAAACTGTAAACAAGCAGTTTTCTAGAGTTGAAGATTTGGTACATTCTTTAGAGGAAAGGGTATATTAGAGTAATAGAAAAGTATAAGACGGATAAAAAATGTCGCTCTTCATCATGACCCTCCTTAGATATAACATTGTAACATTTACAGTATGAATAACAAAGGATCCAGGAGCAAACACTAGGATTCGTTGTAACATGTACAGTATGAATAACAAAGGATCCAGGAGCAAACACTAGGATTAGTTGTAACATGTACAGTATGAATAACAAAGGATCCAAGAGCAAACACTAGGATTAGTTGTAACATGTACAGTATAAATAACAAAGGATCCAAGAGCAAACACTAGGATTATTGTAACATGTACAGTATGAATAACAAAGGATCCAAGAGCAAACACTAGGATTATTGTAACATGTACAGTATGAATAACAAAGGATCCAGGAGCAAACACTAGGATTAGTTGTAACATGTACAGTATGAATAACAAAGGATCCAAGAGCAAACACTAGGATCAGTTGTAACATGTACAGTACGAATAACAAAGGATCCAAGAGCAAACACTAGGATTAGTTGTAACATGTACAGTATGAATAACAAAGGATCCAAGAGCAAACACTAGGATCAGTTGTAACATGTACAGTACGAATAACAAAGGATCCAAGAGCAAACACTAGGATTATTGTAACATGTACAGTACGAATAACAAAGGATCCAGGAGCAAACACTAGGATTAGTTGTAACATGTACAGTATGAATAACAAAGGATCCAGGAGCAAACACTAGGATTAGTTGTAACATGTACAGTATGAATAACAAAGGATCCAAGAGCAAACACTAGGATTAGTTGTAACATGTACAGTATGAATAACAAAGGATCCAGGAGCAAACACTAGGATTAGTTGTAACATGTACAGTATGAATAACAAAGGATCCAAGAGCAAACACTAGGATTATTGTAACATGTACAGTATGAATAACAAAGGATCCAAGAGCAAACACTAGGATTAGTTGTAACATGTACAGTACGAATAACAAAGGATCCAGGAGCAAACACTAGGACACATCACACTAAGAATTGATAGCCAGAGCACTTTATTCCTAGTACTGCACACTGACTATGGCCAGACAGACAGACAGGCAGATAGGCAGACAGGACACAGACATATCCAAGACTATATCAGATAACTCCAATACACCCAGAGGCATTCAATCAAAATCACATGACCAACTGTGTCAAAATCCACAGAGAGATCACGAAGGACAAGTGTGACACCTTGCCATCAGAAATCATTAATAACTCAGATGAGTGCAGCTTTCATGTTGTGCCCATATTTAAAGTCAGGTGACATCAGATAGGAATACAGGTGTCTGCAGACCACCTCCTCAGTTACCTTACCAATCTAATCCACAGCACAGGTAAGAACATAATTATATACTAAAACCAGCCCATTAGGATCATCTGCACTGACCCCATTTAAAGTACTGGTCAAGAAAAGGTAGAGAATGCCAGAATCTACTGTCCTTGGGTCTCTGAATTTCAACAGCTCTTTGAGTTTGTGGTGAGGGAAAGGTACGCCTGTGGTGCACCAGTTAATGAGCATACCAAGAAGCAGTCCACACCATCACATCCCTGGTTTCCAGACCTAGCTGGAACATGAAGTTCAAGCAATGCCAAAACTTGTGGGTCACAGTGGAAGCAACACGAGTGAAGCCTAAAATCTTCATTACTCATAAGAGCTCTATAGCAAGCTCACATGTCTGACCAATTACCCAGATATTAAATTCACCTAGAGCTTGCCATGTAGGGGATGTACAGACAAGATCATTGAGGAAATCTGAGAACTGTTGCAGAACTGCACACTGATAAACTAATAGATAGTATTAGGGAAAAGTATTCAATTCCATCCTGTCCCATGGACAAATTCAAAGGAGTTAGATTCTCCAGCTTTCACCTTGGTTGGCTCCAGACCAGGTAAAAAACAAATAGCCACACAAGTAACTGAACTTTGGACAGTGGATCACTCAATGACCTAGAGGAATAAAAATCCTAAACAGGGCACTGGATACTCATTCAGCCCTGTCATGGTGACAAATGCTAGATTGACTCCATGGAGTTAATCACATATAAATCATGGTTTTATTCCTGGGCAACTTGATGTTATATAACAGCAATGCAACAATCCTGGTGACAGGCTCTGGTTTTCAACCAGAGATTTGTTCTGGTGCCTAAGGTATAGGCATGAGAAAAGGAAGACCACATTCTCAGGCAGTGCTGGAGAACTGCGCAAGAGAGAACCTCCTCTTTGGCACGCCCTATGGATTTTTTTCACCACAAGACTTCTATATATATGAGAAACATTGGTACTAACAAGCAAAGATCAAAAGGATGAATGGCAGTAGAAGGTTCCTTAAAACAGGAGAGCCTGCTCACATCCATGGCAGAAATCCACAGTTTAAGCCAAAAATGTACATTAATATGATGCTGTAACGTAAACTAAATAAGCTGTCGTTAAAACACTAGAAATTATTTTGTAGCCTGGATGTGTATCTATAGTGGATCTTTTCTCACCAGGCCACATCTGACTTTCCCAGTCAACAAATGCAAATGTGTGTATGCATGTATATATATATATATATATAGATAGATATATGTACAGTGGATATAAAAAGTGTACACACCCCTGTTAAAATGCCAGGTTTTTGTGATATAAACAAATGAGACCACAATAAATAATTTCAAAACTTTTCCCACCTTTAATGTGACATATAACCTGTACAATTCAATTGAAAACCAAACATATCTGTTAGGGGAAAAAATATAAAATATAAAAAATGTACAATAAGCGGGTTGCATAAGTGTACACCCTTAAACTATTACTTTGTTGAACCACCTTTTGATTTAATTACAGAATTCACTCTACTTGGGTAGGAGTCTACCAGCATGGCACATCTTGACTTGACAATATTTGCCCACTCTTCCTTGCAAAAGCACTTCAAATCTGTCAGATTGCAAGGGCATCTCTTGTGCATAACCTCCTCAGGTCACCCCACAGATTTTCTATTGGATTTAGGTCTGGGCTTTGGCTGGGCCATTCCAAAACTTTAATTTTCTTCTGGTAAAGCCATTCTTTTGTTGGTTTGGATGTATGCTTGGGCTCATTGTCATGCTGAAAGGTAAAATTTCTCTTCATCTTCAACTTTCTAGCAGACACCTGAAGGTTTAGGGCCAAAAGTGACTGGTATTTGGAACTGTTCATAATTTCCTCCACCTTGACTAAAGTCCCGGTCCAGCTGAAGAAAAGCAAATCCAAAGCATGATACTTCCACCACCGTGCTTCACCGTGGGGGTGGTGTTCTTTTGGTGATGCAAAATGTTGTTTTTTCACCAAGCGTACCTTTTGGAATTGTGGCCAAAGAGTTCAACATTGGTCTCATCAGACCATAACACATTTTCCCACATGCTTTTGAGAAACTTGATGTATTGTTTTGCAAATTTTAGCTGGACCTGAATGTTTTTCTGTGTAAGAAAAGGCTTCTGTCTTGCAATCCCTACCCCAGAGTCCAGACATATGGAGAATACGTGAAACTGTCACATGTAGTACACAACCAGTACTTGCCAGAAATTCCTGCAGTTCCTTCAGTGTTTCTGTAGGTCTGTTGGCAGCTTCCCTGACCCATTTACGTCTTGTCTTTTCATCAGTTTTGGGGGGAAGTCCAGTTCTTTGCAACGTCACTGTTGTCCCATATTTTTTCCACTTTTTGATGACTGTCTTCACTGTGTTCCATGGTATATCCAATGCTGTGGAAATTTTTTTGTACCCTTCTCCTGACTGATACCTTTCAACAATGAGATTCCTTTGATGCTTTGTAAGCTCTCTGCGAACCATGGCTTTTGCTGTAGCAGGCAACTGAGTAAATGTCAAGAAAATCCTACTAGGACAGCTGAACTTTATTTGGGGTTAACCAGAGTCTCTTTAATTGATGGCAGGTGTGTACCCAAGAAGACTGAATGCTATAATTAAATAAAAAGGTGCTTCAACAAAGTATTATTTTAAGGGTGTGCACACTTATGCAACCAGCTTATTGTATGTTTCTTATTTTTTATATTTTTTCCCCTAGCAGATTTGTTTGTTTTTCAATTGAAGTGTACAGGTTATAGGTCACATTAAAGGTGAGAAATGTTTTGTAATTATTTATTGTGGTCTCATTTTTTATATCACAAAAATCTGGCATTTTAAAAGGAGTGTGTACATTTTTTATACCATCTGTACACACACACACACACACACACACACACACACACACACACACACACACACACACACATGTGCAGTTACAAATATGTAGCCTGCACACAGTCCACTAAGAAGAAAGAGTAACAGTTATAACAAATATAAATAAATTAAGTGATAACTATAAATACAAACCTGTCCAAAATCTAAGGCTGATACAAAAATTATAAAAGTAACCATATGCAGTCTTTCTAATAACTGCATGAGTCTTCAGGATATGAAGTAGGAAATTCTAGCCCTCTTAAAGATAGCTGGCATATACCCACCAGAATGTAATAGTCATTGACTGGCATTCCAAGTCATTTGCCATTATTACAACTAAATTCTGGAAAAAATAATCTAGGCTTTTTATACACTTCCAAGGGACTCAGTGTATTAATGCAGAACTACTCAAAACCTTAAAAAACTCTTAGCCCAGACTAAATGTACATAATGTTTTGACCATTAAGAATTGGGAGTACCAATTCAAATTAGGTAAACTATCAATGATCATTAATGACCACTAAATAAATCATACAATAAGAGCAATGGCAGAAATCAATACCTCAGCAATAGGCTGGGTTCCAATAAACCTGACATTAATCTTAAGATCACATTTACTAAGTCATAATCAATTACAGCATCTCAATCAAAATGAACAGTGAGAGTGGGCACAGCTTCAATGGTGATAGAACAGGGCAATGTGCATATAAATCCCCATATCTGTAACAACTCCCTCAGTGCAGCAACAAACATTGTACCCGGAAGCATTAACTTGAAAAAGCCTAGTTTACCTTGGAATCCAGCCAAACAGTCCTGCTAAAAATCTGCAGTCAAAGCACTATGCAACAATCATGCGCTTCCAAGGTTCTGCTATGAACCACTAACTTCCTGAAAGTCAATATTCCAAAAGAGCAAGAAAAACTGCCTGAAAAACAAAGGGCAAAAAATATTTTTTCCTTGTATTTTTGCAGAGGGCAAGGCCCCCATACCCTCATTGGATGTGGTGGCATGCCTCCCACACACCCTGAATTTCTATATACCAGCTCTACTATCACAATTCAAAGAAAGAGAACCCCCCTAAAAATAAATCATTGTGGGCCCACAATTAGAAGTCCCAGTAGTAATGATGTCCAATGAGAAACAGCAGTCACCATTATGTTGTTTGTCATTTTTCCTGTCATCTACTGACACTTAAGCAATTTGACCTCAAGCATGTGAATGGAAGCCACTTCTAAGAATAGTCAGAAACAACTTTTGCCTCCCAGTACCCAGCCAGAGAATTGGTTAGGTAAAGTTCTTTGTGCTGTGATAAAATGAACACATTACGTCTGACGTAATTAATCAAGATTGTTATTGTAGTTATTGTTGTTGTTATTATTATTATTTAGTAGCAATACAAGTAAAAGTAGTATATTTCTTTATTTATTCATTCGTTTATTTTCAGAAAACTATTTGTTAGTTTATTCAGTTTCCACTTGAATCTTTCCTTCTTAAACTTATAAAAAACATTGCTTCATTGATATCTACTTATTTGTAGCAAGGAATCTGAAATATTTGAAAAACAGAAAAAAATCTACTATATCTTCATGTTAACTACAAAAGCTGATGATTATTACATTCTTTGTCTTTCCTTACATGTTACATTTATATGACTAGATCAGTGTATGCTAATTGCCTTGCCTAATGCTAAATTAAGGGTAAATTGCTACAAGTGATTTTTGGCTGGTAATAGCATTTTTCTTACAACTAAATGAGCCAATGACATGCCTAATGCCTGCTATCTAATTTAGCTACAGCGGCAGTCATTAAAAGGCATTCTTGGCTATACTTCTATATTTTCTTGATTATATTTACCCTAAATTATTAGATTCACCTCTGGATTATTACTATGTTTTTGGTTAACATACATAAGAACTTAAGTGGTTTGGACGAGAAAAGAAAGATTATGACTGGAGTCAATCATGTTGTTTATATTTTGAATTCTACTTTCTAAAGGATTTCAACTAGAAACCTGTAGCAGATTTCTAAAGTCAGAACAAACAGAATCAAATGTTCATACAAAAGAAAACTTAGAATAATTAAGTCTCAAGGGAATACTTTTCAAATACAACATCATTTTAAAGGCAAACTACAGCCCCTATTTCCCTCTAATTTCAGAAGGTAACTACTTCCCTCTCTTGTCTTTTCTAAACCACACGTTTATACTCTTAGTAGAAAGTTAAGTATGAAATGCAGATAGGTTTACAGGTGATTCTAACACTAATGATTCCATGCAGCCTTTTTAAGTCTAACAATGCTTCCTATAGGTGAGGATCAAACCCTCTACCTTGTATCTATAAGGTAAACACCTAAACCATTATGCCAGTCTCCAGCCTAGTGGGAAAGAGAAGTAGTAGGCTCATGTTATGCAGACAAACAAGTGTTATTGTTTCAACCTGCCTGGTTGGTACAATTAAAATTACATCAAACAATATATCTGTAATTTACATTAAAATGCTGCTACAGTTGTTTTTACTACAGATTACAGCTCGTCTTTTTCCAAAGTTGCACACAAATTTTGTCACTTGTATTCTGTAATGTTCCTTTTCTGTAAAATACAACTGTTACCTCATGGTAGCCCATATCCAAATAATAGTGGTGATCTGGTATCAAAACTGTTGTGAGAAAGTCTTCCCTGATGTATATATAGTTCATATTCTAGGAGAACATGTAGAAAAACTCTTTGGTTTCCATACCACATAAACAGATTTAAAAGATTCAAAGATTCAAGATTCAAAGAAACATTATTGTCATTCAGGAAACACAAGTGCTACCTAAACAAAATTTTGAGTTTCAGCTCTTTTACAGGAGAAAACAAACACAAAAAGACAGACATAATAGGTATTAAAGAATAAACAATAACACTAGTACAAAAGTAAATATCTAAGTAGCTGACGCATATGCTTGTACCCTATATATACTGGACAACAGTGACTACTAGTGATTAGCACATGAAAAGAAAAGTATACTATACACAGAGTTGAGATTAGGTGATATTGCACTTGAATGAAAATATAATTGTAGTGTGCAATAAATAAATAGAATTACTGTATGGGGAAAAAAAAAAGAAAAAGAGTGACAGCGTAACAACTTATTATAGTTTTGATACATCCAGATTTATGTCTGCATGAATGAGTCTTATTGCAGTTGGATAAAAACTGTTCATGAATCTGGAGGTCCTGCAGTGGATACTCCCTAACCTTCAACCAGATGCAAGTTTAGTGAACCAACCACATGTTAGATGAGGTGACACTCAGTATTTTGTGGGACCTCTTTTTACATCTCAGTTCAAAGAGCTTCTGTAAGGTAGGAAAACTAGTGTCCACGATCTTTTCTGCTGTTATTATTCTTTGCAGGTTCTTCCTTTCGGCCATTGTGTTGTTACCAAACCATACAGTGCAGTTGCTGGTGATAATGCTCTCAATGGCTCCTCTAGAAGATATTTAGAGCATTCATAGAGAGCTTTTCTCATCCTTCTTAGAAAGTATAGTCACTGGTGGGCTTTTTTAATTAGCCGGCCTGTGTTTGTACTCCAAGAAAGATCCTCTGATATATGTATCCACCAGGAAGTTTGTAGTTTGGACTCTCTCCACTTCTAAACCATTGATCTTAAGAGGCAGGTGCATGGCACAGCTCTTTCTGAAGTCAATAATAATTTCTTTTATTTTATTGATGCTCAGATCCAAATTGTTGTTATTGCACCATTCATTCAGTGACATGACCTCATTCCTATACTCACTCTCATCATCACCACTTATGAGTCCCATCACTGTGGTGTCATCTGCGAATTTGATGATGTTGTTGTTGCTAGCTTTTGCAGAGTAGTCATGGGTAAAAAAATGATGAAAATTAATTTTACCTTTACTGTATCAAAGTTACCAATTTGAATTTCAAATATAAACATTAGGAATATAAGCTGAGAATCAAAAAGGGCTACTACCAGTGGTAAGCCATAACATGGATGGTTTCCAGCTGGTGATAGCCCTGTCCAATTCAGGGACAAAACCCTCTGCAGTGATTCTGCGTGGACTGTAGAATCACCATTGGCTGTCTCCATGGCCATGCTCAATGCCAGTGATCCATTCCACGGGAGAGGCCTATGCTTATTAGCTATGTCCCCCCACAAAAAAAGCATATATTAAGGGATTTATGTAACCAAGTGATTCAGAGATTCACTTGGATGCATAAATTAGCATGACCAGCTGTGTTAAAGAACACAGCCAAAGTGCTGCATTCCCTCTTTGTAGTCAATGTGAGAAACTGTAAAAGATATAAGATAAGCGTTTACAGAGAGGGACTGGTGGTAGTGGGGTGTATGTGTGTGTGTGTGTGTGTGTGTGTGTGTGTGTGTGTGTGTGTGTGTGTGTGTGTGTGTATGTGATTGTAAAGCCTCCAAAGTTTAACGACTGGCTTTAGTGACTGACTGTAATCATTTGTCATTTTCGAGGCACATAGAAAAATAAGAAACAACCATCAGGGACATTCTTTAAACTGGGAGAGAGAGAGGTAAGAGGTATAGAGGTAGGTGTGTGTGTGTGTGTGTGTGTGTGTGTGTGTGTGTGTGTGTGTGTGTGTGTGTGTGTGTGTGTGTGTGTGTGTGTTTGTCAAGCTGGATCTGGCACTATGTGACCTAGGCAGTTTCCTATGACCCAGAGGCCAAGGGCTTCCTCATTAACTTTTTAAGTAATTAAAAAAATTAAGCATTTATTTTTCAGTGCCATGGCAGCATCTTCTTTAAGAAGACACACATGCAGTCTGCATCCATGCATCACGGATATAATGTCAACATATTCTCCACTTGCTGCTACATGCATGTTCAATTTAACTTGCTGATGTTTGTGTCTGTAAAATACCCTAGCTAATTTAGTTAGGCTCAAACCCTAAATCTTCGTTACAGAAGTCAAGAGCCTGAATCCTCTAAACCAACTAATAGACTACTTAAGGAATTGTCATTTCAGTGGAGACAAGAGCCTGAATCCTCCATACCAATTACCAGATTACTGAAAGAATTTTGAGTTTCGGTGTATTTTGCAGAGATTGTAAGTTTCAGTGTATTTTCAAGGAGTTGTGAGTTTCAGTGCATTTTCAAGGAATTGTGAATTCCAAGGGAAGACAAGGTTACTGCTGCTCGTGGTAAGTCTGTTTTCAATGTGCAACTGTTTTGTTTAGCAAATGGAAGGCAGTGTTTGTGCTATAGCATTTGGAAGTAGTGTTAGTAGCATATTTCCATTTGGTATAGAAGGCTGTGGGTTCTACTTCCACACCATAAAGATGGATTGCTGATAGTGTGGGGCATCTTAAGGGTGCTGCACTCCTGAGTATGTCTTCCTTTGGATGAGTTGCTTACTATGAGCTTCTTGTTGGTTTGCCAGTCATTTCCTGTTTTAATATTACCAGCTTACCAATCTTTTTAAAGTAACAAGGGCAATTAATTCTTCAAGGGTAGCAGGCTCTGAATTTATAGATGAAACACTAAACTATAAAATTGTTTGCCAGTAGAAACCTCTTTATTAGCTGTAGATCTCGTTAACTTTGAATTATTCAGGTGACTTTTACTTCTACAGTTTCTGTGCATATTGGCTGATATTGGTGCACTGTAATGACAGAAGCTTGAGTGGCTTTTTATGGTTGAAATGTTCTGAAATGGGTAGTTTTATAATTATTGGTTCATATATTTTGTTTCATTGCTTTCTGGAATAATGTTCAAAACTACAAATTTAAAACATTTTAAGAAGTGGCGCTGTATTATACAAAGAATATAATTTAATGCAATCGGGAAGGTGAATTAAAGAACACATGCATGTATGCATGGCCCTAAAAATCTGTGCAAGGAGCATATGGTTTAAAAACAGACCAAAGGTGAACTTAATCCACCACTGGCCAGGTGCATTTTCTTTGAATGCATTTTTCAGTGCTGTTTCAATAATTGTCAGTTTCAAAGCCAGAGAAGTTTACTGTTCATGCTAAGTTGGTTTTCATTGTGAGGCTGTATTGTTTCTTTAGCAAATGGCTATCAGTGTTTGTGCTATAAAATTTGAAATAAAAGTTTGAAATTAAATCCAAACATCTGTAATCATTGTAGAAGTACAGAAGGAAATAATATGCCCACTGGCAGGTTTGAACAGTGTTTATGGTAACTGGGGAGAAATAGACAAGTAATGGAACACTGGAATGACTGGGGACGGGGCTGCTGTGAGGGGTATCGGGCTGCTGTGGGGACCCCGATCTATTGCCTACCCTAGGGCCCCATTTGACCATGATCTGGCTCTATTTCCACTGCCTACCATTCCAACTACTTTCATCCTCCATCCTATCTTTAGTTAACATCATGACAGGGCTTGTCTTTCTTTGTCTCTGTCACTCTCTCCATATGGTGGCCTCTCCCCACAAATAGTATGACTTACATTCCTCAGATTATATTCCCTCTATGTGTTATTACTGTGTGTTCCTCTGCTTGTTATATCAATTTTTGTACTTTCCACCCCTTAAAAGAAATCAATGAAGTGTCCAGATGAGTACCAGTTAAGGGTTTATTTTATGTTATTTTATTTTTCAGTTTTATAGCCAAGTAAGTGAGCTGGTCTGTTGACCCTTTTTGGTCACAATCCAGGGAAAGCTGTAGAAACAGGAAGATAAGTCAACATGTACACAGATGCAGATGTTATACAAACAGCAATAAATATCAGTAACAGTAAATATATACAGAAAGTCTAGCAGAGGCATTACAATGTGATAGAGCTTCCTTATTTATAACATATACAAGATTAATAGAGAAGGTTTACATGTACTGAATTAACTGCAGGCAGCAAATATACTTAGATTCATTTTGTAAATGAAGTTTAAGATCCTTATTGAATGATACTAAAGAGTTGGAGTTTTTTCCACATTGCTGGCCCTGCCCTGTAGAGTCCATTCCTAGCTTGGTATTAGAAACCTAAACAGCTGGATAAAATTAAACCTGAAAGAGAAGGCATTTTGCACTGACTGCTAGTTTAAATCTGGGTCTGACTAGTTTGAGTGTTTTCTTGGCTGCCTCTAAGGGGGTAACTTTATTTCCTTATTTGGAGTTTACTTTTAAGGAGGGGACACTGGCCTAGTGTTAGAACTTTAAACATCAGAGTTCTTAATAGATAAATAGCTCTATTTGTAATGGGTAGCTAGTGTGTCTTGTCACAGATGATGTAGTGGTTGCAGTTTATATCTGCCAAAAGGATAAATTTTAATATTTTATTCTCCGCTGTTTTAATTTTTCATGTAGTGTACGAAGAGTAGAGGGTTATTAGAGGTAGGGCATATTCAAGCTTGGGAAACAGTACACTTTTAGCTAAAGCCATTCTTGCTGCAGAGGAGAACAGATTGGAGAGTGTATAACAATATATTAATTGTGACAAGAATATTGTGTGTGTGAATACTGAACCACAGTTATTTGGGTTCAAAGCTGAATACTAGACTAACTACCACAAAGGACCTTTTTAAACCTAGACAATAACCCATGATCAGAACCAAACTTGTACCTTGTATCTATGAGGTAAAAAAACAGAACTAGTATACTAAACCCACCCTCTTCATCACCTGCTGGAGTTTGTTCCCTTGCCATGCATCTATAGTCTGACCTGTTTTCTAATCCAGTTCTAATGGCTCAGACTGATTAAAGGGAGGGGCAGATGTTATAGTGACAGAAAAGGTCGCCAGCAGCTGTAAAACAGAGTGAAATGTCTGCATCAGGGAATATAGAAACAGAAGTAGTAGGAGGTTCAGAAGTAAAAACAATAATAGCAGCAGTCTGGGTCAGAGGGATGTAAATGGCAGAGGGCACAGGCTGAGGAGACACATGATTTAGATAAACAGCAATCTGTGTGCCAACACTATCATGTTTGGGAACATCATATACAGTAGCATCACAATATCTTCTGGGCAATCAAAGCTAAAAATGAGAAGAGACCTCACATAACGGTTTACAGCTCCTTTCTGCACATCCCCTCTCTCCTCCCTGAATGCACCTCTCTTTTGTGCAGATTTGAATCAAGTAAAGCACAACAATTACAATATTTAGGCTGCAAATCTTACTCATGATACCTCTATGTATCCATAAGTAGTACTAGAATTATGCAAGTGTACTAACTTACTATCATGGGCATGCAAGTCAACCCAACCCTTGCAACCCTCAGTCCAAGTACCATTGAAAATCTTGATGACCTTAACATCAAACAGATGCGCAATTTTTTTCCTTAAGAAAATTTGTATATCTTATATAACACATTGGTCCAGAATTGTGAAAATATTTTAGCTGCCTTTATGTCTAAATATGACAATATTGAAGAACATAAGCATTCCAAGGGGATCCCTACTGTAATGTAGGGATTCACAAGACAGAGTCCTGAAATAGCAAGAAAGACAGGAGAAGAGGAAATATAACTAATCAATGTTCTCTTTTAAAAGACTAAGGGTTAAAACAAAGTGCTGTGAGTTAATCATTCTTAAAGTTTGCGGGTGGGAACTTGGTATAATCTTTAAGGTTTTTACCTTTCAGACACAATGTGCAGGGTGTGATCCCCATGTAGGGTAATGGGCTAGGCTTAAAATGTCTCACAATGTCTGTTAACCTAGTACGAATCTATGAAAGTGTTGGGGCTAATAAACTTTTTTGTACGTGCATGTGTTTCTAATGTGCACATATAAAAGCAGTCAAAATGAAACATACTACAGCTGACTATGTCTTCTAGGCCAAAACATTGTCTACATTTAGTACAATTATTTACGTTTGCATTGCTTTCTCTTCCCTTTTCAGCAAAACATTATTTTGTATGTTGCAGAAATCCAGTAGACCATCCCTTTCCTTATTTGACAGACTGTGATTCTATCCTATTCCATTAGTTATTAACTCTTCTTTTCATTTTAGAATTAAACATCTATTAAAATTTCAAACTCCCTTAGTTCCACTTGTATATTAGTTTAAAATACATAGCTCTTGAAAGGTTCTCTATATTCTGAATTGTGTGCAGTGCTTCCATTGTCATGCAGATACAACATTCATTCCTTCCATCATTAGATATGTTTCTGCTATAGATTTTACTGTGTGAATAAAGTCTGCCTTCTCCGTATTTATTTTTGATTCATGATCATTGATCAAACTAATTATTGAGTACAGCACTTCCTTTGGGATGTGTTTCACTAAACATTAAAACAATTAGAATGATCCCAAAGGCTGCTAACTAAAAAGACACAGACCTAATATCCCTGAGCTATCAACAGAGGGTAGAGCCTCTCTTTATTCTCTGTCTTACAGACTTTTTGGGAAATTTGTCTTACTCATTATGTCATTAGACACCCAGTTGTCCCAGACATCTTGTATCTTAGCATATCCGATGTCCACTAGTACTAGAACCAGGGACCTAAACCTTATACTATTATACACGCAGTTGTCCCAGACATCCTGTATCTTAGCATATCCAATATCCACTATACTAGAACCAGGAACCTAAACTTTCACCAACAGAGAAATAAAACACTGTGGATGGACAGGTTTCTAACCCAATGTCTCCCAAACCTCTGGAATAAACTTCCCCTGCATGCAGAGTGACTCGCTCCTTCCTTTAAACATAACCTAGATGACTGGATGGGTAGCCACATATTTACTCTGGGACTGACTGGTATGGTCATCCTGGGGAAAGGAGATGCTGCCTGAGGGAGGCTACTGATTTGATGTGAATGACCATAACATTTAGTGGCATTGGAATATCTATAAAATGTATTCCTCCAACATTATTTCCAACTGCTTCCTAACATTCTTCAAATACATAATCCCTTGTTATATAAAGTTCATCACTGCCTCTTCCATCACTCACTGAGATTGCCATTTCCACTTCATTTCACACATGTTCCTTTCATACAGTCATTCTTAATATAACTCATTTCATCAAACAAAAAATAGGTCTTTTCTTCTTGTACATAAAGAAAGATACCCATATTTCTACCAATCAGCACATAATCTGATGTTACAACAAACTACTTTTTTTTAAGAAATTCTCCCTTTATAGCCTGTTTCAAAAATCCCGTCTTCTTTGAATATTTGCATGATGTCTTCTAATTCTCAATATATTACTACATCTTGTTTTGTGAGAATTTCTGATTGCAACATCATTGAGAAGACAAATAATTTATGCTACAGAGTGGATTTCAGACTTTAGAGTCATAAAGGACTGAATCTAATATTTTCACTGTACAATACTAACAATCATAGGAAGTTACTAGGCTAACGGTGCTAAGGCCCTTAAAAGCCTACCCAAGTTCTACCCTTATTTCCACAATTAGCACCTAATGCCCCTGTCTAAGAAGGACACATGTGGAACCCCCGGGGTGAATTTAGGGTTACCCTTCCAATTGTCCAGATTGCGTTTGAAGAGGGCCAATGAGATGCTCTGTTTGACATGAAGTGGGAGTCTGTTCCAAAGGTGTGGTAACCTCTGGGAGACAAATATCTCCCTCCAGCAGGTTCTAATAATGTCATTTACCAGGTTAAAAACTAGACGTTTTGCACAGGAAGGCAGTACCAAAACCACACACCATGCATTTAGTAGAAAATAATAAAATTTAATTGAGCGCGCTTTTGTCAATAGACTTCTTCAGAATGACAAAATGCCCAGTAAATTTTCATTTTAAAACCACATCTAACATGTCATTCGTTAGAAAAACACCACAAATGTTGACATCATTTCCTTCTCACTAAATACATGACTAGAACCTAACCACTAAACATAAATAACATAGCATCAAATCTCTCTACAAAATAATAAATACAATATCTACAAGTGTGTATGTATGAATATATAAAATATAAATACATAAATACATGTGTAAATGTTCATATATAAATAAACGTATACAAAAATAGACAATATTAAAAATAGTACATGGATTTTAGTCTTAGCAGGGGGCCAGGGGACAACCTATCGCTGAGCCCAGGTGCAAGGCACACATTAGTTCTGATCTGCCACTTGAGTTCCAAAAACTCGAGATAGAGGTCAGAAGGTCCCCCCATGGGACTCAAGTCCACATGGTCAATAGCCCCAAATTTAAAAGAGTGTGCGGGGAACTTCCTGATGTGCTTATAAAGAGCATTGCCCTCATTGTGCTGTTTTATGTCATAAAGATATTGGTAAATTATTTGTTTAAAAGCTATTTTAGTTTTACCCATGTAGAAACTGTTGCAAGAATCACATACTGTGATATAAACCATACCTTTGGAATAACAGTAATATTTTTTCTTGGGCAAAATAGTGCCAAAACCTCTCCCTACTAGTTTGACTTCCTCAATAATGTAAAGACACTGTGCACATTTACCACATTTAATATTGCTAGTTGTATCTGTTTTTTCTCTCAACCAGTCCCTTTAAAGACATATCTCTTTTAAAAACAAATAAAGGTAGTGTACCAACTTTACAAGGGACTTCGTTGTCAAAATTAAAAATGCACAATCATTTTTTAATAATTTGTTTGATGTCAAAAAAATCCAAAGTGTATGTGAGAATCAATGCCCTGCTAAATCTGTTTTCATTGTCACATTCATCCTCAACATTTTTAGAGAGACCAGATGAAAGTAAAACTTTGTATGTCCCTTGCTATCTTTTGTTCAAAACCTGATTGAATATACTGTTAATAAAGACAGTAGGGTATCCCCTTTTTTCCAACATGTCCTGCAAAATGTTACATTCAGTCATAAAGTCTGCTTCCTCAGAAATCTTCCTTGGTAATCAAACATATTGCCCTTTAACAAGGGACTTCTTCTGCTGCAAAGGATGCCAACTCCGAAAGTGTAACAAAGAGCTGGAGTAAGTGAGCTTCCTGTACAAATGAGATGTAAAAACCTTCCTGTCATGGTACTTCTTAATTGTAATGTCCAAGTAATTTAACTGATAAAAGTCTCTGACCATAGTGAATTTCAAAAATTCTGTAGTGCTACTGATGTATGTAAAAAATCTATCCAAGTCTGTATCACTACCTGTCCAAACAATGACCAAGTCGTCTAAATAATGACCGTACAGGACCCACATCTGTTTAAACTCTGAATCCATAATAAACAGGTCTTCCTTCTGAGCAAGGACAATCTTGGCAAACACTGGAGCACAGCAAGCATCCATCGCAACACCTTGGGTCTGCTTGAAAATCTGACCCTCAAATGTAATAAAATTATTATCAAGAACTAATTCCATACAAGTGCAGTGTCAAGATGGTATGATCCATACTGGTGTTAAAACAAAGGTAGTCATAAAACCATTCAACTCCAACATCGTGGAGATTACAGAAAAAAAGGTCACAAACATCAATTGTGACCATAATTAAATTGTCTGAATACATTTCAGACTTAATTTTGCCCCAAAGAATCCCATGAGTCTTTGATCACCCATTGTCCATCATCCAGTTAATGCTTAACTTTACTATCAACGTACTTAGCTAAACAAAGGGTTTTAGATGCCTTGCCATCAACAATTGGGCACAAGGGAGGGTCCGATATAGATTTGTAGACCTTCGGGATTCCAAAAATAGTTGGAAGTTTAGAATACTTGATATTGAGAAAATCAAAAAAGTCCAGACTAATTTGACCATTCAAAAGTAGTTCCTCTATGGTCAGGTCAATGTTTCTGTAGGCTAAATTTAACTCATTCCTTGACACTTCAGTATAAGTAGAACTATAAAGCATGTTAAAAATCTTTCCATTGTATACGTCCTTGTCCATTACCATCAGCCACCCCCCCCTTTGTCCGGTTTTATGAGTCTTATATTACCCCTGTCTAACACATCATTTAACAAAAGTGTTTCAGACTCAGACAAATTAGAGGGAATTAGGTGTTTACCCTTCATCAAAGTTTCCCTAATTTCTAACTCACACAGGGATTCAAAAATCTGCACCATGAGATGAACCGGGGGAATGAGCAAACTAGGTCTAGACAGCTGTCCTGGATTGAAATTTGTATTTTCACCTGAAAAGTACATGGCCTGGTTCAACTTTCTACAGAACATTTTCAACTGTATAACTGTGTCAACTAAGTTAGCTTTCCTTGCAGGTACATAGTTGGAATCTTTAGAAAATAATTCAGCCCAATCAAGACCGACATTAATATGACTGTAGCTGTACACAGTAAAGTCACCACAAATATTTTTAACAATAGTAACTCCTTCATTGTAAATTCCAACAAAACTCAATTCTGATAAACTGACCCTCTCCCCTTCCATTTACCCTGATGAGGTTGGAACCCAGGCCACCAATTATTTCAGGTCTTTAGAGTGAGTAACCCCTGTACAATTTGACTTGTAGATATGCAGCATTTCCAATAAGGCAGGGTCAGAGATTGCCTTATATGCAAGGCAGAGATCGCCTCTGAGTACTCTGTATGGAATAGAATAAAGTGACTGATTTCAGATGATCCATATAGGACAGATGCTGAAGACATTGAATTTTCCTTGTGAGGAACCTTTGTGGTCTCTCCAATTGCTGCAGGTGTTTGGAAAGGTACATATCAAAAGGGACATTGTACTCAGTTATTGGCCTGAAGAGGGAAGAGTACAGGGAGGTTATAACTTTTTTTCTGGAGGCAATGGCCTTACTTGAGATGAGCAATATAGAATGCCCTTCTCACCACTGTGGAGTCATGGTGATCAAAGGTAAGGTTGCTGTCAACCTGTGTGCCGCGATCTTTCACCAATGAGTGAGTACTTAGGGCATTTCTAGTGATGTGGTAGTTAGCAGGAACATTGCTGTTACTAAAAGGGATGATAATACATTTTTTGTATTGAGTTTAAGCCCATGAATTTGGCGCCAATCAATTGTTTGTGTAAGACCGTCTTGTAGGATGTTGACATTGGTTGGGGATTCTATGACCACTCCCAATTTGCATATATCAGCAAACTTTGTCAGCTATAGACCTTTAGTTTTTGCTTGTACTTCGGAGAAATAAATTCCAAACATTAGTGGTCCCAGGATTGATCCTTGTGAAACACCACTGGTTACAGCTGTTGGAGGTGGATTCCCCTATTTTGACTATACAGGCTCTATCAGTGAGCCATTTAGCACCCATCTATGGGTTGATACCTAGCTAGGTGAGTTTGTCAATGATGTCTGAGTGGGGGATAGTGTCAAAAGCCTTGGCTAAGTATAGGTAGGCTGTATGCACAGATTTCACCTTGTCCAGGGCCTTGGTGACTGCATGAAAGAAGTCCACCAGGTTTTACAGGCATGCTCTCCTTTTGACAAATCCAAACTGAATTGGGTCAAGTGTTTGGAGATTACCTGTATCTTTGTTGATAAAGTCCATGATGATTCACTCCATGTCCTTGCATATAAGGCTAGTCAGGCCAATAGGTCTGTAGTTCCTGGGGTCAGTGGAAACATGACCTTTGTGCAAAGTGATAACAATGGCTGTTTTCCATTCAGCTGTGATGAAGCTGGTCTCAGACTATGATTGAAAAAAGCACCCAATGGTGTTTCTGATTCTTGTTGGAGGCAATGTAGGATGCAGCCTGGGATGGTATCAGGTCACATAGCTACTGTGTTTTTGACCTTAGAGAGAGCATTTACAACCTGCTGTTTAGAGATACAAGGTACAGGACAGGTGGTAGGGATGTCATGGGGTACATGTGGCAGGGATAGGAGAGTGAAGTTTTCACAGAACCTATCAGCTAACAGGTTAGCTATGTCCACAGGGTGAGTATATGTGGTTTCATTAGCTACCAGATTGGCACAAATCTGGGCCTTTCCCTTTAGGTTATGAATGAAACTAAAGAATGCCTTATGGTTGTTCTTAGTTGAGGAAGCTAATTTGGATTCATAGTTTGCTTTGGAGGACTTCACAAGAAGTCTTATATGCTTGTTTAAGCTGAGGATGGAGTGTTTTCAGTTTAGGGGTTTCTCTCTCTCTCTCTTACTCTTACACAGCAATTTATTCTTCTTATTCTAAAGCCTGTTAATGGCAGTTTCCAGCAGGCAGGTTTGCTCTTCATTGAGGAGCTGGATTTGGTCCTATCAGGTACAGCCATGTCAATGCAGTTATACAGGTGTTTGGATAAAGCATTGGTGTAGAACTCGGCATAGTTGCCCATTCCATCTGAAAGGGGAGGGTCAGTGAAGCTATTTATACTATCCTGTAAAAGGTTGTAATCTGCTTTGTAGAAGTTTTTTAGTTTAGTTGCAGCTGGGGGGAGGGGGATTCAGTTGTGATAGTTACTTCAAATGAGACTGATTTGTGGTCAGATCTCACCAGGAAAGACCTCACAGTGGGAGTGCTACAGTGGTACCCTTATTGATAAACACCAGATCCAGGATGTTGTCACCCCTTGTGGGGGTGCCAACCTGCTGGTCCAGGGCCCTGGAGTTAATGAAGTCAAGGAATCATTGGGCATGTACGTTTGAGCACAAGTAATTTACCCAGTCAGTGGATGGGTAATTAAAGTCCTCCAAAACATGGTGTTCGGATGTATCTTGATAGAATCAAGTAGATCTAAATAGGCAGAGTGTCCTGATTCATGGAGGGGGTCCTGTAGCAGGCAATGACTTGAATAGGTATTCTACCAACAGTTAATTGCACCTGAAGTATCTCCAGGCGATTATCCTTTAATCATTCATATTTGCAGATTATTATATTTTTCTTTGACTACTGTAGTAGTCATTTTTCATGCGGTTGGAGTAAAACATCAACATTAGTCAATGTGACAAAATCAGTTAGAGCCAATGTTTACACTACTGGGTGGCTAACTGCACTGATAGCACCATCTGCATATAATGTTTTATTTATATCTAATGGGGCCCCATCCCCTGCTGGCTTTTCTATTGTGTAGACTCAGTTAAGGTGCTCCATACTGTGAACCTGAGTCTGATTCCTTGCTTCCATTTGCATAGTGTTTGACCCTGAGCCAGTATTTAATTGGAAACTGCTTCTGGGTTACATCTGAAAAGATGTTGCTCTACCTAGTGGATTTACTGAGTTAACAAGCAAGTATAACATATCCCTGTTGCTGTTTTCAAATTTCCCCTAATCTGCATCCCCACATAATTATGACCTACACCTAGTTGGACAAGCATGCTCAACAATAAATAAATAAAAAAGATTATTTTTTTGTAATAAAACATCAGTACTTTTGCTACTTGCTACTTTTTTCTTATAAGACAACTTCCTAAATCTGGACATTTTGCAGAAGTAGGAACTTATTTAAACCATAACAAACATAAAATGTCTGAATTCAAAACATTTACAAAGAAGGGGGCAAAAAAGTACAACTGGAGTATAATAATCTGCAGCTTTCTACGTACAAGGTAGTATGGTTACACTAAATGGAGTGTTGTTTTATTTCCCTCCTTTGCTGTCACTTTCATGAAGCTGATTTACATCTGCCTTCATCCAGTCATTAAAAGCTGTTTCATCCAGATTTTTGCCTCATATTTTTAGACTTCTTTTTCTTTTGGCTACTCCCATTAGGGGTCACCACAGCAGATCATCTGTTTCCATTTCTTCCTATCCTCTGCATCATGCTGTATCACACCAACCACCTGCAAGTCCTCTCTCACCACATCCATAAACTTTATCTTAGGAGTTCCTCTTTTCCTCTTACCTGGCAGCTCCATCGTTAGCATCCTTCTCCCAATATACCCAGCATTCATCCTCAGCGCATGTCCAAACCAATGCAATCTTGCCTCTCTTGCTTTGTTTCCAAACCTTCCAACTTGAGCTGACCCTCTAATATACTTATTTCTAATCCTGTCCATCCTTGTTACACCCAATGCAAATCTTAACATCTTTAACTCTGCCACTCCTGTCTTTGCGTCAGTGCCATTGTCTCCAACCGATATAACATAGCTGGTCTCACTACCATCTTGTAGACCTTCCCTTTCATTCTTACTGGTTCCCGTCTGTCACAAATCACTCCTGACACTCTTCTCCACCCACTACACCCTGCCTGCACCCTCTTCTTCACCTCTCTTCTACACACACCATTACTCTGAACTGTTGATCCCAAGTATTTAAAACTCATCCACCTTCGCCAACTCTACTCCCTGCATCCTTACCATTCCTCTGTCCTCCCTTTCATTCACACATATATATTCTGTCTTAGTCCTGCTGACCGTCACTCCTCTTCTCCCCAGAGCATATCTTCATCTCACTAGGGTCTCCTCCACCTGTTCCCTACTCTCACTACAGATCACAATGTCATCTGCAAACATCATAGTCCACAGAGACTCTTGTCTGATCTCGTCTGTCAACCCGTCCATCAGCACTGCAAATAAGAGAGGGCTCAGAGCTAATCCTTAATGGAATCCCACCTCCTCCACCTTGAACACATCTGTCACTCCTACCGCAGACCTCACTTCTGTCACATTGCCCTTGTATATATCCTGTACCACTCTTACATACTTCTCTGCCACTCCCGAATTCCTCATACAATACCACAGCTCCTCTCTAGGCACCCTGTCATATGCTTTCTGTAAGTCCACAAAGACACAATGCAACTCCTTCTGACCTTCTCTATACTTCTTCATCAACACCCTCAGGGCAAACATCGAATCTGTAGTGCTCTTTCCTTACCGTACTGCTGCTCACTAATCATCACCTCCCTTTTTAACCTAGCTTCCACTACTCTTTCCCATATTTTCATGCTGTGGCTGATCGGTTTTATCCCTTTGTAGTTACTACAGCTCTCCACATCACCCTTATTCTTAAAAATCGGTATCAATACACTTCTTTTCTACTCCTCAGGCAACCTCTCACTTTCCAAGATTTTGTTAATCTGGTTAAAAACCCCACTGCCATCTCTCCTAAGCACGTCCATGCTGCCACAGATATTTCACCTGGACCAACAGCCTTTCCATTCGTCTTCCTCTTCATAGCTGTCCTTACTTCCTCCTTGCTAATCCATTGCACTTCATGATTCACTATCCCCACATCATCCAGCCTTCTCTCTCTCTCATTCTCTTCGTTCATCAGCTCCTCAAAGTACTCTTTCCATCTGCTCAACACACTCTTCTCACTTGTATGTTTCCCTCATTATCTTTTATCACCCTAACCTGCTGCACATCTTTACCAGCTTGAGTACTGTGTCTAGCCCATCTTATTGTCTGATATTTTTAATCTGTTTCTCATAAAATCTGTTGTTTTCTGGCAAATCACTGGGATGATCTGAGGGCTGAAGTCAGTAAATAATGACATACATTTGAGTTTCAGACTTCCTATTCTTCAGAAAAATGTATGCTAAGACAAATCCTATTATTTTATCAACTTTCTAAGTTTTTAAGAACAGTATTTAAAATCTGTCCCTATTTTTGGGACTTTGACCCCCCCCCCCATTACATCAGGCTTTGTCCAGATTTCTTGCACTAAGAAGTTGAAAGATATGGTTCCCGCCTCCCATTATATGTTGAAGGGTTTAGTCAAAGGTGCTGATAGATTTGCATTTATCATTTATGAATTTAGGGATGAATAAAGTCTGTCCCAAGTGCTATTGTTTCATGTGTTATTACTGCTAATAACCTTTCTGTAAACAACTGGTATTTGCTTGTTTTATCTGCTTTCTCACAATCTTTAGTAAATTCAGAAGAAAAATGTGTGTTTATTATAATAAATGTATAATATTGCTCCTATCTAGCTTTCTTTTCCTATTACCCCACAATTCCCCTTCTCACAAGCGTCACCTTAGCTCCTTTAATCAGCTACTGCTTTTACTCCCATTTAAATCCTTTCTTCACTCTGACATCAATGACTATTAGAATAGATTTATTTCTGTACTACATCATACTCTTTGGCTTTTGACTTATTGCTTTTATATATTTTTATTAATTGCATTTTGCCAATACTGGACTACTAGTCTACAATTTTATTCTTCTTTCACATTGTATTTTTGTTATAGTGCAAGTTTTTTGCTAATATTCACATTCATAATCTGTTGGACTCATAACTAATTTGTACTTTACTGGAGCTTTTCTCCCCAGGTCTCCACTGAGAACTGGCTATGTGCCCAGTCAGACACTAGCCGGTTAACAAATGTAAATGAATAAATAAATTATTGTTGACGCCTTGTCATTTTCCCTCTTTGCCCACACTTTTCCCCCTTGTCAAATCACAGTATGCCTCATTTAATTGTCTTTCTTTTCCAATGTATTTATTAAATCTTTAAGTCCTTTTCTAATAAAGTTTGTTGATTTGTTAATGTTGTACCTTTCCTCTTGTGGTTTCTTTCCTTGTATTTTTTTGCTTTATCTGTTATCGCTGCATGTTTGCTCCTCTGTTTATCTCTCTCTCTCTGTCATCCGTCATGAGCTCCCTTCTACTTCTTTGTAAATCCTAAACACTGTCCTCTTCTTTTAAACAATCTATTTTACCTGAGGTATCAGTTTACAGTAACATTTCTTGCCATTGTGATGGCAGCTAGGCATAGCTCTCAACCTCTTATCACAAAAAAATCTGGACAAAGCCAAAAATAATGGTGGGACAAAGCCTCAAAAGTAAGGAATTTTAAATATTGCTATTATAAACTTAGAAACTTGCTAGAATAAAGGGTCTTGTGTCACCATGCATTTTGTGAAGGATATGAATTCTGAAACTCAAATGACTGTCATTATTTAGTGAATTCATTCTTTACTGATTTGCCATAAAAATCTGGAAAATCACAAATTTTATGAGGAACAGAACAAAAATACGAGGCATAAATATGGACACTCTACAAATATCTGTACAGTTAAGAGGTATGCAGCCAGGATTGTTCCTCAAAATTCTTCTAAACCCTCTTCCATGACTGCTTTCCAGTGCTTTCCCCTATTTTAATTTCTTCAACTGTTTAGAGATTTGTTAATGCTATGATAGGAAAAGACCCGTCTCCTACATCAGGACAAAATGTTCATTAAATCGGTGTCGGGAACATATTTAATGATGTTTTGAAATTACTTTTTATTATCTCATTGTTCCTGCTAGTAGTCAAACTCTCAGTCTGAGTGTTCTTGTTCCACATTGGTCATTTCTGCTGGCATATCCCATTATTTTATCATTTTATGTCTCTCAATATGCAGGAAATCGCTAAGTACAGTGATTGCAGTAATTACCGCTGATTTTATTATTTTTTCAACTACCGTATCTGGTTTTCTTGCTATTATATTCTGCTGGGATTGTATGGTACCAAGTCATAACTACTTCTTAATTTTCAGTAATTCTTTCTGAGTTATGTTTCCAATGCTTCTCTGCTACGTGTATTGTACTATTTTCACAGTCTTCAGTATAACATTCGTGCCATATTCCTGAGCTTTTCAGTATACAAATGCTCGGGCAGAAGTACATCACAACCAGCGACAAGATGTGCAGCTGTGTCTAGTTTTGTACTGCAGAACCTACATTTGTCTGTATGTCACATTTTCTATAGATTTTGTGAACCAGCATGTACACAGTAAAATGTCTTGAGCTGCCATTAGTACCTTTTATTTTTTGGTTTAAGTTTATTTTTACTTCTCATTTTTCAACAAATCTTAATCAACACACGGCTCATAGGTTCATAGCTAATTACTAAGCTACTGGCCCGGGGTAGTTTGTTTATATGCTTTATTACATAGAAACACATCAGGATGGATAGCAGCAGTACAAAATATAAACAAACTGATTAACTGACAGACTACACAGACATACATGCTTACATCTCAACGGCTTACTACAAAATGGCAGTCAGGCTCACACATTCTCAGTATTTAGACAGTTGTGAAAACCCCTAGAAAGTTTCTTAAAGCTGTACACACATATTGATCTACATCCTCCCTCTTAAATAGATTGCCCTCAATGAAATGACATTGGAATAACACATGCAATAATATAGACATTAGAAACAAACACAATGTTCGTGTGCAAGTTGCCATGTGTCTGTAACATGATCTGTAAATGTGACCTGATCTAGTAATATAGTAATCAGAACTGGGTGTAGCAAAAGGAACAGTCTTTGGTGAACAAACCGTATCAGGAACTTTGGGATTCATCTCAGGAACAGAAATATTTACTGGAACATCCTCTGGAACTGGAACTCTGGACAACCTACTCAAAGAGTCTTTTTCACAGGCTAGGTACTGTGGTACAGGCTCAGACACCGGCATCAAATGTTTCCGATTCTGCCTATACTCTGCTCTTTGTGATTCCACAATGTATGATCTTGGCTCTGGACAAATATCTTTCATGACTCCAATATGATCTTAACCTTTGCATGTTTGCATTCTCACTGTCTCCCCTTCACATAATGGATTGAGAGGTTTCTGGATTTATCGTAATAAGACTTCTGGGATAGGCGTTTCTTTAACAGATGGGCTTTCACTGTTCGGTTATTCTTAGTACTTGGAACCAATAAACTACTGAACCAGTAAACTACTGCTGACTGGTAGTGTAGTTCTGGTTTGTCTCAACAGAAGTGTCTGGGCAGGTGAGCCAAGATGTTTATCATGAGGAATATTTCTGAGATTCAAGACACTCAGGAAAACATCACTCTTGTCTCATTTTGACTTCTCAAGTAAATGTTTCACACTTTGAACTGCACGTTCTGCCAAACCATTTGACTGCAGGTACTCAGGAGTACTCATAACATGGATAAAGTCCCACACTTCAGTACATCTTTTGAACTTCTGGCTAGTTAGCTGTGTGCCATTGTCAGAAATAACTTTGTGTGGAATATTGTGGACTGCAAAATGATGCTTCATCATAGTAATGACAGTAATGGATGCTAGATTAGCAAGTAGGTCAATCTCGAACCAATTGGAATAAGAGTCTACTAACACCAAGTAATACTGACCATTCCATTTGAAAATGTCAGTGGTTACTGTTGACCAAGGTAGTTCAGGAATCTGGTTTAGCTGAAGTGGTTTCTTCTGTTGATGTGACTTTGTACTATTACATACAGAAGAAGATGAAAGTACTCTCTCAATGTCTTGTGACATAGAAGGACAAAATACTATTCCTCTCGCCCTCCTTTTAGTACAGTCAGTTCTTGGGTGGCCACTGTGAAAGATAGTAATATACTCTTATTGCAAAGACTTTCATGACAATACCATCGTCAGACAAAATCTCATCTCTGTAAGGAAAATAAGGTTGCACTTCTTGAGGTAAACTAGATTGCTTTGATGATCATCCCTGATTGATAAAGTGGTTGAGCTTCTCTGATCTGAGGCTGTGCTTTCTAAGCTTATCAAAACCTGTGGAAGAAAAATTTCTCACTTCCATGACTTCAAAATCAAGATGCTCTTTGTTTGATCTTTGTTTCTGGTAATACAGAAATAATAAATAAATAATAATAAACAATAATAATAAAAAAACAAAGAACAAAGATCTAAGTAAATTATTCACTCAAATATTTGGGTATTACTTTCACTCACCCCCAACAGGAAGTAATTAAAAATAATCTTTATAAAACTTGGTCCAAAGTCATGGAAGATCTTACAAGATGGAAAAATCTAAATCTTTCTCTACTTTCTAAGACAGCAATTATAAAAATGAACATCCTCCCTAAAATTCTTTTTCATTTTTATGCCATCAACCAGAATATTCCAAACAGTTTCTTCTCGAAAATGGAAACTACACTAGGCAAATGTATCTGGTACCCCAAGAACACTAGGATCAGTTACTCCAGACTAACACTCCCCAAAGAGAAAGGAGGCCTGAGCCTTCCTGATTTTCAAACATATTATAATATAATAAATGCCAGTCTTATTATAAGCATAATTAATTTTGAACCGTCAAATTAAATTTGGCACCTCCTGTGGATAAAAATCTATTATTATCACCTCATTGCATCCAAGCTGAACCCAAAAGTCATCCCTTTCCTTAATACTAAAACTCTTAAAGACTTTAAGATTCATCCTAAATTAGTAAAAAACACTTTATGTTTTCAAAAGCTCATAATATCCCTAAATTTAAAGAACTCCTTAATTATGGCTCAACCAATTCACTTAAATCCTAGTTTCAGGTTAAACAACAATATGTTAAATCTAGACAAATTTCCACACTTCAAGAACTGTATGGTTTGGGACCTTTTTAAAATCAAAAACCTGCCATTTGAATCTATTATAACATCTTTAGCAGTCAGTAAATATATTACATAATTGTTAAACAAATATTATACCTAGTAACTCTGTTTACAGATAAGGTCAAAGTAAACCATTAGATATACAACTTTACCAACAAACAACAGTTCTGCTTATGTTAAGGACTAAAATGTTATCAAACACTAGTTTAATAACAAAAATAAAATACCAAGACAAAATTGTTCATTCCAAGTATTGGGAGAGCCAAAACAAGGAACTAACTGTTGACCAAAAGCCTGAGGCAATTGACATAACGCTAAAACTAACCCCTTTCAAAAAATTAATTTATACTCAGATTATGATAAATAATAATGCTTATCATACGTCTCTATTTCTGAGTAAAATTAATCCCAATATTTCACCTTTCTGCCCTACTTGCTCTTACTCAATAGCCGACACTACACATATTCTGGTCCTGCAAAAACATCTACAAACTGTGGTGTTCTCTGAGAGCACAACTCAAGAAAATGGGCTACATGAACTCCATCCTTTTGTGGGAAATAGCAATTTTGAATATCTTTCCCAGATACTTTAACTTTGAGTCCAAACATATCATTGTAACACTGTGTGCTATACTCAAAACCTATATAGCACTCAATTGGCTAGATAGAACAAAATCATCCTGGAAAGAGTTTAAAACCATTGCTACTAAATATGTTCTTGCAAGCAAACTAAGTACAATAAGTCAAAAGAAAATAAAGTATTTCCAGAAATATTGGGGAAACCTAGTAGAAGCTCTTAGCTAGGTCCTTATCTTTCTATCATATCTTTCTTTCTTCATTTAAAAATCTCCTACTTAATACTTTATACCAACTGCCTTAACTTTATCAGATGAGGATTGTAAATGTCCAATTAATTTCCCAAGGGATATACAAACCATGTACAAGGACACCTCCTAACTTTACTTGTATAATTAATACCTAGTAACCTTCTGCAGGGCATCTTTTATAAGTGACAATCGAGTGCATATAGTGTATATAGTTAACTAAATAGGCCTAGACACATGGATGCATCCTTTTTGTGAGATAATTTAGTATGTAAATCATTAGTTTTACAAAAACATGTGATCAGTTCCTTTTTTTTTTTTTTTTTTTTTTTGACTAGCCTTTAACTCACTAGTACAAGAATTGTACTCTTTTATTGAGTAATTTCAAGCACTGCCTTATATGATCTTATGTTTAACCCTAATTGTTTTTCTAGCACCGCAATACATATTTCTTGAAGTTTTCAATTTCCTGCATTTGATAGCATGTAACTAATGTTAGTTCAAAGTCAATTTTCTATCTGTATCTGTATTGTATATTGGAAATTGTAATAAAAATTATATTGGAAAAAAAATTAAGATGCTCATTCTCACTCTGTTCATTGGTATTTCTGGGTGATCTGGATAAAGTATCAGGAAGACAAAGAAGTTTGCCTTTTGTGTAGACAAGATTGAAATTGTACTTTTGCAATCTCAACATCATACATTGCTATTTGGCTGGAGCTGAATGCATAGGCTTTCTCAAAATAGTGACTAGAGGTTGGTGGTCTGTTTCGATTTGGACAGGTCTACCATAAATATATTCATGGAACTTCAAACACAATTGCCAAAAGCTCTTTGTCTATCTGAGTATACTGCATTTCAGTTTGTGTTAGAGTTTTGGATGGTGTACAGAGAAACCCTTGAAACTGCATTGGTCGACCGTCATGTGACAGTTTTAAAGTCAGCCGAATGTTGAACCAAAATGCATCAACTAAACTATAGCGAATAGGTAGTGTAGTTTGAGAATTTGGGTTTAAGATTGTGCAGAGAGATTGCAGTTCAGTGAGGAACAGGGAATTAGCACATTTCCTTACTGTAGTGTGATCTCGGAGTTGGTATATTTAATGTGCAGGAGGTGTGGGGGTGCAGGGGGTTGTAGTGATGTCACCTCCTGCTATGTCTAATACATCAAACTATGGATGTTGATGTATTCATTTTTTCATTGGTTGCTGGTTCAAAATTCCAAATTCAGCATTTCAGGTCGACCAAAGCAGATTTAGAATTTCAATAGTAAACCATTCTGGATGCACAGGCAACAGACTGACCCTCTTGAAGAATGACTGCACCAAGACCAAATTTTGAAGCATCACAGGAAGGAGTAACTGGTTTGTAAACATCATAATATCTGAGAGATGGTGGACTGGCAGTTCTCTGTTTCACAACATCAAATACTCTCTAGTGTTGTTCCATCCACCTCCAAGATACATCTTTACATGTTAGCTCTCTGAGTGGTCCTGCTAGTTGGCTCAAGTCTGGAATGAACTTGCCTAGGTAGTTAACCATGCCGAGAAACCATTGTAGGGCTTCATCACTGTCTGGAGCTGGCATCTCGAGAATAGCTGTTTGCTTGGAAGGGTCTGGTCTTAAGCTTGAACTGGTAAACAAATGACCAACATAAGTGACTTGCCGTAACCTGAACTTGCATTTCTGAGGATTCAGCTTAAGATTTACTTGATCAGCTCTTTCCAGAACTTTTTTGAGGTTTCTGTCATGTACAGCTTCACCATTACCTCCTACTAGAATATCATATATCATCTACTATAATAGCACAAGGATATCCAGAAAAGAATTTCTCCATTACACATTGAAAGACTTCATTGGCAGAATTTATCCCAAATGGCATTCTCAAAAATCTGTGCCTGCCAAAAGGAGTACTGAATGTTGTTGGCAACAAGGATTTTTTTTCAAGCAAAATTTGCCAAAATGAACTCGTTGCATGTAAGACAGAAAAAACAGTGGCATTTGGCATCATAGCTGCAACTTCTTCAACTGTACATATTGGATGATGAGGTCTTTTCAGTACTTTGTTCAAATCTTGTAGATCAATACATATTCTGATATAATCTGAGCTTTTCTTATGAGCAACCACCATGGAAGATACCCATTCGGCAATGTAGTAGTATATCTTACCATTTGCTAAAAATGTGAAGCATATTATGTAGGTAAAACACAGAGATGATTTTCACTGAAAATATATGAGCATGTGCTGGCCATCAGAAAAAAAAAATAATAATTAAAAAAAATAAATAAATAAAAAATAAAAAACTACTTAACTCATTACAGCCGGATGTGCCTTCAGGTGTTTTTGGAGCTATCTCCTACTGCACCTCTAGGCATCAAATATTGCTTGTTCATGTTTGCATTAATAATTCCAAAACCATGCTACATACAAGGTATCAGAATATTTATCTTGAAGCATACACGATTAGCAAACACAATTGTACTGATATTTGACCTCTGTCAATGATTATTTGTTAGATGTGTAAGGTGATAACTTCCTTTTTTTGCAAAGGCTCACGCCACACCCATTAGGAGTTAAACGTACACATGCCTATGTCATAAGTGATGGTTTAATAAAGATGTTTCTTGTTTAAAAAGGGGGCCAGTAATTGAATAATTTATGTAATGTTGCTTAGCTTACATGTATATAGCAATATATGTGAAATATAATGCTTGTAAACGTGAACTTGTTTGGTTGCTTTTATATAAATGTAAATTTGCCTATGTCATTTGATAATTCAATAAAGCTGTTTAAAAAAAAGGTGTACTGGAGGGCATGAGTTGGGGCTGTAAATATCAATGTCTTTTGACTTCTCCCTTTATGGGGTTGCCAAAGCAGATCACGGTCTGCAGATTGATTGGCAATGGAATTTTTATGGTGTTGAGTTGCCAGCATGGTGCCCAATCTTCACAGAAGGCACACGCACCTACCTGCTTGCCTTTAAAACTCACTTGACTGCAGGAAGGACATGCAGACTCCACACAGAAGGCACTCCAGCTGAGAATCAAACCAGAGAACCTCTTTCTGTGAGGTGACAATGCTAACTGCTGTACTACTGAGAGTTGGGGCTGTACATAATGTACTAGGAATCAAATAAATGTGCTGACAGTTTAGCTTAAGTGCTTACATGCATCCTGGCCTCAGTTATATTATAAATATCAAGTGTATTTTAAAAATGAAGGCAGCAAGTTTATGAGAGTTCAAATGTAATTGGTTAGGTGTTAGAATATATGACTTGAGTGTATGTCTTTTTAAACCATTTTGTAATGAGAGTTGTTATTCTGAAGAAGTCTTTTAAACAGAGACTAAAAGTGCTAAACTATTTTCCCAGTCTGTTGGTTCCTTATTTGAAGGGCCTTTGCTTGTGGATTATGTGGGTTTCCATCGAGTGCATGTGGTTTCTGTGGGTTTCCATCAAGTGCAGTACCACAGTGTTTTATTTTTCATTTTTGGAAGCTGATAACATTGCTCAAGTTGATTAAGTGACAGAGATTTGGAAATATAGAAGAGCAGCAGAAAAGGGTGTTTAGTAAGAATGTAGTGACCATGGCTAGCATGGCTTGGAAGAAGAGGAAGTTTTGAATTCAGTATAGTGGCAGAGGTCAGTTGATAAGCATGGATTTGATGTAACTACAAGTAGCTTGAACAATGAGATAATTTCAGGGTATGTACTATCATTGCCAAATATCACTGAACTTGGGGCATCAAGTTCATTTAATTCAGGGTAAAGTATCATTAGTCTGGAATTCTTTGTGTTGAGCTTGTGACTAGTTAGAATAATTTGAATAACAGCAAACACAGATTTAAGAGCTCTTTATTGGTTTTGAGGTGAAGTAAAGACTGGTGTTGCCAATATACTATATTGTTTCAACAGGCTGACATCCTTGGAGCATGTTGTTTATGGATATTGAAAATAATAAAGGTCCAGCAACTGATCTTGTCAATGATCTTGTAGGATACCAGATTTATTTGTGACTGAGACTGTCTGTTGTCTTATATGACTGTATGTAGTCTGTTAGTCTGATAGGTAGAGAACCATGGTAGGAGGGAGGTAGACTGATTGAACTGAAAAATGTGTTCAATTAGGATGGCATAGTCCAAAGACCTTGAAGTGGTTATGGAAAAATCATCATTTAACCTCTCTAAGATGTGACTGGTTAAGGTCAAGAGAGCAGTTATAGAGCCATGGTTAGATCTAAAACCATGTTTGGGAGTTATAAGTGTGTGTTGTTGGCTGTATGTTGTAGTTCTCAGTGCATGACCTTCTTGAAAATCTTTGAGACTGGTAGAAGTAAGTCCATAGGTTTAAATTCGCCAAGGAGGACATGCTTTTCTTTCATGAGTTAATTTCCCAGGATAAATACAGGTTAAACTATAGATGGGACTACAATTTTAAGGTAATACGCAGTCATATGATGTGGAAGATGTTTCATGTTGCATACAATGTTGAGAAAATGGAATGGGGTGTTGAAAAAAGTGTAATTGTCAGTCAGATGGAGTTGGTGGTGATGGGAAGGTTGGTTTTGTGTTGAAGGGTGTGGTTATGTCTGGAGGGGCTTGCAAGATATGACAATATATAGGGAAAATGGCTGTAGTGCTAATTCAAAAGGTATCTGGAAATGGATAGGAGGTTTAGGGCTGAATGGTTTTGAAGAGAGCACTAAGTGAGCACCAAACTATTTTGAGATAGTGCCCAGTTTTGGTTTTGTTCCATATGAAAGTATTCTTTTTAGAATTTATGAGAGGATATTTACGGAGCTGACTATGTAGGATAACACGTACTGAACCATTGATTGATTTTGAACTTTTCCGAGCACCATCACATTTTTTCATTAGACTAAAGATGTAGTGCCATATCCAAAGTGTTGATCTAATTTTGATTTTTTTGTGTAGATTAGAAACACTACATTTAGTGCACTGATTAAAGTAATATTGAAGAAGTCTAAAGCTTGGTCTAGGGTGAGATACCAAAGGGGCTAACAGTTAATGTTTTCAATGTGGCTAGAAAGGCAGGTTCACTAAATTGTCATGTAATGTGGTGCTGTATGTATGAGTGAGTGTCAGGAATATGTGATTTTTTTTTTCCAACAGGTAAGTAAGTCAGACAGTATTGTGTCAGATCCAATGTTTTCATGGTTTGGTACAACCATACAGTTTAGGATACTATGCCTACCTATGACTTTAATTAAGTTAATTATTTGTGAGAACTGCAGAACTGAGTCTGGGTTCATAGGTTCATAGGTTCATAGATTAGTACTAAGCTAACTGCCCTTGTGAGACATTTTAAGCCTAGCTAATTATCCCTTGTGAGACTCAAACCCTGCACCTTCTGTTTGTAAGACAAGCACGTTACCCATTAGGCCACCCTCCCAGCCCCAATATTTTATTGTATCCAAACTGTCTGTGGTAAAGGTAGTAAGGAGGATCATGAAGGACATTTTTATCATTTAAGCTGTCTAGAATTTGTGCAGAAGTTTCTTTGGAAACTTGAGACTGGTGATATACTTGGCAGTGTTTAATCTGAGGAATATACGTACTGAGTGTATAGTAACAACCAAACTAATAATTGTAAAACTCTCAATGTCTGAGAGTTTTACTGTAATTAGTTTATCGTATTGAGCAATGTTAAGTAGCTGTAAGGATCTGTATACTGTGTAATGTGTAGGGATTTGGTGTGGATAATTATGCCTCATCCCCTCTTGTATGAACAGCTGAAATGGAAAATATTGAATGCTACAGAGATAATTTCTGCATGGAGGTGTGATATTTTCTTACTGATACTTCTAGTACTGATCTCAGTATCTGAGGGTGTCTTAAGCACTTGAGTATGGGCAAAAGGGGTTACAAAAGTATGTATTATTGATAATAGGGCATGGACTGAGATGGATACCCCATAGCATAAGTAATGAATAAGTGTCCACCACTTGGTTGAATATGGTAAGTCAGTTAGTTATTTTTGAGGGACTGTGTCTCTGATATATTTGTGATTTGTGAGTGGTAAGCAGACATTATTAGGTTTGTAAGTAGTATGCTGATTGTTGAAGGTATGTTTTTTGTGGTGAAGATTTTTTAGGGCAGTGCGATGGAAGTGTTGTATAGTTGTGTGATGTTTGTGTGATTTGTAGATAGATGAGATTTTGATAGCAGTATGTATAGAGTAAGAATACATTTTTAGATCGATTGTCTGTGTGGTGGATGAAATTCATTGAAGAAAATCAGGGTTCTTTACATTAGAGACAGGACTCACTTTTTACTTGCAATTTTTTCAGCTATGACTGTAATGTGTGTCATAGCTACATAATAAATACAATTTATTTTATTTATTTTATTTTACATTTGTTGACCGGGAGTGCCCGACTGAGCTAAAGACCTTTTTCAGTGAAGGCCTGGGAAGAAAAGCTCCAGACATGTAACATTTATACAATCTAACAAAATTTAATTAAAACAAACAAGTTTGAATAAAAAGAGTAGTCTTGGAAATTTTTTGGTTTACAATAACTGTTACAGTTCAAATTTAGAGAACATGAAGAAAAAAGAGGATACAAGAATTATGTAGATATGCAAATCTTATTTACAATAGTTAACAAGTTCTTTCATCAGTAAGCCATATTGAGTGGCATACAGGTTGACAGAGGAGTAAGACTGTTAGTGCAGGAAAGTGGGTTAGGTAGGGGTCATAACAGATAAACTGAAGCTAAGAGGAACGATTTTGGTCAAGGAGGGTGTGAGTAGGGGCAGGTCCAGTGTTTTTTTAAGTAATCTTTCATAGCTGTTTTACATTTTTTGGGGGGGTTGATTTCTGATATCTAGGGGGAGTTTATTCCATTCAATAGAAAGGTGGTAACTATATACATTGCCACCAGGTTTTGTTTTTGGTTTGTAGACATTAAGTAAGCCTTGGGTTGCACTTCTGAGCAGGTGAGGTAGTTCAAGCCAGTCAAGGAATTTAAGGGAGAGACAATGATGAGATTTATAAGGTTGTTGAGCTGCAAACCTGGCTGCTTTGTGGTAGGTAACTTCTAGCTTAGAAAGTAGATAAGAGTTTAGATTAGTAAGAATTTTGGAGCAGTAAGTAAGGCAAGGGAAAAGATAGGCATGAGTTAGAGTATGGTGGGCTTCTGTGGTAAGGAATTTACTATTTCTGTACAGGGGTCCTAGCTTCTGATGGGTTTTTCTGATGCAATTGTTAATATGTAAATCAAATTTTAGTTGGTCATCAATAGTGATTCCGAGTAATTTTGTGTTGGTATCTACTTCAGTGGGAGTATTGTTTAGTGATGTAATGGTAAATGAAGGTTTGCTGTGGTTAACAGATTTAGGGAGAAAGTGAAGCATTTTAGTTTTTTTGGATTGAGGATGAGTTGGAGTTTTTTAAACCAAGTCTCAACAGAGTTGAAGGATGTCTGGGTAGTGGAAAGGAGTTCAGAGGGTGAGTTTGCAATAGTGATGACTGTTGAGTCATCAACATATTGGACAATGGAGGACTGTGGACAGGAGGAGTAGAGTGAGTTAGTAAATACATTAAATAGTAGAGGCCCAAGTATGAATCCTTGGGGAACACCTGTTTTTACATATGGGGGGAGGAGAGTGCTAAGTCCCATCTGACTGATTGCTGTCTATCAGTGAGATAGCTGAAGAACCATGCTACTGTATCAGAAGTGAAATAGAGGTTTGTGAGTTTGTTGAGTAATAGGGAGTGTGAAACAGTGTCAAAACCCTTAGCGAGGTCAAGGAATAGGTAAGATATAAGTTTATTATTGTCTCTGGCTAGAGAAATGGTATTGAGAAAGGATAGAAGAGCAGTAGTGGTACTGTGCTTAGGATGGAAACTGTGCTGGACAGGAGTGAGATGTTTTTCTTGTAGGAGATGATGCATAGTTTGTGTATACATTTCTTGAGTATTTTTGACAGAGGAGAGAGTATGACAATGGGGTCTAAAATTAGATATTTCTGTGGCGTTACCGCCTTTGTGAATTGGAAGAGTATAGAACTGTTTCCAAATAGTTGGGACTTTAGATTCAGAGACTGAGTGGTTGATAAGGTTTGATACGGGCACAGCCAGGGAATGTGCAGCAATCTGGAGAAAGTATGAAGGAATATGATCAGCTGATTCAGAGCATGGCTTAAGTTTAGAGAGCAGTGATTTAATGTAGGTAGTAGGAACAGGTTCGAGAGAGAGTTTGTAGAGTATGCAGAAGGGGGGTGATTCAGGGAGGTTAGAGGAGTTATAGTTAGGAGAGTTGCTGTTAAATAGTTTGGTAACAGATTCTATAAAGTAGATGTTAAAGTATTGGCAGTCACTTTGGGGGTCTTATAATGACATGGGTTTGGTGAGGTAGGGTTTCCAGGGTGTAGGATCTGATTAATAGTGTTCTAAAGTTTTTTGGGGTCTGATTTTAATGTTGAGGGATTAAAGTAGAAGTTTTTTTTGTCATCATCAATCAGTTTTTTCTTTGATTTCGAAGTTCTTTGAATTTTTGCAAGTCAGCAAGAAGTTTGGATTGTATCCATGTTTTCCAGGCCCTATCTCTGCATTTCATAAGGGAACAGGTAGTTTTTCATAGCCAGGGTGAAATTTTGGCTTTTACTCAAATTTTTCTAGTTGGGGCAAGTGAGTTTAGATGGTAAGGAAAGTAGAGTTAAAGGCATTAACTGCCTCATCAAATGGCAACTGTTTAAGGAAATCCCATTTGACTCTGGAAATAAGGGTTTGGAATGTTTTAGGTTTAAAGTTGGTTAGCTTACGGCAGGCAATATATTGGTGGGGTTTGGAAAGATGTGTGGTATATCTAAGGACTTAATAGGTGAGTGGTCACTAAATGGGTTGGGTAAAGTTTCAGAATTTTGATACTTACAGGAATTTGAAACTAGTATCCAGTCTATCAGGGAGGCTTAAACTATGTGTTGTGTTGATGTGTGTAGGTTGAGAGATAAGTTGAGTAAATCTGTATAGATTTATATGATGGTGAGAGTTAGGAGTATTGAGATTCAGCCAATCAATATCTGCATCCCCTAGAAGGATAGTTTCATTAGGGATGTTTTGGGAGAGATATGAAAGAAGGTTTTCCAGTAGGGGAATGTTGTCACCAGGTGGCATATATATGGATATTACTGTAATGGTATTATGGTTATTAACCTTCAGGTTTGCAGCAAGTATTTCAGGAGGTGAGAATGAGGGAAAGGTTAGTTTGGTTTGGGAGAGAATAAGTTTATTGGAGTGAATAAGAACAACACCTCCACCTTTGTTTTTAATGTGATCTTGGTGGAGGATATTATTACCTGGGGGGAGAATATCTTTATCTTGGTGTTGGGGTTTAAGCAAGTTTCTGTGACAAAAATGATGTCTGGGTTGGGATGAGTTATCTATGCATGAAATTGACTTATTTTATTTAGGATGCTTTGAGTACTGATAGACTAGAATGATAGATGTTTGTCAGGTATGGGTGACTGGTTATAGTTAAGGGGATTGTTTAGAGGAGTGGATAAGTTAGTAGTAGGACTAGGATTGGGATGCATGTCACCAGATAAGAGCAGAGTAATTGAGAAATAGTATGGTTTACTTTTAAATAGGTTGCCATAGAAGTGACTGGTTTTATATTCGGGAGGAGAATGGTATGAGGGAAGGATTTTTATTTTGGGGAAGGATATGTTGGTTGGGAGGATGGGTGCACAGATGACTACAGGTTGTTGAGGGGAAGAGAGAGTATGTGAGTACGGATAAGTAGGCGCCTTATTTATTGGGGTTATGAATGGAGCAGGTGCAGTGATTGTGAAGAGGAAGAATAGTAACGGTAGAAGTAGGACAGAGGAAATAGGGACTGACATTATTTTAGTGGAAAGATGATAGTTGGGAGTGGTTGGGAAGTTGGAGTTAATAGGAGGTAATGGGTGTGGTTAGGGGTGGGTAGATGAGTGTAGGCTGAAGAGTAAGCTTATGCACTAAAGGGAAGGAGTTGCTAGGAGGGAGGAAATAAAGGCTAGGTATAAAGGAAATTATATGGGTGGTGGGTGGGAATGGGGGTGGGAGGGGAGCAAAGTGAGCCTGAGTGCAGTGAGGGCGAATGGAGCGGGGCTACAACCAAGACAAAGAAAATGCAGTAAATGAAGGAAAAAACAATCAGTAAGCTTAAGAAACAATTTAAAGGGAAAAATATGTTATTAAGATATTTACAGAAAACTTGGTAGGATAGTCCCTTTCCTAACATTTTCATTTGTAGCCCTAAAGGAATAATGGGAGATAGGTAGGATCACTACAGCGTTTAACAAAATATCCAAGTTTAATGCAGAAAATAACAGTAGGTGGGAGAGTAGGGGAACTGATATTCTGGTTGTTCAAGGTATAGTGCTCAACAGGTTTTCCTAGGTGCACTGCCTTAAAAATCATGACAGTTTAATTAATAATTACAAGTTTTGGAATTAGAAAATAAGAATAAGGAAACGGTTGCTGTCATGTGGTATTGTCATGTGATTGTTATAACCTATTAAAATAAATGAGAAGGGGTAGGCTGAGTAAAGGCAAAGTGAGAACAAAGGAGATTAGTAGAGGAACTGTTTTTGTTGAGTCCAGTTACCCAGAACTTATTTCTACCATGGTCATACAAAAGAAAATTGACCTGTAAAAGCTATATTTATTAAATATAGTATCTGGCCATAGGATCATAGGAAGTTACTAGGCTAATGGCCTATAGCCATTAAACGCCAAGCCAAGTTATACCCTTATTTCCATGACCAGCACCTAATGCCACTGTCCAAGAGGGACACAGGTGGAACCCCCAGGGTGAATTTATGGTTGCACATCAAATCGTCCATACTGTGCTTGAAGAGGGCCAGTGAGGTGCTTTGTTTAACATGAAGTGGGAGTCTGTTCCAAAGGTGTTGTAACCTCTGAGAGACAAATCTGTCTCTCTGGTAGGTTCTTTTAATGTCACTGTGATGCCCTACCACTGTACCAGTAATCAAAAAACCTCAATCCTCACCACTGTCAACTGGGATGGTGACAAGTACACACGCACACAGTATTTCCTGATGCAACTCTCTGCATCAAGTACAGTTTCCATTAAGAGCACATAGAGACCACAGTCAGCTTGGGTCTGGTTTCTCCATCTTTCTCTGGATCCCCAGTAAGACTCCCCACTGGCACAGTTATAGAGTTGAGATCTCAGCTGAGTGGCTAATCCAAGACCTCCAGCACCCTCTTTGTCCAAGCAGTGCTTTGTGTCCCTGCCGAAGTAGCTGACACACACACTCTTTGAAGTTTTATTTATGCACACATGCACACACACACACACACACACACACACACACACACACACACACACACACACACACACACACACACCCCTGGGAAAGGTCGGTACAGGTTTACTACCTATGCCCCCTTTTGCCCAGACTATAAGTTAGTTTTCACTGCCACCAGCCAACTCCTTATCAGCTACTTTAAGGACCTTAACAATGGGTGTCCAATCTTACTGTGTTGTATTAATATTGATATTAATACAGATGGTAGTTTGACCAAGAGTAAGGCCATTACGAGTGGCCTTGCAAGTACTCTCAAAACTTAAATATCTCTACACAGATCAGCCACAGTGAAAGGTTTAAATATATCTAATAATAAATAATAAAAGAACAAGACAATACTAAATAAATATTCAAAGTGACATCAAAGTTCAAAACCACAGGAAATATTTAAAACAAATAAATAAATAAATAAAAATATCTAAACTATGCTTCACTGTATTCCTGACTGAATTTAACAGAACTACTATACCCTAGTTAACTTACTTAAGAGCAAGGCAGATGTGTGGTGAATGGGGTCTTCTTGTTGCCAGGTCCAAGATAGAATACAGAATGCTGTGTCTCTCTAAGAGACTTCTCAAATTAATATCTCAAATATTACTGCTGGGATAGCTTGCAGAATGACATCATTTCCTGTCATCTGACTTTTAGTCCCCATGCCCAAAACAACCATTGATGGCAACTGGTAGCATTTAGCATCTACCTGTAAAAATACATAGACAAGGGCTTTTCCTCAGATCTTTGGCAGATGCTGGCAGTCATAAAACAATAAAACACTTCCAAGACAATACGGAAAGTTCCCTACTATAGACATTCTGTCTCTAGCTGCCATAAAGTGATTTAATTTCAGCTATTTTCCTGAAGCTAACCTCCTGCATTCCAGTTTCTACTGTTAAAATATATACATTTAAAAAGTTGCAATAGTGTATGTGCATTTCTGTTCTCTTCCACCAAGGCACACTGTGGGTACAATTTTAACTAATCTAAGGAAAACTGACTTATCTAAGCTAGAAGCATGTTATAATAAAATTGTTAAGTTTGCATCTGACTGCCTATATAGAACACATCATTGTACAGCTTTAAGGATACTAGACTGTCTTGAGATTCCCAACATTATTCTTTTCAACCAATTCTCTCTAACTCACAAAATTGTAACACAACAACCTAGAACCCCTGCACTACAAAATCTCATCCTTCCTTACTAACAACAAGAACTTACTCACCATCTCCAAGGCCAACAACACTGCAGGAGAATCTTTATTTTGCAACTATATATCGCGTATATGGAACTCACTTCCTAACTTCATTCTCATAATCTCATCCAGTAACCACCATCACTTAAAGCTTATCTAAAAATAAGTGGCTATGTTCCTGTATTAACCCCTCATGAGTGCTCTGATACATCACAGTATACCCAAAACATATCCAACTTCTCCCCGGTGTTTAATCCTTTGTTCCTACTGACCTCTCTTAACCTTATATCTTGACGTAAGTCATACCTACAAATAGTACTAGCTATGGTCTAGGTTTTGTTGTCAAGATGTAACAAATTTTATGTTCTTATGCATACTACATTTTGTTTACTTTATACTTTTTGATTATAGTAATGTGCATAAAAATGTACTGTTACTCATGAAGCTTTTCTCCCATGGCCTCTGCTAAAAAAGGACCTGTGTTCAGTCAGACTTTCCCGGTAAACAAATGTTAAATAAATAAACAAATGTTAAATAAATAAATAAAATACTTATTTAAGCTCAGTACTTTATAAAATAGCCAGTAATTTACAAAATACCTTTCTTTAACACACTTGTCTGTAGAGACCAGTTTGGCATACACATGACATACAGTTCTAATACAGTTGTAACACAAGCATCTTATATAAATCGCATTGATATTCACAAATGCATTATAATTATTTACAAAATTCTATCTAGCTGTGCTGGCAATATCTCCCTTTGTCACAGTCACATACCAGGTTAAGGTCTTTAGAGCGAGTAACCCATGTACCATTTGACTTGTGGATATACAGCATTTCCAATAAAGCAGTGTCAGAGACTGCCTTATAGAAGTCACCTCTGAGTGGTCTGTATAAAACAGAATAAAGTGACAGTGAATTCAGATGATCCATATATGACAGATGCTGAAGACCTTAAATTTACCTTGTGAGGAACCTTTGTGGTCTCTCCAATTGCTATAGGTGCTTGGAAAGGACGTACCAAAAGGGGCATTGTACTCAGTTATTGGCCCAATGAGTGAAGAGTACAGGGAGGTTATAACTTTTTTTTTTCTGGAGGCAATGTCCTTATTTATAAGATGAGCAATATAGAATGTATGTATAAATTATGTATAAATGTATAAATTAAAATGAATGTATAAATTAAAAATACATGTTAGCTTTTGGAAGTAAATGGCAGAAAATCACTACAAAAGTGTTATGCTGTATTAAGCAAGCTGAATAGCTATTTAAAAAAACAACACTTAGAAAGAGTGCTTAAAAGATAAAAAATTCACAGTGCCATGAAATATAGGGGTTAAAGGATAATAAGGTTTTCCACCATGGATGTAAGGTAATTCTATTGTTTGTTTGTACTTCATTGTAACTAGTAGTATAGAAGCGCTCTGGACTCTACGAACATTCATTTACAAAATATACTTTATAAATTCATTTATTCTCTCATGCAGTTCTGACAAAATAGAATGTGCACCTAGGTGTAAAAAAAAATAGTTAGACATAATGTCTGTAACTTGATATAAGTTTATAATTAATGATGATACTTGGCAAGGTATATGTGGGTTATTTGTCCCTGTCTTTTATTTAGGGAAGATTTAGAATATATAAAATAAGTGTACATTTTTAGTATTTTCTTTTCAAAACTTTAGGGTAAAATAACTACAAAGTCATGTAAAATATATAAGACACATACCTGAAAGGTATTTTGGGACTATCTAACACAGTGTCAAGGGCTTAACAAGTAGCACACTCACTTATGGTGTAGAAGGATGTGGGTTATATTTTCACATCAGGTGGATGTACTGCTAATACTGCAGTTCAGTAAAAGGGGGTGCTGCATGCATGAGTGTACCATCCTTTAGATGAGACATTTAAGCTGAGGTCCCATCTGCTTGAGTTGTTGGTAGCTCAGGTGGAATCAAAAGATCCCATGACATCTATCAAAAAGAGTAGGAGATTGTTTCTATTGAAAAGAGTAGGGAAATTTTATTTACAACTTATTTACAATATTTATATTCACATATTTACAAAAAGAGCTAACCTTTCATATTACATTCCTTCATTGCTTTACATTCATATAAACCCCCACTCTTTTCTCCCTAGCCACCGCTTGATTTTCCTTATAATATTTGGTTATATCCATTTCCCATTAAATATAACTTCATTTAACCTTTCATTCCAGATTGCCCAGATTATACCAAATATTTTTATCCACACTATTAACATATTCTTTACTATGCGTTACATAAAATCATACTCAATTATGTCCATGCTTATTTGTTTGTAATCTTTCAATTTTTTAACAATTTTACTTTCTATTTATTCTTTTCCCATCATTTTTAACTCTTTTACATGTTAAAAAGACATGCTTTGATGTTTCTAATTTTCCACAATACAGGCAAACTCTCTCATTAATCTTTTTATAAGGCACATTTCCTTTAATAGGTAATTTGTTAATTTGCAACATCCATAAAACATCTTGATATACATTTTTTATGCGCCATCTATTTATTTGCTTTATAGCTTTTTTTTTTCTTTTGTTAAATGTTCCCAATGATTCACATACTATTTCTGTCATAATATTTTTGTACCAGCTTTTCCTATTTTCTTCATTTTATCTATACATAATTTCAACACTTTCATTTTTTCTTGCTATATCCTTATGACTTAATTTTCCATTCCTTCTCAGTTTTATTCATTTTAATTAAATTACATTCTTTCTCATATTATTTTTAAGTATATTCATCACTAATTTTTCTCTTTTCCACTTATCTCAAAACTTTATATAAATTTAAAGATGCTTCATACACTGATTCAATTAACCCAGGCCTCCTTTTTCTTTTTTGACATACAAAACCCCTCTTTTAACTGGATTCAGTCTGGATCCCCCAAATTAATTGAAAAAATAGTATCAGTGAATTAGTTTTCCATATCACTTGGAATCATATATACACTAGCTAAATATGATAGTTTCACAATCCGCACTGAATTTATTAGGTATACTTTTTTATATAATGACAACTTATACTTATTCCACATAATTTTATGTCCTTGTAAATTTCTCAAGATTTTTCTCCCATTGCTCCTTTATTATATCATACTCTCCAAATTCATTTCCTAAACCTGATATTGTTTTCCCAAAATGTTATACCTTACAACTCTTTCCCACCCACTAAGCACTTGCATTTCCCTTTATTAATGTCCAGACCAACTTTTGTAATCTATCATATACATTTCTAATCACTTTTTCCATTTCTTTTCCATTTTTCCTATTAATATTATATCATTAGCATAAGGAATGATACGTTAATTTACCCCCACCACCATTTCTTGTATATGTTTACTCTTATCCAACTGATCATTTAATTATTTTATCACATTATTCATAACCATTATAAACAAAAAAACTGTCCTTTGGACATCGCTGTTTATACCTCTTTTCCTCTCTAATTTGTCACTAAATCAACCATTTATAAATCCTCAATTTTAGTATTTTTATATACTGATTTGCATACTTTTTTATGTTTATACTAAAATTATATTCTTCCATTAATTGCCATAAAATATCATAAAAATAAACATGAAACAGTGGAAACCAAATGGTGAATCCTCCGTTGCAAAAAATAAAAGAATATATTAAAAAAATATATTAAAAAATAATAATGAAAACAAGCAATGGAAGCAGGAAACAGAATGAACTTTGCAGTAGTAAAAATCAGAGTCCAAGCAAAAAGTCCAGACTGGAATGAGGCAAAAACAAGTCTCAATTCAGCTCATAAATAACAAAAAAGCCAGCAGGATGCAGAACCATAAAAACTCCTTTATTGTAGTCAACCAGAGGTAAGCGCTTTCACTATACAGTTTCATCAGACCATAAAGCAACTACTAACACAGCACCATATAAACCATCATGAATCAAGCAGCAGCCAATGACAAGGTTACATCAATCAATACATTAATCAAACACTAAAACTAATTTACAATAATGTATAAAAATATATGAATATAAAAAAACTTATATAGTAATGTACACGTATATTAATGCTTAAAATAACAAATAAAAATTAAAAATGAAAACTTATTATATAGAGGGGGTAAAGAACACTTAAACAACAAGAATAGTATGAACTTGCTCATTTATGTAATCTCCTTTTCTTCAAGATAGGCTTAATGGAAGCCCTTTCGTTCAATCCCCACCTCTATCAGCACAGAGTACAATAATCCAGCAGGCTTCTCTGTGCTCAGTGTGTGTACACAAATCACCTCCTCTAATACTAGGACTAATTATTTCAGTAACCCTGAAGTTAAAAGTATGAGAACTACCAGCCTCTAAAACATGTTTGGAAAGGGCATTATGCATGGAGCCCTTCCTAATGTGATAAATATGCTCCCTCATCCTATCTCGTAGGACCCTGTTGGTTTTACCAACATAGAAGGAGTGGCAGGTAGTACATTCAGCCAAGTAAACCACATGAGGGGTCATGCAATCTGAAGATGCATAAAAAATGAATTCCCTACAGAGGCTGGTAGTTCTCATACTTTTAACTTCAGGGTTATTGAAATAATTAGTCCTAGTATTAGAGGAGGTGATTTGTGTACACACACTGAGCACAGAGAAGCCTGCTGGATTATTGTACTCCATGCTGATAGAGGTAGGGGATTGAATGAAAGGGCTTCCATTAAGCCTATCTTGAAGAAAAGGAGATTACATAAATGAGCAGGTTCATACTGTTCTTGTTGTTTAAGTGTTCTTTACCCTCTCTATATAATAAGTTTTAATTTTTAATTTTTATTTTTTATTTTAAGCATTCATATATGTGTACATTATTATATAAGGTTTTTTATATTCATATATTTTTATATATTATTGTAAATTAGTTTTATTGTTTGATTAATGCATTGATTGATGTAACCAAGTCATTGGCTGCTGCTTGATTCATGATGGTTTATATGGTGCTGTGTTAGTAATTGCTTTATGGTCTGATGAAGCTGTATAGTGAAAGTGCTTACCTCTGGTTGACTACAATAAAGGAGTTTTTTATGGTTCTGCAGCCTGCTGGCTTTTTTGGTATTTATGAGCTGAATTGAGACTTGTTTTTGCCTCATTCCAGTCTGGACTTTACTGCAAAGTTCATTCTGTTGCCTGCTTCTGTTGCTTGTTTTCATTATTATTATTTAATATATTCTTTTATTTTTTGCAACGGAGGATTCACCATTTGGTTTCCACTGTTTCGTGTTTATTTTTATTACTATTCTCATATTCTTTGTGGTTACCTGGATGAATATGGCATCAGAACAATTGTCTTCCATTGAATTGGACTACAGTCGTAATGGCAAAACTAATAGAACTGGTGCTCCGTTTGCCGAGAGGTTCTCTCAGTATTTGCAGAGAGAAAGGAGTTGTTTGTGACAACTTGATGTGTCCACGATCAGTGACGATGTGGTGAATGAGATGGGAGACTTGGAGGCCCTCCATCAGACTATGGAAAGCATTGAACGGGACTTTTTGAGATTAAAAAGGTTGCAGACACAACGGTTACATTTTGAGATTTGCCTGGAGAAGAAAGTTGTGCCACGGGGCTTGCGAGTCCTCAATATGCCTAACCAGGGTGCACAGAATCCAGATTTATTAGTGCGGTGGCAGAAATTGAATCTAGATGTAAGTGCCAGCTATATGCGCTTGTTAATAAACTATTTTTGCCCTGAAGAGGAGAAGTTGAGAGAGTCCTTACGGGAGAGGCAGGAAGCTCTTCTCAAGGACTACAGTGTGAAAGTTTTGAATCCACTGTTTGAGAGTATGTTGGACGGCGTTGCCGTATTTGAAAGAAAATTAATTTATCAGAAGAAATCCAAACTTTTGCGAGATATTAATGACTTTAGAACAGGCCATGTCTTTATGTGGCCATGAAATGGACAAAACATTGATGGACACGGTACTGTTAATTCTTTGACCTCAATCAATAATAATAGTGACTTTATGATGCTTAATCAATGTCCGGTAGAGATCGAGCACTCTACCCTGAGTAACATGCAAGACAGTTCGTATGTAAATGATAACAATGTTGGTGCTACTGTTTCAAATGATGGTAATGCTGATGTTATTGCACTTAAAAGTAATAATGGTAGTGAGGCTGTACAGAGTGTTAATGTACATAGTAAATGTCAGCCCAAGGAATCAGAGGCATTACATGAACCTATGCAGACATTCCAGTTGTCGGGTGGGGGACTCACTGGTCATGTACCATTAGGAGTGCCATCAACTGGAGGTCTTTATCCCCGAGTTATTATTAATAATAGTCATGGTGTGAATAAGCCTGACAAACAGCCTGAGAGAGTTGTTAGACCTAAGTGGTGTGGTACCGTTTTAACTGATGTAGACTCCCTTAATGTTTTAAGGAGTGGGAATGCTGATGAGCTCCCTTTTCCCCTACCTGTATGGTCAGAGAGAGGGGGAGGGCATCCCTGATCAGCAAGCAGGGGACGCCAAAAACACAAATTATCTGGTGAACAGAGTCAGTCCCAAACCCTCAAGAAAATGTGGGGGAGGACTCCGACTCATTGATATTAAACATTTCTACCTATGAGCTTTCTTTAGATGAGAAACGGGTTCTTGTTAAAGGACTGAATTTCATCCCTACCCATAGTAGTAAGCTCTCTGACACCATCTTAGATTTGAGAGTTTTTTGTACAAGTATAATGTTACGTATGATCTATGGAGATTCTGTTAAAGAGTGTTCCAGGGGTCAGTGGTCTTTTAAATCTTGGGAAACTGAGTAGTTTTGTTCCACATAATCATTCCTTAGTTGAAGCTTATTTAAAATTAACTGAAGATGAAGTGTTTAATTTTTATGACATGTGGTGAACAGTATGTGCAGCATAAGAACAACTTGTCATATGTTGAAAGAGGACCTTTGAGAGCCCTACAGAAAAATGAACACATAGTGATTAGACCAGTGGACAAGGGAGGCCTGATAGTGATGATGGACTGGTCACATTATGAGCAGTCAATCTGCTCAATGTTGAACGATGGCAGCTTTTATGAGAGGATTACAGTGAATGATGTGCACAAGGTGATGTTTTTGGTTAGTCGATGTATAACAGACATCTTCTCTACCCATCTTGTCACAGAAGATGTTTTTTTTCATTTTTGAAGGTGGCCAATCCTTTAATTCCACTTATTCAAGGTCTTCCTAAGATCCATAAGCATGCAACTGATCCACCGATGAGACCTATAGTGGCAGGTGGTGGGTGGGTTACAGAGACACTCTCACTATATGTTGAGAAGGCTCTAGGACCTGTTATTAATATGAATTCAGTGGTCTTGAAGGATTCAAAACAGTTTTTATTAGATCTCTATCAGTGTACTTCCTCTATTTCTGACATTGAGAACATTATCTTTGTTACGTTTGATGATCAATCTCTATTTACGATGATACCAAATGGGCTGGGCATCCAGTATGTGTATGATTACCTTTTGTCACATTATGAATATACCTCAGCTCAGGTTGATCTTATTTGCTATCTTTTGGAGATGATGCTTGAAAATAATGTTTTCACCTTTAATGGTGACATGTATTTACAGAAACATGGTGTAGCTATGGGCACTTCTTGTGCCATTAGCTACGCCAATATGTTTCTAGCACACTGGGAGAACAAGAGCTTGTTTCCTACTCAGGGCTTTAAGGAACATGTAGTGTTCTATCGACGTTTTGTCGACGACCTGTTTTTGCTTTGGAAGGGACCTATCGATAGTTTTATTGCTTTTCATGATATGATGAATAATTTAACGGTGTGTTTAAAGTTCACTTATACTTGGTCTTTTGACCATATTGAATTCTTGGACTTGTATATTGAAAAGTTACCTGGGAACATATTTAATACAGGTGTGTACCGTAAAACTTGTCATAGAAATGCATTTCTTTTTAGGTCCAGCATGCACCCAGGGTACATTTTCAGAAATCTGATTAGAGGCCAAGGGATTAGGGCCTCTGGGTTGAATCCCACCATGCCAGGTTTCTTAGAAGAGATAGATAGCTTGGGATGCAAGTTACAAGCACGCGGGTACACACCCTTGGAGATTGCAAAGCAATGGTCAGATTTAGATCAGCTGAGAATGACTATGGCGAGTCCATATTTTGGACCCCCAATAGATGTTTGTGTTGGCCCTGGGAATAGATCTTCCATCTCAGGAGTCAAGGTTTCTTTGTTTTATACCAGTGACCATAAGGACATCACTCAGTTGTTTAGTCAGTTTTGGGGTATCTTGCAAGTAGGTGATGGTCTAAGGAAGATTGTAGGTGATAAACCTACTTTCCGGTTTAGGAACTGTAAGAATTTGAAAAGACTTTTATGTTATGAGAATAATTATATTAGAGTACCTTTATGTGTTGTCTCTACTATACCATGTGGATGTTGTAGTTTTTGTCCATATATTAATACTGCTGAAGTTTTCTTTCATCCTTACCTCTGTGCAGAATTTGTTTTTTATGCCTCTGCAGATTGCATGACCCCTCATGTGGTTTACTTGGCTGAATGTACTACCTGCCACTCCTTCTATGTTGGTAAAACCAACAGGGTCCTACGAGATAGGATGAGGGAGCATATTTATCACATTAGGAAGGGCTCCATGCATAATGCTCTTTCCAAACATGTTTTAGAGGCTGGTAGTTCTCATACTTTTAACTTCAGGGATATTGAAATAATTAGTCCTGATATTAGAGGAGGTGATTTGTGTACACACACTGAGCACAGAGAAGCCTGCTGGATTATTGTACTCCATGCTGATAGAGGTAGGGGATTGAACGAAAGGGCTTCCATTAAGCCTATCTTGAAGAAAAGGAGATTACATAAATGAGCAGGTTCATAAACCTGATCAAGTGTTCTTTAACCCCTCTATATAATAAGTTTTAATTTTTATTTTTTATTTTAAGCATTCGTATATGTGTACATTATTATATAAGGTTTTTTATATTCATATATTTTTATATATTATTGTAAATTAGTTTTATTGTTTGATTAATGCATTGATTGATGTAACCTAGTCATTGGCTGCTGCTTGATTCATGATGGTTTATATGGTGCTGTATTAGTAGTTGCTTTATGGTCTGATGAAGCTGTATAGTGAAAGCGCTTACCTCTGGTCAACTACAATAAAGGAGTTTTTCTGGTTCTGCATCCTACTGGCTTTTTTGGTATTTATGAGCTGAATTGAGACTTGTTTTTGCCTCATTCCAGTCTGGACTTTATGTTTGGACTCTGTGATTTTTACTACTGCAAAGTTCATTCTGTTGCCTGCTTCCGTTGCTTGTTTTCATAAAATATCATGTTCTATTGAATCAAATATTTTATTTATGTCTGCCACTATTAAATTTGCTTCTGTTTCTTAATATCATCTATTTCCCTAATTATCATTAATATCTCTTGAATTCCTTTTCATCTAACCCCATAAACATCTTTGTTTTATAAAAATGTAATTTATCTTCTAATCTTTTCTATTATTACTTTCATAAATAACTTAATAATCACAATTATTCAACAATAAAGGTCTCCAATTTTTAATATAATTTTTTCTCCCTTTTCCACATAAATTGTGTTATACCCTCACATATTTCTTCATAATTTAGCCAATCATGTAACCACGTAGTAAATACTTTTATTAATATCTTTTTTGCCACATCATTATTTTCACATCTATTTGATGTCCTGTACCATCCAATCCATCTCCACTGTCTACATTTACGCTCTTTATTACCTTCTCTATCTCAGCTATTATAATTTGCTGCTCCAATTATTTATTTATTCTGTTAATTGTTTTACCTTCCACATACTTTTCCTTTCACTGCTGTTTCTTTCACTATCCCTTTTACATATTTAACAATAATATCCATTATTTTTAATTATTTTTCAATTTTCCCATCACTATCCTTCTTTTCTGTCATTACAGCATTGTCCTCTTTAACGTTAGTACTTAAATATGGAGATACAGCTTCCTTCTTTCTCTGCAAAAATATCTTTGCCTATATAGCAACTTCTTCAGTTTCACAAACCAAACCTGCCACCTGGCCAACTTCTCTTCTCTTACTTACCTATCTTCCACCTGGAACTGCACATGCACATAGCCTCCTTGAATATCTAGCTCTAATGATATATTCTGTCCCTACTTTCTATGCTGTGTATTATCTAAAAATCCTCTATGCTATAACTTATCTCTAAATATTTTGTAATCTCTTCACTAGTATTTGTTTGGCCGCTGAATTGTCAAGTGTGTGTTTTTTAACTTTGTAATCCAGTGTATGTTAGTTATATAATGATATACTACCAATGTATATAATTGTTTGATTGCACTTTTTTTATTCTACTGAGGAGCTTTTCTTCTAGGGCCTCCAATGAAAATGGGCTCTGTTCATCCCAGTGGACTTTTCCAGTTAAACTGCAAATAAATAAATATAATAACTCTTTAATTTACTCTTGATTTTTTTTGATTAATGTCTTCTTCTTTCCTTAAAGAATATTTTGCATTCCTGTCTAGGCTACTTGAAACATTGTTTTGAATTTGTCCATATTCCTTTTTGTCTTTTCATCTTCTCACATTTTCCCATATTAAATACATCTTCTTACATTTTTCGTTAAATATTATCTACCATTCTGACCAATCCTTATAGAAATCTTTCATTGTTAAATGATTTTCCATAACATTATTACAGCCTCTTGATTACCTTAGTCCATTCTTTTTCAGTTATTCTCTTAATACCTTTTCTTATTTTAATATGTTATTTTAATTTATCTCAATCCATATAACTAAATGATGTGAAAAACCCATTTGTACTACTTGTTCTATTATAATAATCTATTTATGCTTGAAATCTCCCTCTTCTATATGTGTTTTTACTTAAGCTCCATAATATTAGAATTACACATTTAATATTTCCTCAATTGCTTGTTTATCTGTTCTACATTTTTACTTCTTGCATATTAAATTGCAATTAAAATCTCCTGATACTATGATTTCCATATTCACTATAGCATAATTTAATGTCTAAAAATAATTTATCCCTTTCTTTATATAACACATAATCATATGTTATTAATCTATGCATTTTTCTCCCCTAGCTAAAATCCACTACAGTCAATCTTCGCAGTCTAACCAATCCATAATCTAAAAATTTAATTATTTTCCTATACAATATAGCAATACCTGAACATTTTTCATGTCCCAAATTCCATATTATACCACCTGACCATAATATCTCGGTTTGATCTCTTTCTTATTTGTTCAAAAGTCTAATATCTTCTAATACTATCAAGTCCATGTCACAATTATTACATCATTCTATTATTCCAATTTCATAACTATATTCTTGATACTATTAACATTAATAGCTAGAATTCTAAGATTATTTACTACTCTTCTTTTTAAATTATGATTTTTTTTTTCAGTTACCCATTCCTTTCTTTTTAATTTGTATTGCTAAATCCTGAAATTTTCTTTTGTTATCTTTAACTTTTTTCCCTGTCATATTTTTTTCTAAGCTACTTTCCAACTTAAATCCTTTTCATCACTAATTTCTGTTCCACTCTCTTTCTCCCTCTCCCCTTTTTGTCTATTGTCCAAACTCTCATCTTGATTTATATCATTAATTTCTCCTTTTTTACCTTCCACTTGTATTATATCTTTATAAATTATATTTTGTTGTTCAACCTCACCTTCTAAATTCCTCCCCTTCTCATATTCCATCTATACATGTCCTGTTTGCTTAAACTTATAACATGCTACTTTACAGTTCATTGCATTATAACCAGTTCTCCACGTGAATAACATCTTTTTTATCACAATTATTTATAAATCATCCCTCCCTCCCTCCTATGTTTTCTGTTGCCCCAATACTTAACGACAGCTCTGTGCCCATCACCATTAATCATACTTGGAATGCGTACAGTTTTACCGTTCTTCATTTTCAAAATCACATTACAGTCCCAAGCTCCCATCCAAAGTCCTCTATTGTCAAAAACATTTGAAATGCCTTTGACATCATTGCAATACTTTGTAATAGATACTTTTATACATTCTCTCTTTCAATGTCAGTTCAAAACTGTATGTTAATTGTTTCTGTGGTTTTCTAAAGAAAGTCTTTACAACATAATTATTCCAAGGAAAAATTTCTTTTTTCTCCATATTTCTTGAAAAAAGTCTCTAAGATGTCAGCAGTCTCAAAAATTATATCAATCACAATATATCTCTTTTTTATTAGAATGAAATCTCTTACCTCCTCTGCCTTTACACCTAAAGGCACAGTCAGCTTGTCCCAAATCTTATAACTGCCCAATAATACCTCCTCTTTACTTTGTATTCTCATGACAAATTTCTTCTTTTTAATGTATTCCATTTTCTTCTTCTGCTTTTCTGTATATTTTCTTGTGCCTACTACCTCCGCAAATGATTTCTTCTGTTTTTCATCTTTGCTGCAGAATTTTTCCATTATTTCATCCCATAAAGCCTCTTTCCATGTCTATGGTTTACCTTGGTCAAACAAGTTCTCCAATATATCATCCCACAACTCTCCCAACTGGAGAATTGCAATTATAATGCCTTTCTCACTCCTCGACCCCTGAAACAGCTCTCTCTCTCTCTCTGGAAGATTTCCTCTCAATCTTCCACTTGATCCTCTTTTCTGACTTATGTAACTATTTTCTTGAACTATTTTCTTTTCTTCTAGGTATGAAAACACTACTATGGAGTTGGCTTTTACCTTATCTCCATTTTCTGCAGTCACCATCTTTACACACCATTCTGTCATCTGCCTCTGCACTAGGAATGGAACAGATGCTCAAACTCATTAGCCGCATGCATTATGAGTGCTCTAAAAAGGAGGGGAAGTTCTCTGATGCCCTGGTCATATGTCTCCAGTAGTATTAATGCCACCTTAAGTTGTGTCTGAGAAGTGGCCACTAGCCTTATGGGACTAACCCAGTAAACAAACATTAAATAAATAAATATTCCATATTTTTCAATTACATCAAATTGCCACTGCTCCCAACATCGTGTAAAGTGCCCAGGCATACAGCAGTTCTGAAATTTAGTCTGTAATGTTTTCTAGTAATATATACAACATGCATATCATGGTTACCAATATGGCCTAATGTTTTTACTGATGTTTTTATTGAAAAATAAATAATTACAGAATGCATTAATTATGGCACTTACAGTGAAATAGTAAATATTCATGTGGGAAGTACTCAACTCCTATAGTATTTTTCTAATGGTATGTTGACCCTAGAGATGTACACACATAAAGTCATGGAGGCAAAAATCTCACTTAGAAACAAGGTTGTCAAACACACACACACACACACACACACACACACACACACACACACACACACACACACACACACATACACACACGCACACACACAAGCACACAAATACACACATGCACGCACACATACTCTACATCATTTACACATACCTCTCACCACACACATAGACCTTCTTATGCTGAGGCACTTAAAATAATCCTCTCCAAATCTCAAAGACCTCCTAAGCCATCAAACTGCAACACCTACCCTCAGCAATCACTAAAGCAGACACCAAAAGCAACACCTAGTGCTACATATATGCCTACACCCAATGATCCCCCAAGAACAAAGCCCAAAAAGCAAGCAAACACTTTACCTAGTACTATTGTCATCTTGTACGACACACTGATACTCCTGTCATCAGGATTGACAAGGAGAAGATAATGTTTACTTGCCTGTCTGCAGCTAGAATGCATGATATTAGACACACACACAGGTCCTGCACCACAGGTACTAATATGATTTGATCATAGTTCATGTGGATGTAAATGACCTGAGGCATATCTTACTGGACTATATGAAAAGAGGGTTCCCTATCAGAAGCCTGAAACACTATAAGCCTGAAAATCAAAATCCTGAAAACTATAGAATGAAAGTTCAAAATCCTGAAAGCCCAAAATCCTGAAACTCAAAATCCTGAAAACACAAAATGGACATAGTGGCGTCATTGTGGCTTTGCTATTGTTAGCCCTGTGGTGTTGGGTCATGCGTTGGGTTCAGGTAAGTGTGCGGTTGGTTTTATGTTAGGGTTAGGGGCGGTTTAAGTGAGTTAGGGTTAGGGCGCAGGTTAGGCATGTATGCAATAGTGACAAATATTGGGGTTAGGGGCGGTTTAAGTGAGTTAGGGTTAGGGCGCGGGTCAGGTGAGTGTGCGATAGTGACGGACCTTAGGGTTAGGGTTAGGGTCAGGGTAAGTTGGTAGATATTAGTGTCTTTATAGTGACATATTAGCATTATTTGTGTTTTCAGGATTTTGGGCTTTCAGGATTTTGAACTTTCAGTCTATAGTTTTCAGGATTTTGATTTTCAGGCTTATAGTGTTTCAGGCTTCTGATAGGGAACCGAAAAGAGACATTATGGCTTCCTCTGAATATGTGCCACAAGCAGGTACATGGCTTGCATTGAATAGCATTCTACCTTCCCCAAGGATACTGCCACAGTATGAACAGAAAATGACTAATGTTAATAATTGGCTTACTTTCTAGTGTCACTCCAGGCAAATCCAATATCCAGCAGCAAAGGATGACATGGTTAACAGACAACTTTGCTTTGCCCAAGATGGTCTGCACTTGTCCTCCCTGGACCTTCTGATATTGGCTAAAACTCTATCCATCCCCTTGCAGCCTTTTTAGACAATGTCAAAACGAGAAAACTAACAATATAGCACAAAAAAAAAAAAAAAAACAAAGCAACTTTAAGATGTTACAGCTCAATGATAGCAGCCTAAACAAGAAACACTACAGCGTACAAGCTCTACTCACTCTGGAGAATGTAGACATCTGTTACAAAGTCCTGCTTTAAAGTCACAGAAAGTACTCCAGCATTGGAAGGCTACAGTACCTTCCACACATTTAGATCACAGCAGTACAGACAGGGGATAAAGCTTGGGTGTCTCAGTCTATGTTAGCAGCAAATACAACTCTTAAGTTAATGAAACAGGATGATGCCCCAGAGTTCATCCACATCCAAGCCTCTATAGACAAGGTTTTCTACCATGCATTGACCAGCTACAGGTCACCTTCTATGAAACACAAAGCTCATAGCTCTTTCTAGATTCTACTAGAGATGCTCACCATCCATTCAAATACCCTATTCATGGGAGACTTTAACTACTCCTCTATAGACTGGGAAACATTCACTGTCTCAGAAGCATTTCTTTGACTTCATCAACACAAACACCCTGGACCGGATAGTGCACTCACCAACCAGAGGATCAAACATATTAGACCTAATACTCACTAACAATTCTCTCCCTCCACCATGTCCCATCCTAATTGGTGAAGCTGGACCACAAAGCTGTCTCCCTCAAAATATAATTCAACATGGAAAACCCAACTTACCCTCTAACAGTTGGGAACTATACTAAGGCAAGCTACATCCTATTAAGTCATGGATCCTCTAAAGCCCAAGAGCACAGCTACCTATACAGAATTATTTACAGAAACTATGTACAAACATGTAAATAGTTGCACTGAGGCTCCCGTATCTATCAGAAGTAAGCTCAGATCTAACACCAAAAACAAACCACAGTGGTGGAATCCTTACCTTTTATGGGCTATATATCAAAAGAAAAAAAGTCATGGCCAAAATCAGAAAGAGGAACTCTCATACAGACAGTTCTCTGATTCAACTAAATAACAAATCTAGAGGTCTAACGAAGTCCAGCAAACCCAATAAAGAGGTAGGATAGCATCCCAGGCTAAAGACCATCACAAGTCCTTTTTCAGCTATGTCAAGAATCTTAAAGATAATACTCAACAGTGTGCAGAACTAGTGCTAAATGGCACAAAATTCTCTGATCAGGGTGACATAGAAAATCTACTGACTGATAAATATAGCTCTAACTTCGTCTTCCCACTCCTCTGCAGCTCCTGTGAAATCCTGTCTAGTGTATCCCCCCCAACTATTAACAGGGAGCAGGTCCTCCAGATGCCTAAGGCCAAAAACAGTGCTTCAGTGGTCCCCGAGAATAACCCTGGCTGCCTCCTTAACAGCTTAAAATATGAAACAGCAGGAATACTTGAGGCAGTCTTCAACTACATCCTCAAAACAGGTTACATGTCAGGTGAATGAAGGACCACAATGGTCATCCCTCTTCATAAGGTGGCAAGGGTGGCAGAGTGGCACAGTGGATAGCATTGTTGCCTCACAGTAAAAGGTGCCCCAATTCAATTCTCAGCTGAGGAGCCCTGCATGTCCTCCTTATGTTCATGTGGGTTTCCCTTGGGTGCTCTGGTTTCACCCCACATTCCAAAGACATACAGTAGGTCAACTGGACAGTTTAAATTGGCCATAGGTGTGTGTGTGTGTGTGTGTGTGTGTGTGTGTGTGTGTGTGTGTGTGTGTGTGTGTGTGTGTGTGTGTGTGTGTGTGTGTGTGTGTGTGTGTGTGTGTGTGTGTGTGTGTGTGTGTGTGTGTGCAACTGTGTGATGTGAAAGAACTACTGTGGCAGGGCTAGCCACCCAGAGGTGTAAACATTGCCTGTAGATGATTATCACTGTAGACACCTTGATCCCATGTGCAAAAAAATGGGAAAAGGGGATGTGGATGGATGGATGGAATCACACAAAGGACCCAGGGAGTCAGGATCAGTGAGACCACCTCCACCAAGATACAGGTCACCAGTGGAGTACTTCAGGGCTCTGTGTTGGGCCCGCTAATGTTTGGCATCTACTTCTCAGAAGTCAAGGCTAATGTCAAAAGCCTTGTGCACCAAGTTCACAGATGACTGTAAACTGGGAGTTATCATAGATTCCCCCCATGACACCAAATGTCTAACACAAACAAATGACTGGTGCAAAAGTCACAGATTAAAATTCAGTGCAAAGAAATGCATTATAGTGCTTTTGGGAAAGTGTCCACCCCAGCTAATTACATCATTAATAAAATACCCCTAAGAGTTAACCCAATAGTTAGGGATGTGTGGACATATGTAGACAGTAATCTGGTGTTGAACTAACATGTAGCCAAGAATGTAAAAAAAAATCATTCTACTGTATGTGCTCCAACTTGTAAGCAGTGATATAGTATCCAGGTCCAATGAAGTAATAGTACCGCTCTATTCAGCCTTTATCAGACCCATCGAGTACAATGTTTCCTTTGGCATGTTCCTCACCAGACAATTGCAACAGTTGGAGTGCCCTGAAAAGTTCATAACCAGGAGAATCCAAAATGTGATTACCCCTTCCTACACAGATCTCCTTAAGGTCCTATCTCTGTATCTCCTGCAGGTTACTGAGAGACAGTCTATGCCTGGCATATAAGTCATCCTCTGATTTGAGCTCTGATGGATCTATTGCACATCCACAAGACAAACCACATCAGAAGCATTAGATCCAAGGACCTGAAGTTTGTCTGCAACATATATAGGACCTGCTGGAGGGACTTGTATGTGTCTCAAAGGATCCTTGAGCTAAATAGGCTCCCCTTCTATGTGAAGCAGACTTCATCTCTGACCCTGTTCAAAAGAAACCTTAATCATTGGATGGGAAATTGCAAATTGACCTGGCCCATTTGACTTTGATGGACAAAAGTCAACAGTAAGTAAATTAATCTCCAACTGACACATCCTCATACACACGTAATCCTCCTTACTAGCATACCCCACCATATAGGCATTCAAGGAACTCTTGGGGAAAGCTGGGTTGGATTGCAAGGTTGGTTTCTAAAGACTGTGGTGGTTGTTAGCCTAGTATGGACCTATAAACCCATGAACCCGGTATCTTGACTGTACTTGTTTACTAGTTATAGTACGTGTGTGTGAGTGTACATTTTAAGAATATTGAATTTCTCCTAGTTACAGCATCCTGTGAAATAACAAAATGCACTGCAATTCTCTCATTTACTCTAAAGGAATTTTCTCTTAACATGTACTACATTCATGTCCCGGCTACCTGTCTGACTTGCAGAAAAAAAACGTAGAATGCCTTATTTGTGATACATTAATACTTGCTGTGCGAATGTACTTAGTCTTCATGGTATGTGTGGGAAGTACTGTACTCACATTGTATTGCTGTTTTCTAATGCCGTTTTGTGCATCTTGCGACTGTAATTCACAAAGGTTCTATAAGCTATTCTAATTGTGGTATTGATTGTATTCCATTACTACTGACAGTATATGTGGGGGTGTGATGACATACCACACTGTTCTAATGATGATGTATACCAGTGTGCCATTTCTCTGTAAGATTTGTTATGCCATGCTTCTATTAATTTGTTTCCCTTTTACATCACACTCTTTTGTCTACTACCCTCATCTGTTGTGTTATTATAATTCCATCACACCATCATTTGAAAAGTAGCTGCTATTGATACCTGTGACACCTTTCTTGTATTATATGCAGTTCTTTTTGCTGTGAATTAGGAAAACATACTAAGGACATCAGTATCACACTTCAGTTACACACTACTTAAAAAGTGCAGGAAGTGCTGAACCCAAATAGTGGACATCTGAGTCAGAATACACCAAGTAATATGTCTTCTGTTCCCGTCACACAAATACAGTGTATCTATACTGTCTCGGTCTGTATGATGCAGGTCTCCTCACTAATCGTTATTACAGGTAATAATAGCACATGTGTGTGGCAGTTACTGAAAGTTCTGACCTGCTAATGAGATGCTTTATGTGCCAGTGGTACAAGGTTTGATTCTTTCCATTTTTATTTTATTATTATCTAACTTTGAGCAACTCCTTTAACCAGAATTCTTTGAGGTAATTGGGAATTTGGGGTAGCCTCTTCAATGATATCATATGCTACATGTCTAGTAACTTGCTGTGAGTCAATAACATTTCTCCTAAGCCTTTAAGCATTGTTAGTTTTGGGTAAGCTTTGTTCAGCGTCTTCAGATGAGTAAGTGAAGTCTAGAAGGGTTAACATTACATGAGATATTACTAAAGAAGACGAGAAATTGAAAAAGAAGAAATTTAAAAAGTTTACTAGGGATTGGAATGATTATAAAAAGGACAATACAAATTGTGTAAATAAACCGGAAGTTCATACTCTGAGCTCATCAAGACATACACAGATTATTACTGAAAAATCGTAGAGGAGTGCTTTTAGATAAGATTGAAAACATAATTTTGTATATCAGTTGCCAGAAATTACCAAATTGGTTTATTATTGTCATTTCATTGACAAAAGTGCTTGATGTAGAAAGGTTCTCTTTTTAAATGTAAAGCATTGTTAAGGTTTGCAAGTGATATTCAACACAAATGTTATCACTTTTGGACTTACTGGTTTATAAAAACAAAGAAGGAAATTTAAGTATAGTTATTTCACATATGAAAACTGCTTGTAATGTATTATTGCATTAGTAGTATGTATTCTGAGTATATGAAAAACAGTGTACTGAAAAAATATGTTTAATACCACAAAGTTATTAACTACTGATAAAGACAAGGTGCATGAAACAAACCAGAATTTTATAAGAAAAATGTTTAGTATAAGTTTATGATGGTTCTTTAATAGATAATGTATTAAAAGAGAGTGAAGTAAACAGTACATAAGTAATTAAATAAAAACGTAGCCGGATGCTGCTGTATATGTAAAACAATTTATTCCATAAAACAAGAACAACGTATGATGAGCGCTTTCGGGTTAATACCCTTCTTCAGATAAAGATGTTACATCACACACCTGTTTTTAAAACACAATCTATCCAATCAACAATTAGTAAAAAACCCGCCTTTTACTAAGTGCTGGTTTAAGCGGTACTACATCGTTTAACCCCGGATCCCTGTGTGCTGTCAATTCCAGGATCCATTTAGTCTCAGCCAATTCTGTATTTAATTTAATATCACCCCCCCTATGGGTCAAGTGCAAATTCACTATAACCCTAAAGGTAAAACAGAATTGGCTGAGACTAAATGGATCCTGGAATTGACAGCACACAGGGATCCGGGGTTAAACGATGTAGTACCGCTTAAACCAGCACTTAGTAAAAGGCGGGTTTTTTACTAATTGGTGATTGGATAGATTGTGTTTTAAAAACAGGTGTGTGATGTAACATCTTTATCTGAAGAAGGGTATTAACCCGAAAGCGCTCATCATACGTTGTTCTTGTTTTATGGAATAAATTGTTTTACACATACAGCAGCATCCGGCTACGTTTTTATTTAATTACTATTGGACTTTAGTTACGGTCAGCTGGATTTGGCAAAGCGACGACCTTTTTGTTTTTGTTAAACAGTACATAAGACACTGTAGTAACTGGGTGTAGCAATTTCAATGATCAATGCTACTTTTGTCTTCTTTTCATGGACTTCTATATCTGGTTTTCTTGCATCTATTGTTTGAACTGTTGGTAATGGGTGATCGTATGTGATATAAACTTCACCATTTTCTGTAATGCTTTGTGAAGGAAGTTTCCAGTATTTTTCAGCTACTTCAGTATTACAATGTTTGCACGATCGCCAGTGCAATAGTCTTTCCACATTATTATGCCTTTCAGTATACAGTCCTTCTGCCATTAGTATATATCACAACCAGCAACAATTTGTGTGACTGTTTCCAGTTCTGCTTTACAAAATCTACATTTGTCTGTTTCTCCCACATGTTCAATGGATTTGTAAACCAGAGTGTACATAGTCTATAATCTTGAGCCACTAATATTAACCTTTCATCTTTTGGTTTAAATTCACCTTTCCTTAATAATTCCTGTGTTCAGTCATGATCAACATGAGGCTGTTCCAGGAGTTTTCTATACTTGCAACTATATTTACATATTTTCCACATTTCTTGCCTTCTATCACCTTATATTCTTTCTTTTGTTTTTTGGCACATTCAGTTGCTGATTGATTTTTATCTACTTCTAGTCTGATTTCCATTCCTGCTTGACACCAATATGCTTCTGCTAAGTTAAGCAGGGAGGTCATCTTAGACTTATTCTCCTCATGTTTTAAAACTCACTTATGTTTGGGTCTTGTGAGGTCAGCAGTTATGTATGCAGTCCTATAATTGCAGATCTATACATGTAATCAATTTCAAGGAAGGCCATACTTCCTTCAGAATGGGGATTATATAATCTTGGTATGTTCTGATTTTTATAAATCATTTGATAAGCATGAAGCACCGTTCTTATATTCCTGTCCATCAAATTGCAACTTAATAAAAATAAATGTATCATTATCATTTGTATGTACATTCCCCCAGGAAATAATATATCTACACATGAAGATATCCTTCACTGTTTATCATGTAGCTACCCCCAAGAAACCATTCTACTCAGAGATTTTAACATAGACTGGAACACCTGTTCCTCAGAATCCCCAACCACTCATGTAAACCTGCATGCATTTACACAAATCATAACCATTCCTACCAGGATAGGTAAACCTAACCAAAAAGAAAGCTTACTTGATTGGATTCGTAACAATAGTCACCCACAACTGTACACCTCTGGGACCCTCCCTGGTGACTTAAGTGATAACCTTCTCACCTATATAATCAAGCATAAAGCCATTTACCCCCATCAACCCACACTTAGAATGGTAAGAAACAAAAAGAACTTTAACTCTGCCAAATTCCAACAGGAATTAAACTCATGTAAATGGTCAATTCTAAAAAATCCCCCCTTAGAGGAAGCCGTTGTATACTTCAACAACAAATTCCTTGAAATCCTTGACTCTCACACACCTCTTCGCTCAGTAAGAACAAAGGCAAAAACTGTGCAATGGCTTTCCAAAGAGACCAAACTGAAAATTACCCATAGAAATAAAGCATGGGCATTATGGAGTACCACAAAAGACCCCCCCCCCCCCCAAGATCACATTTCATAAAGGCAATCAAGGAATGAGACTAAAAAAAGCCATTTTACAAGTCAAAAAAAAAAAAACATTACTATAATCTACAGCAAATAAATCAAAACAACCCTCAGAAGTTTTGGGCAAGTTTAAATAAACTATTACATCCTGGACAAACTTCCACCCCAACCCCTGCAGCAACCATTGACAAACCTCCTGAGGAAGTCTCTGACAGTTTTAATAGATTATTCAATGAGACAATCCAAACCTTAGCTAACCAATTACCTCCACGGTCCTCTGGCCCTGAGGACAACACCCCTAGTAACCAACTCTAATTCAGATTCCAACCAATTGCCACCACACTTATCCGTAACTTGATCAGAAAATTAAAACCATCAATACTTTCTGCTGATCTACTCCCCACTGAGTATCTACAAATAGCAGCCAATGCCATTGCCTACCCCATCTCAATTCTAATCAATTGAACCATAGTAGAAGCCAAAATTCCCACCATCTGGAACAAATCCTGTGTTGTTCCACTTCACAAAGGAGGCAGCTCTACTGAACTATCTAATTATAGGCCAATTGCTATACTATCCCCACTTGTAAAAATTATGGAAACATTTATTCATAGACAACTGCTGCACTACCTAATCCAGAATAACCTAATTGCAGAATCCCAGCATGTCTTCCGACGTCACCACAGCACTACTTCATCCCTACTAACCTCCTCCAACACCAAAAACCATAACCGCAACCAAAATAAAATATCCTCTGCCCTCTTCTTGGACCTCTTCAAGGCATTTGATATGGTTGATCACAAACTTCTCATTCACACCCTGAAAGCACTATGTCTAGATACTAAAGCCCTTCAGTGGTTCCAGTCCTATCTAAGTGGCAGACAGCAGGCTGTCCTTTGGCAAAACAATCTAATCTCCTACGGTGTACCCCAGGGTTTTATACTAGGGCCCCTTCTGTTCTATATTTTCATCAATGACCTCTATACTGTTATCTCAAAAGTCAGCTGTATCCAATATGCTGAAGACTCCACCCAGATCTGTTCAGCCACATCCCAAACAGAACTATGGTCAGTCACACAGAACACCTTCAACATAATAGAAAATTGGTTTTCTGGTCGCCGTCTGATCTTAAATCCAAAAAAAACAAAACTATTACTTTTCTCACCAACTCTTAAGTCCACTGCATTTACCTTTACCATAAAGTCCAATAACAACACTATAATCTCCCCAGATACCTCTACAAAACTACTAGATACTTAAATTAGACCTGCATGTGAATCAAACCATCAAAACCATCAATAAAAAAATAGGATCACTTTATAGGATAAAAACCTTCTTGACTTCACCTGCTAAAATTGCCATAGCTCGCTCTCACCTACTTTCAACTCTCCTGTATGTGTCCCCTTTACTCTCTGACCTAAACAAGTCTGTTCTTAATAAAATTTCCATCTGCTACAACCACATTGTCAAATTTGCCACTGTTCTACCTTATAGGACACACCATCGCATCAATCTAAACTAGACGTGTCCAACCTGCGGCCCGTGGGCCGCATGCGACCCTCAGAGCTCTTCCATGCGGCCCTCAACCTCTAACTGCAACATCGATGTATGCATGCCCCAAAACACTTTTTTTTGTTTTGTGTTTTTCGCTCCCGTGACCTGTAATGCTAATGTCATTGTTTGCATGCGCCAAAGCACCCTTCTAGTTTTGTTTTTGAGCCAAAAAAGGGTCCGTGTGTTTACACCATTATTTTGCACCGAACAATCAGTGTGTGTGTGTGTGTGTGTGTGTGTGTGTGTGTTCTCGCTGAAGAGGGACTCATGTATGGATTTGCCGCTGTTGCCTTTGAAAGAGACAGCAATACCTGTGTTAATAGATAAGTACGGAGTGAGTGAGTGCATGCATGAAAGCAGAATTGTGCGTGAAAGTAGAAGAAGAGTGTGTGTGTATATGTGTATATGTGTGCATGACAGAGAGAGATGCATGCACAAAGAGGCTAACAATGATCAGTCTACCTACTGAACACAAACAAGTCAGCTCACAAATACATCATACATTAAGAGTACACTTTCATTAAATTGCGGCTTTCCTGACAGGGAGAGTGTTGTATTGAACATGAACTCATACCTCTTAACTATAGGGATTTTCAAAGAATGTCTGGATTTTTGCCTCATCTTCCAATTTGTGTCTTTTGCTTAGGAAATAAAAGTAGTCATCCAAGGTAATTCAGTTCCAGGGAGTAAGAATGAGGCAGCAGCCTAGGGTTAATGGGTCAGTAGTGGACTGACTATGTGGGTCTGTAGTATATAAAATTGTATTGTTTTTTCAGACAAACAAAAAGGCACCTAGTACTGTTTTTTTCATTGGTACTGCGGTGGTGGTGCTGCGGTAGCGTTGTCGCCTCACAGTTAGACGTTGCCCGTTCGATTCTCAGTTAGAGCGTCTGCTGTGTGACGACATGCGTGAATGGGCATTCCTTCGTTGAAGGTTGTGCGTTAGGCCCAGCAAGCCAGCACGTAAAACTCTACTGCCAATCATTAGCGGACCGGAGTTCTGCTGTGGCGACCCCTAACCGGGAAAAGCCGAAAGACACACACACACACTGTTTTTTCATTGATGGGTTCTAAGCAGTGGTAGATTGAACAAAAGTAAGCATAGCTTTGGCGGATCATCAATACTGGCAAATCAAGTTGGCACAATGTCATTTTTTAAATGTTGGGGATTTTAGTGTGTATGTCTATGCTTATGTGTTGGGAGTGCTACAACAGTAGACGATTATTAAAGACAGAGACTTACGGACTGTGGAGAATATGTTTCTTTGTTTCAAACCTCATACTTGGGTACGCATGCCAGAAGTAGATTTTTTAAGACATAGCTTCTTGCCATTTACAGTGGATGGATATTTACATTTAATGGACAATGTATTAGTGTGGGCCTGTGGGGTTCTGAAGGATGCCAAGTCTACCACTGCCAATGTCTTGTAAAGTGACCTGGAAATGGATATTGGGATGTTACTGAAAAAATATAGTAAGTGGGCTTAGAAATATAGTTTAATTAAACAAAGTGTACTTTCAGTTTACAGGACATAATTTAATTTCTTTCCGGTAGTACAGATACTGGTAGATTGTATACCATTAGACTTAATTAGGGAGAGCTGTCATTCTGGGGAAACAAGCAGCCGTAGTTTCAGTGAAAGGTTTGTGGTTGCTTGCAGGTAGGAAGTTGCAGGATGTTGATGCAATGTGTTTTATTTATTATTTTTAATGCATTTGTCATTTCAAAGCATGGTTTTCTTTGATGCAAAAGAAGGCAGGACTGAATGAGCCATATAATGTTTAACTGACAATAATGGGATAGAAAAATTATAAGCGATGTATAATGTTTGCAGCTACAGTTGTTTCAATGGTGTCTATGATGCATAACTATTTTTGTGCCTGTGTCCCACTTTTATTTTTCGCTTTGTCCAGATTTCTTGCTCTAAGGTTGAGAGGTATGGTTCCATACTAAATCAGAAGTTGTATTTACCTTGGAAGACTTTTCGGCATAATTATGAAAAACAGAGCCTTTTCAATATCTCTGCTTATTTCCAATATAAACTGCCATATAACCTTGCAAATAACCTTCTTATTAAGCTACTTTACTTCTTTTGGAATTGACAGGTATGATTCATCTGTTCGGACATAAGCATAGAGTGCTAATGTGGCTTTGATTTCTTGCAGCAGTCTGTGGTTTATATAATCACAATAACTTTTCTGTGTTTTTGGGTGTGTAATCAGTTTAACAGTTTTAAAGATGTTTTCCAAAAATAAATAAATATATAATAAATAAATAATCCTCTCGAGACTTTGAACTATTGACAAAGTCTGGGAATTTGTTTTTTTTTCAAAAGCGAAGGTCAGCATTACAGCTCAGTAAACTGTCAGTCTGTGAGTAACTTTTGCACAAATTAAAATGTCTGAATGTCAAATGGCTTTAGATTGGAGGGAAGTTTATTTTTATTTATTTTATTTTATTTTACATTTGTTTACCGGGAAAGTCCGACTGGACACAGGTCCATTTTCAGCGGAGGCCCGAGGAGAAAAGCTCCAAAAATAACACAAAACAATATAATACAATACATGAGAGAGAGAGACAGCAAATTATGGATGTAGTACTCATACAATATGGCAGAAATTACATCTCGTAACAGTGAGAATCATTGAGGTACAGAATAAACTTAAAAACATTTTTTTTTTTACAGTTATAATTACAGCAAGGCAAATATCAATGAGTTAAGTTTTTAGGAGAAAGCTGTTTGTACATAGCTGAAGCTCTGAAACAATCTTTTGGTATGGATTAACCTGGGGATTGACACAAGTTATATGTTTACACCAGTATGTAGCATTATAGTTTATGGTTTTCTTATTGATTTACTTTTTGCCGATCAGTTGTTTGTAGATTTATTGATGGTTCTTTTGGTGTTTGGAAATTACATGGATGAATCCATCTCTGTTATGATTTTTTTTTCAGATATTTTGACTTCCAGACAATTTCATTCAGTGAGTTGCTGTCATGTGATTACTGAGGTTGCCTATTTTAAAAGTAGGGGCTTGTGTGTGTGTGTGTGTGTGTGTGTGTGTGTGTGTGTGTGTGTGTGTGTGTGTGTGTGTGTGTGTGTGTGTGTGTGTGTGCAACTGTGTGATGTGAAAGAACTACTGTGGCAGGGCTAGCTACCCAGAGGTGTAAACATTGCCTGTAGATGATTATCACAGTTGACACCTTGATCCCATGTGCAAAAAATGGGAAAAGGGGATCTGGATGGATGGATGGAATCACACAAAGGGCCCAAGTGTGTAAGAGAGAGAGAGAGAGAGATTTAATATGTATACTGAATATAATTTTGCAAATGGAATTCTTAGTTAAACATGCCCCTCTTCTTGGGAAAGTAGACTTGAGTAACCAATATTAGATCTTAGCCATCCAGCTGGGAAAGGTTAGTATGTGGATTTTCCATCTGGTTTGATGAAGGCTATGCTACTTACCCAAGGACTACATTTATGGCTATCCATCCAGCCATCGTGTTGATGAACTATATTGTTTGATAATGAGAGGAGCTTTTTACAGAAGTTGAAGGTTTTTATGTCAAGAACCTGTCCATAAAAAGTGGCTTGTTTATGTTGCAGTGAAGGTTGTGGTCTTTGTAGTGAGCGTTTTAAGTATAACCAGTATTTTTGAGGTAGAGGACGTCTCTTAAGGCAGGATCTTTCTTAGCCTGGAAAGCAAGCCAATGATGAAATTTATAGGGGCCAGTGAGAGACAGAGGAAAGCAAAAAGCTTTTTAGTCTGTTTGGATAAGTAAGTGAACCTTAGTCCTTTGACCTTTTTTTGTCAGAAATGGTTGTAGTCTTTCTTTTGGCAGGGTGTTTTGCTGAGGCACATGCCAAAATGGGCATTGCACTCAATAATGGCTCTTGTAAAGGAAGAATACAGGGATGTTATGACCTCCTTGTCCATGGATGAGATACCCTTACTAATGAAGTGGGCCATGTAAAAAGCTTTCCTTACAACGGAGACAACGTGGTAGTCAAAAGTCAGGTTTCTATCAACCTGGGTGCCCAAGTACCATATGACTTATTGCGTGCTTACAACATTGTTATTAATGTAATAATTTGTGGGGACATCACTCTCCTCAAAGGGGATGATGATGCATTTTTTGGCATTTAGCTTGAGGCCATATTTCTGGCACCAGTTATTTGTTTGGGTGAGACCCACTTGTAGCTTATTCAGAATTGTTTTATTAAGTCAGTAATGTGAATTCTTTACTTTATTGTAAATTTGTTGGTTATTTTTGTGGATTATAGTATTGTAGGACTGCTAATGTTGACATTTTACATAGTTGGACTGCTGGAATGGTTTTCCCAGTGAGAAATGCTAGTGCTGTAAGGAATATCTGTTTATTGTAAATATATATATATATATATATATATATATATTAACTAAGATGTTAGAGTTAACTGTTAGATTAGAGAATTAGAATTAGAATGATAATTAGAATTTTAAGGCAAATATTAGGCATTTATTACATTTATTCATTGTTCAAATGTACCTACAGTACAGCCAGGAGGTCGACTGTGGTCTTCCGAAGCAACAAAAGAGTTAATTATATGATATATTTTATACGCGGCTCCAAGACCATTTCTGTTCACTCAATGCGGCCCCAGCAAGCCAAAAGGTTGGACACCCCTGATCTAAACCAACTTGGGTGGCTAGAACTGCCCAGCTTGTTCCAGTATAACCAACTGATTATGGCTTATAAAATCCTCTACAACCCAGACAATACTCCTACACTTAAAATCATTATCACCCCCTATAACAATCTCAGGCCCCTTCGACTCAGCCGGTGACTCTCTATTTGCCAACTCTGCAGGTAGATCCTGGAACTCACTCCCAACTGACATTACTTTACTTTCTACCCTGAGTCAATTTAAGGTAAGACTCAGACAATACCTGACACTAAACTGGCTATGTCAATGTACCGCACCTGGCTAACTCTACTCTAGATTGAATTAAAAGCCTGTAATAGAGCTTGTTGTATCTCTTAAACCAGACCTACCCCCGGTATTATCTTAAAACTTTGGAATTTGTACATATTGTTAAATACGTAACCACAGTATTTATTGTATCTGTACTCTTATTTTTTATTTACCTTGTAATCTTAATTTGTTTACCTGTAATCTTAATTGTTTTCCTTGGAGCTTTTCTCCCCAGGCCTCTGCTGAAAATGGACATGTATCCAGTCGGACTATCCCAGTCAACAAATGTAAAATCAATAAATAAAATAAAAACTGATCCAACACCTATTAGGGCCAGTCAGTAAGTCCAAAACTGTAAGTTAGGACAGGAAGAGCAAACTGGTTTATAGCTTGGACTTTGCTCATAGATTTCAATGCTGTTTTCAGTATTAATTTTAGTCTTCTAAAATATTCCTTACTAAGTTTTATTCCCATTTGTTTATGTTTTATTATTGAACCTTCATCAATTCCCAAATATTTACACACTCCCTCTTGCTCAAGTTCCTTTATATCACATTCCTGTCCCAAACTGATGTTTTCTTTGTGCTGCAGCTTTCCTGCTGTAAAGGTTGCTTTTGAACTTTTATCAAGACCAAATGACATACTTATATAATCTGGAAAAGTTTTGACCACTTGTAGTTGTGCTTTCAGTCCCTCATCTGATGAACTATACAGTTTTAAATAATTCAGAAAAAGATGAGAAGTCTTTACACTTTTTTTTTTCTGGGAGCTAAATTGTAGCCATGACCTAATCTGTTAAGTAGACAGCTTAATGGGTTAAGCGCAAGATAAAAGAGCAGCGGTGACAGAGTGTCACCCTGGAATATCCCCCTCTGATGCCTGGAATAATAATTTGTAATTTATCATAGCTTAACTGCAAAGTGGTTTGCCACTGTTTTTTCATCGTTGTCATTTATTCAGTCAGTGTAGGGTTTTTACATTTTTAAACACTGTTTTTATCCATGAATGTGGGATACTGTCAAATGCTTACTTGGATTCTTCCCCTTTTGACATTTTTCCATTATGACTTTAACAGTAAATGATCCTTTGTTCCATTTGACTTTCTTTTGTTACCCTTGTGTTCTGTTGCCATGATTTTTTTCTTCTTAAAGACAACAAACTCAGCATCAATTCCAGTGTATAGGTTATATGTCATTGGAAGATAAGTTTTTCTCTATAGTTTTTAGGATAGCTTGCAAGTTTGCTCTTAAGTAGACTATTGTTTTTGCTGTTGTTAAGAAGGTTGCAGCCTGTTTGGGGTGCACATAGAAATAGTTCTTACTCATGGCTAAATCTTCACATAAAGATGTTAATACTTTTAGCCAGAAGTTAGGTACTGCATCTGGGCCTGGGTTTTTCAATTAGGAGCTTTTCATAACTTTGTTTCAATCTCTGTGGCAGTTACTTCATCCCATTTCATATCCTGCATCTTTAAACTTCTTATTCTTTCTTTTACTTCTTCTATCCATTTAGCGTTTTTTGTTATGTTCCACATAATCTTTATAAATACTTCTCCAAAATGTATCTATTTCTTCTTTTTTGGTGGTCTTTCAATTCCTTTTGCCTTGTTTCCCAGTTCTGCAGAACTTTTTTGGGTCATCAATAAATTGCTTATTTTGTACTTTTCCTTTATATTTAGCTGTATATCTTCTAAGTTTTTCTGCCTTTGCTTATATTTTTGTTTACGATTGGCGATTGTGCACAACAGTTCTTGATCTGTTCTGATACTGTGCATTGCTTTTATCACGTCTATCTTTCTGAGTATTTTTGCTGAACTGTTCCCTCTTCTATACGCTTCTAACAGTGACACTTCTTGTCTTAATTGCTTTATAGTTTTGTCTATTCAGCACTTCCATTATGACATTTGATTCCTCCCCTTCCTTTCCCTTCCTGCCCTGTATTTTTGTGGCAAGACTTTATCTGTTATTAATTTAGCTGCACACTAATATATCGTATTTATTAATGTTTTATCACCCAAATCTCTATGAATAGTCCTAATTACGTCTAACTTTTTGGGTTTTACTCACTTTCTGTAGTCTATTTATTTCACTAATCTTAATATGTCTGCCCATCTCTATTAAATCAAGCAACTCTTCTCTTAAATCATTTTCTTCTTCAAAACTGAGGACACATTTGTTGTTTTCCATTTCTTGTGGGCATTCTATAGAAAGTTCCAGAGCATCTTCCTGTGCCACATTCTCTTCAGTTTCATCCTGTCATCTGTTTTTCATATGGGAACTCACTGTCTTATCACTCCACAACATTGACTGCTTCAGATTTGCCACAGTTTCCTGTTCATTCCCTCCTACAACTCCAACTGAACTTTTGTACTGGTTTCCTATGGAAGGGTCCAAAGTATCTGCATATGGCAACTGATCAGATAGTTCATGCTCCACTGGTATCTCTTTAATTTGGGGATCCATTGCTCAGTGCTGCTGTGATGTTATCAGAGTTAGATTTTCTACACTAAATCCTTTACATTGCAGGTAATCCATAATCTCAGTTTCTATTTCTTTAACTTCTCCATTACTAATCCTCTTTTCTACTTTTCTTCTTTGCTTTCTTTTTTTTATTTTCTTTTTTTGTTTTGTAAAATTTTCAGTATCAGGATGCCTTTGTCTATATTTCTCTTCAAATATCTTTGCTGCTGCTCTTTTTGCACTGATTAGTTTTGCTTTCTCCTTTGCATAAATATTGTATCATATTAAATTTATTTTTCTTTCCAATGTCCATATTTCTTTTTTCAGATGTCTCCTTCTCCTCCTGTTCCTCCTTACTTGGGGGACTAATTTCATCATGCTGTGATATAACCTGTGTTAGACTTTCTACTCTAAATTCTTCACTTTGTAGGTTTTCCATAACCTCAACTTCTATTTTTTTAACTTCTGTGTACTAATCTTCTGTTCTGTATTCCCTCTTTGAGATCTTATTTTTTGTTTAGTAAGATTTCCATATCTGGATACTTTTGCCTGTATTTCTCTTCAAATGTCTTTGGGGGTACCTTTTTTGTATTAATTACTTTGGCTTTCTCCTTTGCATAAATATTGCACCATATCAGATCTCTGTTTCTTTCCCATATCCATATTTCTTGTTTTATACCTTTCAAAAATCTCTAGATTTTGTTCTTCATATTTTCGCAGTTCCTCAGTCGCTTCCTTTTCTGTAGCCTCTGTCTGGAATTTTGGGGCTTCTTGTATAATAGTAGCAATACATCTTTTTTTTTTCGTATCTCCGATAGTCCACTCTATCGTGTTTATGACTCATTTTTGGTCTGTCCGTTTTTGTGATTTTTGTGGATACTGCTTCCTTCTACAACATAGGGCCACCCACCCCCTTGACCTGGCCTGGCCCCATTGTAGGAATATTTATGTGTCTTGAGGATTCTACACTGTCATTTTTTCTAGTCCTGGCACCAGTGCACTTACCAGGATTGGGCACTTTTATTTATCCTAGGTTATGTGCACCCAGCTATCTTTTTTATTTTTAACCCACTTCTGTCCATGATATATTCTATATAAAATACAATGTATATATCAGTGCTGTCTTGGTGAAATTTTTGTGAAAAACAGGGTCCACCTCATGAAGGTACTCACCAAGACTTGAGAATGAATTCAACTCCTGCAACTACTCTCCTTTGTTTGCTGATTCATCATCTCTCTATGCAGACCCCATAATATTCTGTATGACTATTGTTATTCTTCTTAGGGATATGCATCCAAAATCCCACTGTTACTTTATTTCTGCATCATCATCTTCCCTTTCCAGTTTGAACTGTAGTTTTCTGTGTATGTTATTTATAAGAGCCTTAACCTTGTAGCTGTAAAATATCTCTTCAATTCAGGTAATCTTAAACCTCCTTATTCTATTGGAATGATTAACCTATACCACTCAAGTCTTGCCCTCTTCTCCTCCCAGATAAAATCCTTCATCTCTTTGTTGATTACTATCCACAACTTCTCTTGTAGTTATCAAAGTATTCCTAAACTGTGTATAAAACTAAGTTGACTAAAAATACTTTACTGCTTGTATCTTGCTATCCATATCCATATCTATATCCATAGGCAAGAGCTTCCAGTATAAGTTCAAGTAAAAACAAACAGTCTTGGATAGAGAGCCTCTTCAGAAGTAATACTTGTAGAACAAAAGAAACAGATGAGGCTCACCACGGCCGATAAAAAACACTTTATTCAACTACAGTATAGTTAGCACTTTCACGTTTTAACAACGCTTCTTCAGACTTCAAAACAGTTCATAACAAAACCAGTAGTTTATAAATTAATTTAAAATCAAGTCAGCCAATAAGGATTGCTAAACAATTAATTTATCAAACATATTAAAGCAACAGATCACAATATAGTCACATATATTCTTAAAAAAGGTTAATACATAAATAAGGTTACTACATAAATAGATAAAAATCATTATGCAGATTAGTAAAATAGCTAAATATATCATATATTTAAAAGACTAAAAAGCTATACAGTACTAATGTATATATAAACTAGTGTTTATAGAGGCGTGATATTAAGAAAGGCTTAAGTGTAGCCCTTTCATTTAACTCATGCCCTTTATTTCGTTTATTAAGTCTGAAGAAGTGTTGTTAAAACGTGAAAGCGCTAACTATACTGCAGTTGAATAAAGTGTTTATTATCGGCCGTGGTGAGCCTCATCTGTTTCTTTGGTTCTACAAGAGCTTCCAGTATCTCAGTTTTTATATTATCTTTTTAGTCTCTTCCCCCATATCCTTAGCTGTCATAACAGAATCCTTTTTAATCTGTACTCGGTGCTGCGGTAGTGTTGTCACCTCACAGTAAGACGTTGTCCGGTTTGATTCTCAGCTAGAGCGTCTTCTGCATGGAGACATGCATGAATGAGCATACCTTCATTGAAGGTTGTGCATCAGGGCTGGTAACTCGCCACGTAAAAATCAACTACCAATCATTAGCGGTCCGGAGTCCTGCTGTGGCGACCCCTAACCGGGAAAAGCCGAAAGACACAACAACAACTCTTAGATACTATATTGTATCATGCCCACATAAATATAGGTATTGCCAAACCAATTTATGTGTAAATGCATAGTTTACAGCTATAGCCTTTGTTTTATTTTCATTAATTTTATATCCCTTAAAAACCCAGGACTGCCTCAGACTTTTGCACAACACTGAGATGTCTTTTTCTGGTTCCATCAGGTACAAAATAATATCTGCAAATAAAGGCAACCTTTCTTGAATACCATACCACTTATATGGTTGAATTTCTGAGCCCCTTATTTTCTTTGCCAATGGTTCTAAATGTTGTTGTTCTTCTTATGGCTTTTCCCGGTTAGGGGTCGCCACAGTGGAATGCCAATCCGCTAATGATTGACAGTTGATTTTTACGGTGCCGAGGTGCCAGCCCAACACCCAACTTTCAGCGAAGGCACACCCATTCACGCATGTCTTTTGAATGCCACTCGACTGCGGGGAGGACATGCAGACTCCACACAAAAGGCGCTCAGCCGAGAATCAAATGGGAGAGCCTCTTGCTGTGAGATGAAAACGCTGCCGCTGCACCACCATGGCCAGTCGTTCTAAATATAATGCAAATAAAGGGGAAATAGGACATCTCTGCCTGGTTCTTCTATTCAGATACAACTTATGAGAGAGGAATCATCCCACTTTGATTTTTGCTCTGATCCCATCTATATCCTCCTAATTAACCTTATTGTATCAGGAAATGTAAATGCTTCCATTGCCCTAATTGTAAAATGACAGCTTACTCTGTCGAATGCTTTCTCTCTATCAAGACCCACCAACAACTGTAGTATTTTTATGCATTTCAATTCACTCTGGATCATCATTGTTCTATAAATGTTGTCAAATGTTTGCCTCCCCTCCACAAAACCACATTGATCCATATCTATCAGTTTTGGCAACACCTTTTCCATTCTTTAAGCCAATACTTTATAATTACAGTTTAAAATTAGCATTGGCCTATATGAAGCTGTATCTGATGGGTCTTTACCCACTTTAGGTATTACAGCCACCACAGTTGTTTTCCAGGATGTTGATGCTTTGCCTCTTTTAAAACACTGTCAAACAAAACCTTCCTTAGCTTTATCACTTTCTTCCCTCTTAGCTTCCAGACTTCCATCAGAATACTACTATCCCTGAAGACTTTCCCTGAAATAGGTTATATAGCACCATTTTCATCTCATCTCCTCCTGTCTTAACTACTGTTGAGCCTCATCCACACCTAAATTGTTGAGCCGCATCTACCCCTAAGTTTGCCTTATTTAAGTCTTCCATAAATATTTCCATTTGGGCTTTTTCTTGATTCCCCCCACTTCTACAAACTTTCATAAAATTTCTAAAATATTGTTAATTCCTCTATAGGATCTCTGGTTATTCTTCTTGTTATAGGCTTCCTGTGTTTGGCACTTGCTATAGCCTATGTTGTTTTGCCAAAAGGTTTTCTGCTTTGGGGTTGCTATCAAAAACAGTTGCTTAACAACAATCGTTTTACACTCTTATATATTATCCACGTATCCCCTTATTTTCTCTTTAGCGCTCTGCAGTTGCGACTTTTCTTGTTCTGTAAGATTCCTCTTATTCAGTGATACTTTGACCTTTGTCAACCCACTAAAAAATTTTGTTATCTCTTAACCAGTTATCCTTTTCTTTTATTTATACCCCATTTTTAAACTCCACTTTAATTTTAACTCACTCACTACTTATAACTTCGTAAGTACTTTCTATCTTCCCTGATAACTCACAAATAATTTCCACTGCCCATTCCTTAAATTCCTCTCTTTTTAACGAGCAGGTGAGGAAGCACCAGTGTCTCATTTTTACTTCATTACCCTGAATTTTTATCTTAGTACTTATTGGTGCATGATCTGAAATAGTTATTGGATATGTGTCAAAGTTCTCTATTAAATGCACATGTTCCTGTGAAATATAATTTCTCCCTAGCCGAGCCCAGTTATTGTCCCTTGGGGAATAATATGTAAATTCTCTCTGAGTTCCTACTACTGAATTCATGTCTTTCATACCAAATATTTTCATAAATGTCTTCAGAAATCTACCTTTTTTTGCCTTTTAGGCCCCCCCAAATACATCCTCATAGTTGCAAATAAAATTCCAGTCTATAAGTAATATTCCCTGCTGAAAGCTGATTATCTCTCCCCAAATTGTTTTAAGCTCCATACTAACAACTGTAGGTGGAATATAAATACATGCCAGCAAAATCCTTATCCCTTGCCAGTAACTTTTTACTACCAGAAATCTTCCATTATCATATTTTTCCTCTTCTATCACTATTGGAACACCTCTAGCAATTAATAAGTGTTCCTCTTTTCCTTTATCTCTGATATGCTGCTGAATATCCATCCTGAATTTTTTTTCTTTATCAAATTCACATGTTCAGTTTTTTCCAAATATGTCTCCTGCAGCATTACTATTTACACTCTGCATTTCTTAATACAATTAAATATTCTTTCATTGTGTCTATGCCTGTGAAACCATTCACATTCCAAGATAATGTAGAACATTTTGTCATTATTCCCACCTATTATATATGACAGCTTTTTAAAATGCCTGTTTTCAACTTTTGTGGTACATTTATCTACTGATGTTTGTCAGGTTAATCCATTATACAGTTTTTTTTTCTTATCATCAGCACTGATTTTCAAGACTTTTTGTTTCAATGAAAACTCTCAAACAAAAAAATAAATATGCACACCCCAAGGTTACGCCATAACCTAATAATGCAATACAAACATACATAACTGTACACATCTTCAAATAATGGTCTAACCCTCCTGAAAGGAATATTTGTCCCAAATAGACAGCTACTAACATTGCCCTTAATTAACCTAAAATCATAGTTGTCCATGCTAAGATACATGTTATTGACTGTGCTTCTGCTTGTGCTAATTGAGTGCTTTCAGAAAACATTATTTTTAGCCTTGAAGAAACCAGTCTTCTGTTTTCTTATTGACCTATTATTAACTTGTCTCCATGGAAGTGTTATAGAAAAAAATGTAGTCAACCACTGCAACCTGAAAGACAAGCTGAAACATTTATTGCTAAAGGAAAACTTTTCATAATATTCAGTGTTCTCATATTTACCTGTTTCCACTTAAGACTTATCAGATTAAGCCAAGGGTCTTAATCCAAACATTTACATATGCAAAAGTAGGAGAAATTATATCAGCTCTACATATATTATGACTTGTATACTTTTGTACCCCATCCTCAGCAACCCAAGATTAATTAAAGCCTACTAACTTAAACACTTAAACATGCTTTTTTCTAGCCTTTTTCCTCTTAATGCATTTTAATGCCTACAATACTATAAAAGAAAAAAGAAAGAGAAGAAATAAAAGTTATTTGTTTACTTTAGTAACTTTATCACATACAAGAACAACTAAAATATTTTAACTGTAAATCATGCAATTTATATTGTGAAAAGTTTCACAGATATATTAAGAACAACCTTGTTTTACTTACAGTTACTCTTTTCCTTCCTCGTTACCTCTCTGTGTCCTTCCAAATACTAATGACATGAAATGAGGCAAATCTCTTTCAATTCCCCAAAAGGTTATCAAAGTCAACAAAAGTACTCTTTTTTCAACTTTTCTTATACAGTCATATTTCACAAATGTAATTGATGCTTTGCCGTCTCACATTTATTCACTAATTTCCATGTTTCTGGGATTCTCATTCATCTTCCTCTCTCAGTTCCAGATTCTGGTTCAATCCCAAAGTAGTACTCCCGATTCTTCTAGTCAACTCCTGTGCTTTTCTCTCTCTTTCAAGCATTTTCCTATGGAATAGTGGAAAAGGTTTCATTGGCAAAGTCTCTCTCTATGCTTTATTATCAGAAGAGTGAGAATCAAAGTCTCAATCTGCTTGCTGGCTCACTTTTTGCTGGAAAAAAACTTTTGTATTTCCTCCTTATCCTGTCCTGCATAAAAAAATGACTGATTCTCCAGAAAAACAAATATTCTGAAAATAGCTGGATACAGCAACTTGAATCTAACACCTGCCACTCAACATTCCCTAATTTCTGGAATATATTTATTTTTCTTCTGCCTGCTATACAGTGAGTAATCATTTTCTAGAAACACACTACTGTCTCCAACTTTTAATACTTTGTCCTTTTGCCACATTTGTGTCAAGATCAACTCTTTCTGCATACAGTTTTGAATGGTTTACTAATGCAGGTCTTGACTGCTTTCTTGTGGCCAGATTTGGAGCATGTACACAATGTACCCTTTCAATTAACAGTTCCTGCTGTGGAATACCAGTCTAGTAGATTATATGTGCCTTCATAAAATGAATACATCTTGATCATTTTAGTGTCTCTGGTACAGCATAATATTTCAGATTTCCCTACATGCTTGGTCCTCATAGTCTACTATTTTTTAAAACTCATCTTGAACAGGCTCATAATCACCACCCTTTTCTTAATTTTTGTCATCTGGATTTTGCAGTTTTTCATCTGAATATCTGTTTAAAGTTTTTTTTTCCATTTTGTAGCCTTTTGTTATTTTGATACACTCCTACAGTGTTTATTTTAATCAGCTCTGAGCACATTTGAGTTATTTTTCCTCTAAATTACTGGAAGTCATGCCTTACATCAAATCTGGAGCTTGAGCTGCTTTTTGCTGAAGAGCTGCAGGATTCTCCTCAGTCATTGTTATCTCTTCCCCTTTTCTAGTTGATTGTCTTTTAGGATCTCTAAATTTCTTCTTTGCTAGCATCTAGGCAGTGTATTTATCAGCCAGTAACTGAATTTACTAAAGTCACAGAGTTCATGACCCTCATCTTTCAGTTTTTTTTGGGAGAGCTGAAGAATTTAAGTTGTTAATCCATGTGCAGCCATCTTGGAAAGCCCCCACTCTGCAAGCTTTAATCCAGCAGAAAATGAATTCTCGTACCCAGTGTTCTGTAATGTTTTGCAGTAGTTATACTGAAATCTAACAAAAATGGTCAGGAAAAAAGTCCAGAATGTGACTTTTTTTCAGAGGGCATGTTCCTTGCACCCTCACATGTACACACACTTGTGAATATAGTTAAACAATGAGGTCACACTACTTTGTCGGACAAACTATAAGGAAAAGGTTCATTTAGACAGAGGTTAGGTATTTAGGCAGGGTTATTCTATGTTCGTGTGAAACAGAGCTGAACTTCATAGTTATTGCTATACATTTCATCACAACCAGACCTCTGAAGTATACAGTCAACCAAGTCACTATAACTGCTGTGTGGTGATGAGGCTATCTGTGGATGAAAGTAAGTGACATTTTCATTATATGCTCACGTTAAGCAGTCATTAATCTGGCTTTGCAAAACTAGTTTGGATTTGTTTTCAGTAAGTTTGAATACTTTGTTGTAGCTACTTTGGGTTTGTGCAAAACACATTTGAAATGGATTACAATTGGTAATATTTTAATTTTTACTACAATCAGGTATCTGAAGTGTTTGCAGTCAACAATGTGGCAATTGTATGAGAGCTGTCTGTGGATGAAAAGACTGGTCCTTCTGTTATGATCAAGTTAAACAGTCATTAAACTGCCCTTTACAGGGCTGGCATGCACTTGTGCAAAGCAAGTTGGATTACTTTACTGTGGCCACCTGGATATTGTTATTATTATTATTATTATTTTACAACAGCCAGATATCTGAGGTGTACACAGTCAATAAAGGTTCTAATTGACTAATACAGTGGCTGTCTTTGGATAAATGTCACTTACCCATGTTTGATTACCTCTAAATAGTCATTGATCTGAAATGGCAGGTGTCATACAGTGTATTATATTTGCTTAAATCAGTGTAAAATGATCATTGTTATGATTTATGTTTCTGTGTGTGGAAGGGGGCATTGCAGTCTTTTTAAAAAGTAAGAAGTAGACCATAAATTATTTCACTTTTCATCACAGTCAAACATCAGCATTGTATACAATAAGTGCCCATATTTGGTGGGCTGGCTTAGGATGTATGCAAAAACAACTGATCACTGACACAGTGACTCAGTGCATACAGAACATTGCTGTCTGACAGTATTTGGATCTCTTGATGAGTTCTTGGCTGTAGCTCCTTTTCTGTGAGGTGTGCATGTTCTCTCTATCTCTGTGGATTTTGTTGAGATGTGCTTGTTTTCTCAGTTAACCTAAATACATGCCATTAAGTGATTTGGCATTCCTCCAATTTGCCTGTAGGTAAGAGTGCAGTGTGTGGGTGTAAAAAATATCACCAAATTTATAGAGGCACATACAGTGCTGGCATGCACATTCATAAATCTGAATAGCAGAAAGATAGTTAACAAGTCAAGATATTTTATTGACAGTGCATAAAATGCCTCAACAACCATATAAACACCCAGACCATCTCATGGCCGTGTCAACCCAAGGTACATAAGTGAGTTTGACACAGTTTCCTAATAGTTTCTGCCCTAGAGGCCCAGCTAGTGTAAAATCAAACTTGCTCAGAGGTGTACTCAAAAGGTCTGTATAACCTGGGAGGGCTTAAAACAGTGTATTTTTTATTTCTTTTTAATTGTTTTCACAAACATACTTCAGATGTGTGCACAGAATATTGCTATAGTCTGTCAAGGGGCAGTGCATAATCTAAGAGTAACATGTTAGTGTGCATTACTCTGGTCATTATTTTTCACTTTCCTTACCATTAAACATTTAAACATGTATATAGGTGGCCGTTTTAAGGGGTTATGTTTAAAGAGGCATGTTGTGTGCATATGCTTGACAGTGACACATTCCGATATGTTACTGTATTCCTTTTGTTTTGTTTTTTTTTTTTCATTTTCATCCTAGTCCAACATCAGAGGGATGCACTGCTGTGGCTGTCTTTTGAAGGTATGGGTGAGTAGACATGGGGTATGCAGCCACTTTAACTATATGACATGTATATGAGGAATAATCAAGTTTGCCTTTTTATTAAAGGGGCACTAGGAAGGCAGGTATTCTTCCCAGATATGCATTTTTTCTTCTTAGTTTATTGTGAATTGCAATTTTGTAAACTTTGAACATTAAACCTTACAGATAAATTACAACAACAAAAAATATAAGACTGAATATCTTTCATTGCTCGTGATTTTTGTCTAGGCTTAAATGAACCAAAAGTTATAAAAAAACTATAAAATGCACCTCAGAGCATCTCTATCCTGGGTTACTTTCTGTCTTCTGTAGTTATTGAGGTGCAGTCTCACCCAGTTAGGATGTGTTGAAAAGATGCAAGAAAAAGAGAAGACAAACAGTAAGACTTAATTTCTCTTGTTAGTCAAGAATTTTGATCTGGCCTTCATTCGATGAAAAGGTCATAAATAAAAAGCTCTAAAATGCACCTCAGGTCATGTAGAACCCCTTGGCTTTTAAGGGCCACTAGGCCCTTATACCCCCGTCCTAATTCAGTCATTTTCTCTGGAGTAGGACTTTGACTTCCATCTTGATTCTTCTCAAGTCGAGTTCAATTTCTGAAACAAATTTTAGCCAGTTAAGCCAGTTATTATCTGTTGAAAGGATACAGGAAGAAGCTGAAGAATTGGATAAAATGTGAGAAAGGAGAGACAAAAAGTAATCTGGATGGTGTGGAGAAGCCAGGATAGGGGTAAGCAGCAGAGGCACTATGGGATTTGGCATGAAAAAGCAGTGGACAAAGAAAGGCACCATAGAACCCTTTGCCTAGGATGCTGTTTTACCATCGGCCAGCCCTGCTGCAAAGCAAATTGGTGCAAACTAGCAGGGAAGTATGACAACTATTAAACACAGACAAGGCATCAAAAAGCCTGTTCCAAACTGTCTTTTCTGAGCTGGGTCTTCAAAATAAGAGGTAGATCTTCAGCCTTGAGAGCTCTCACAATAAAACATTGACAACAGATGTCTTCAAGTAGGATTACAAAGTTATAGAACCAAGAAGACACAAATGGCAAGCACCCCCCCACTGGAATGTTATAAACATTGAGAACTTATCATTCTCATCCCTAAGTCTGATAAGTGTGTTCTTCAAGGGTAGAGATACTCCACAAATTACCTTAATGGGAGCCCTCTCCCTACCTTGACTGAGGCCCAGAGAGACATGGTCATGACATCTATTTTGGAACAAGAATTAATGGCCACCATTGAAGCTCAGTCATTAAATAGATTCCCAGGTTCTGATGAAATCTCATAGGATCAATGGAAATTGATAATGGATGACTTGTTGATAATGTACAGGAATCTGATAAATGCAGTTCTTGAAGGTGACCCACCATCTTCTTCTTCTTGGAAACAAGCAGTTACTGTCTCCATACTAAAAGAAAGGAAAACCCACCTTATCCCAAGTCCTATCACCCTATATCTATACTGAACCATGATTGCAAGACATTTATGATCATATTAACAAAAAGATTAGCTACTTTTCTACAGTCATTAATGCACAGGAAACAATGTAGTTTTGTAGAGGGGCAACAAGCATATGATAATACTCTCTGTACTATATTAATATTGGAAGACTCCCAAGAAACCAGAATCTCTCTCTTACTTCTAAGTTTAAACACTGAAAAAAGCCTTGATAAAGTAGCATGGAGCTACCTATTTTTAGTTCTAAGCAGAATAACTTTCCCCAATACATTTATAAAACTTGAAATATATATATATATATATATATATATATATATATATATATATATATATATATATATATATATATGAGGGATCTAAATAAAATGTCAAGGGAAGATTTAGATAGGAATGTCTGCTGTCTCCACTAGTGTTAGCAGTATACATGGAGCTTTAGGCTCAGGCTGTCTGAGAACGTCTGTTACAGAGGTATTCCTGTGACTTCCTTGATATGAAAATCTCTTATTAACCTTGCCTGATCCTTATTGCATGTAGCATTCTTATTTTAAGCTATAAAATAATTTGGAAAACTATCAGGCTACTCAATTAATGTCTCAAAAAACTAAAGCCATTCCAGAGCAATGACTAAAACTGTCACTATCAATGGTAGATAGCCACCCATCCTTGGATAGGCAAAATAAGCACGAATACCCGGGAGTGTGGATAACAGACTTAGCATTCATTTGCTTCCTGTGGCTGAAATATTTGCTTTCATTTTACTTTAGTTTGTGTGTCAGTTGACACCTTTGTTTTTATTTAAGTGTGGCTAACAGATTACGGGTTCCCTGTATAGACAACTTTGGTGGTGTGAGAACCATTCTTGTCAGGGTTCATCTTTAGTTCGTTGATTTCCATCTGGGTATGCATCAGCCTTTAAGAAATGAAACCCCACCTCATCCCTTTTAAAGATCGCCACCTGTGACATAATATGGGTATCAGACAATAACAGTGACATGACGGTATCACAAAGTATGCCACATATGTTAGGAGCTTTCAGTAATGAAGAAAAAAATGCCTGAGATAACCATCTGAGATACATCACTTGAAAAGAAAAACACTGAAAAATCATCTTCAGATTGGTATGCCAGGTCCATAGTATTCTTTCAAGTTGTCAGTGTTTATGTTGTGATTAACTGTTTCAGAAAACAAACTAGAGTTGAGAAAAATCATGATGGAAGTCAATGTCCTACTTATAACTGGAAGGAGATCCTGTTTAACTTTGCAAGATCTTTCTTAATTTTGCTTTCCCTCTTTAGTCTGACATAAAAGCCTCAATAATGTGTGTTTCGAGAATCCCCTTCCAGCTGTAAAGTCATCATTTTCAATAATCCAGCCTAAAAATTAAAGACAGAGACAGATTTATAGTTTTTAGTTAAACAGGATTCATTGACGTCATTTTCAAAGTTTTACAAAAATAGTGTGACGACTTATCTTCAGTTCATCAACAAATAGATAAGATCAGTAATAATACAGCAGCAAGTGTGCCTCTACAGTTGAATAATTCGTTCAACTTCAAAGTCATCATGAAAGAAAGAGCTCACACCAGATGTGTGGTTGCTCAGGTTAAGTAGATCAGGTAACCAGACCTTTCTTTTAAGAATCATAACATTCTACATTCCTCCAACGCTTTTTTTATTCTGCTTTACTCATACCCTTGCCAAATTCCCTAGTCAACCCTAGGTCCTCTCGTCATCTCTCCAAACATAGACCGCAGATGTAATTTTCTCTAGATTTCTACTCATCCATCTTCTCTCCCAGTATTTATTTTTTTCATATCTGCTTATCCCACACTCATCAGTATTCTCTGATTAACTGCACAATATTCTCCAAATCTGATTGCTGCTGTCCATAACTCTGATAATACTTGTATCCATATTTTGAATGTAGTCATACTTCTTGTATTTTTCAAAGCTGTTTTAGAAATATTTGAATGATGATATGATTTCTGCAAACTAATTTTTATATACCGCAGTATATCTGTGTTATTTAATTCTGTGTAAAACTAGTATTTGTCTTAGTTTGATCCTGCAACTATTGCAATGATTGTACACTTTTGATCCAACAACTATTTTAAGGATTCTACCCCATCTCAGATTGTTTATCACAATGTTGAACTTTTTAATGTTATACTCTTTTAAATATTAAGCTCTTACATGTGGAGCTGTTCTCCCCGGGCCTTCGCTGAAAATGGGCTACTACCCAGTCGGACCGCCCTAATAAACAAATGTCAAATAAATAAAATAAATAAAATGTTTATCTTGTAATATTAAAGATTTCCTGTGTATGCAAACTGGGTTGCACTGACTGATTTTTTAAAATCACTTAATAAAGCATAGACTGATTTTTTTTTTTTTTTTAATCTTTTAATCCTGAAGAGCTAAACAGGTTGGTTTTCTACTGTGGTAGTCTTCAGCTATGCAACACACTTTTTATCAGAAGCTTTGTTTATATAAAGTTTTATGACCGGGATAGTCATTTCAACCCATTTCAGACACAGCCTGCTTATAGCATGGTAATAAACACATAATTTGCAATAGTCTTATGAGGCAAATAATAGTTGAATGCAATGAATTTAAATTCAGTATAGAATAGTTGTGAGGCATAATAGCAGTTAAGGGGTTTGCAAAGGAAATTCAATCAATAAAGAATAGTCTGTTGGGGTGGAGAGTGTTTTGCAGCTTGAAAAAGTATAGGATAAAATGAAAATGAAGACCGTTGTTGTAAAAGAATAGTTATCAACTAGTAGGGTATCAAATGATTCCCCAGAGGAAATGAGTTATCATCCAAGCTAGGTTATTTCCACCTTCTCATAAGCTGTCTCCTAACCATCTTCATTTCCCATAAGGAGTTGTCAAATCAGGAAAAAATACAATGGGAAGAGGAAATACAATGGGAAGAGGAAATACAATGGGAAGAGGAAAGGAGAATGGCGATTGTAATGAGGCCATTTTTAGCTCAACTGACCTCCACATTATAGTCATCATAACTGCACCTTTATCCCCTGCAGTTTTGCATAGACAGAAAAGGTAGAACTTCACCAAACATGAAGTTAAATCCTCTAAAAGACAAAAAATGGACAATGTAAGTAGGAATACCTTGAGGGTACGTAATCTATAATTCCACTACATAATCATCAAGACTGTGTAACAGATTCCACCACCAAATTTATCAGATCAGAAATCAACACAATACCCAGTAAGTGTCCTGTAATCTGAATAAACATGGAATAATATATTTTAAGCTCTAGGCACATAGTTGATTGAATCTGGAAACATGTCACAGGTACTAACTTGTAAAGTCATGAGGGACCATAGGTTCATAGGAGATTACTAGGCTAATGGTTTAACAGTCCCTACAAGCTTAGCCAGTTTCACCCAGATTTTGCCAATTTTCTATCCCTAGAGGAAAGATAACAAGATTTAGCAAGCTGGGGTTTAACAATTTTTACAGTCCGCCTCTGTCCAATAATCAATATTATATTAGACATATTCATAGGTTTATAAGTTCTAAGCTACCTGCCCTTGTGGACCAGTTTAAGATTAGCCATTTTCACAGGAGAGAATCAAACCCTGTACCTTGTGTTTGTGAGGTAGATGTCTTAACTATAGTTTATGCTTATCTGCAGAGGTGTTGATTATGTCTATGTGTACTCCTTGAAGGCTGGTTTATGCCGAGGCGCTAGTTTTATTAAATTTGTCTAATACAAGACTCATGTGTTCCTTCACTGGCTTGGTAGTTTGGTGTGATTTTCTGTTTCTTCGTGGTTTTATGTTGATGATGTTTATCACTAGCTCAGCACATTGCATATTAGCCTTTGATGAAAAACTGTCTTAAAATTGTAGACTAGTGTTACCGCTAGAGTTTGTACACATTACGAAAGCAAGCTCTGTCCGTGGACATTCTTAACTCTATTATTTAGTATCAAGTGTCTGCATTTGTATTTCCAATGTCCTATCACTTGTTTGGCCTATAAAATTGAAATAGCTTGTTTCATATTCCTATTCTTCTTCTAAAAACCTACTTTCAATCTGTACTCCTCTCTCACTTGTAGCTACTACTCCCCTGTCTGTATCCCTATCTTAGAGCAATCTTTATCCTTTCATACCATGCTGTCTCTACCTCTTTCTAGCTCTGCTAGTCCAACTACCCCCCCTTCTTTTACCTCTTGTACTGCTCTTGTACTCTTCTTACTGTTTCTTGCCCATTATTATGGCACCGCTGTGTAACATTGTGTGTTTCTCTTCATTTTCAGATTACTCACCAGCCTGACCACTGTCTGCCTTTCCTCTGGCTACCTCTTTATCTTAATAGCTGAACTGTGCCCAGTGGAATTCACCAAGAAAAGATCACTAGGGAGAGGAAACAGAGAGCGCTCACCCTCACTTTGTAATTAAGTAGGTGCTTGCCTACTTGTGCTACAATCTTGAGAACACCTTTTTTTGTTTAAGCATTTTCAGCATTTGTAACTCCGAGGTCTGCACACACATGCCGAACCCCCATCACCCATAGCATTCCATCCTTTCTTTCCCTTGCCACTTATTTTTTTTCTTCTTTTCCACGCTCTTTTTCCACTTTTATTTTTTCTAAATGTCCCCGTTGAGCCTCTAGGTGGCAGTATTTGACCAAGTTTAGATAATTCCCAAATATTATAGCTCCCAGAACTGACTTTCCAGGAGCACACATTGCTTAACTAAATCCAGCCTTTAGCCCTAGTTCCCTTTCTTTAAACCCAAGCTGACAGATACCACACTACAATTAAAAAGCTGCTCCAGTCTGCTGATGTTTAAGCAGGGTCTAGCCACAATCACAGAATGGTCCTTTTTGCTAAAATTGTATACCTTGTTCTTCTACTGCCCTTACCACCCTTGCTATTTTTTTCACCCTTCAGTCAGCTTTCTTTTCTCCCTGACATACCTGCTTAATGCCATACCTTACAGATTGTTTCTCTTTATCATCTTGTGCTTCTTCCAGCCAGGCAAACCCACTCCATTCACCCTTACTATGCTCAGGCTCATTCTGCTCCCCTACCCTACCCCCCATTCCCACACACACACCCCTACTTTCACTAGACTTATACTCACTAGAATCCTCCCCTCCACTCTCTGTCCAATTACCCTATCCAACTTCATTAACCCTCCCCCATCAGCCTTCCCCTTCCTACTGTACTTCTCCCCTCAATCACATACTTACCTCCTGTACTCTCACTTTACCATCCTATCTGCTATCCATCTACATCTCATCTATCCTCCCCACATAAAACAACACCCACACTCTTTTTTGTTAAACACTCACCTTATAATTTCTTCAATATGACTCTCCACTACCTCACTACCCCCCTTCTACTTCTTTTATCACTGTCTATGTCATACCATACACCACTGCTTTACCCAACACAATCTCCTACTCTCTCTTACGGCCTCCACTCACATCATACCTCCCAACTTCTTAGAGAAAAAAATCTGATCAAAGCCTAAAATGATGGGGGGACAGATAGGGACAGATTTTAAATATTGCTCTTACAAACTTAGAAAGTTGATAGAATAATAGATTTTGCATCAGCATGAATTTTCTGAAGGATGTGGAGTCTTAAACTTAAATGTATGTCATCATGTAATGGCTTCAGTCCTCAGCTATTTGCCAGAAAGGAACAGATTTTAGGAGGAAAACACCAAAAATATGAGGCAAAAATCTGGACATTCTGTGAAAATCTGTACAGTTGAGAGGTATGACTCACATATCAACCCACACACACTCCCAATCTCTCCTTACCTATTTCCAATCTCCCCATCCCATCTGTTAATGTTCAAAATATATCCAAACATATCTCTCTTTAAGTATATAAAACCTAGCACTCCTTGTACTCTAAACCCACTCTCCCTATTACTTACCTTCTTTGATACTCTACTCCTAGATGGTGACATCAACCCCAACCCAGGGCCCACCACCCCTTCCTCTCACAAACAAACTCTCTCTACTTCACCCCCTCAGAAACTAGCTTAATTTCACAGTCCTCCACCTAAATCACTATCCATTTTCTCTATGAATAGCCAAAGCATGGTTAACAAAATTACAGCATTTCACTCCTGGATCTATCTCAACTCCCCTCATATCTTAACCCTCTCTAAAACCTGGTTAAAGCCTCACATCTCTAACTCAGAATCCTACCCCCAGGCTATAACATCCTTTGTGCAGACAGGGCAAATAAGAGAGGACTTGGTGCTGCCATCCTCTATTCCCTCTATTCGTACCAACTTACTCTCTCACCACTCTCAACGTCCATGCCCAGCTTTGCTCCTGCCAAAATCCTTATTACAAATTGTCATATTAACCCTCACAAAAAAAATTGCTATAGCATCTATCTATATACCCTGGGTGATAATACTCCTTTTCTCAAAAACTTTCTCTCTTGGCTCACTCAACATGTTCCCCATGAAACCATTATACTTGGTGACATGAACATAGACTGGGCTTCACTTTCCTCCTCATCTCCTACTCTTAGTCTCAATCTCTACAGCTTTCACCAAATCATATCTTCCCCTACCAGGACCAACAAAAATTCTTCTTCTGGCTCTATAATAGACTGGATCCTCCCCTCTGATCCCAGTCTCTACCATAACTCAGGCATTCTCCCAAAAACCTGATTGACCACTGCCCCACCTATTGCCTACCCTATCTCTGTTCTTATAAATTGTTCTATTACCGAAGCTCTAGTCCCTGAAATATGGGAATCTTTTTATACTATTCCCCTTCATAAAGGAGGAAACTCCACTGACCCATCAAACTATCGTCCTATCGCTATACTTTCCCTCTTTTCCAAAATTCTTGAAAAATGTGTCTATACTCAGCTACGTAAATGCCTGCTTGATAACAATCTACTAACTCCCACCCAGCAGGGCTTTAGACCCCACCACAGCACATCTACCACTCTACTCTCATTTACCCAACAGTAGCAGAAGCCTGTGATAATAACCTGCTAGTGTCCTGCTTATTCCGTGATCTCTCAAAAGCTTTCAACACTGTCTCTCACCCTTAACTAATAACTAAACTCTCTGAACTTCATCTCTTTACCCCCTCCATTAACTGGTTCTGTAGTTACTTAACTAATAGACAACAATCTGTACACTGGCAAACCATCTCCTCTCCATTTCTGCCTGTCACCACTGGTGTTCCCCAGGGCTTCATTCTGGGTCACCTCTTATTTAACATTTTTACTAACAGATTACGCTCTGCTACTAACCTGTCTACCTTTTTACAATACTTATCACTGCCCATAGCATCCCTGAACTCCTTGCTCTTACCCAAAATACTTTCACTTCCATCGAAACCTGGCTTAATGATAACCAACTAATACTAAATTAAAAAAAACCTAAATGTCTACTTTTCCTCCCTAAAACTATGGCACATCTCAAATCTTTTTTCTCCATTACTTCCCTTGACAAAACCAACACCATACCTGAACCCCATATTAAATTGCTTGGTGTCACTATCGATGATGAACTAAAATGCAACATTCATATCAATCAATGCATAAAAAAAAACACCAAAACTTGGACTCCTATACCATAGTCAAAGTGTTTTTACCCTCCACCAAACCCTCCCTTTCCTATTTTTTCTCTTACCTTCTCTTCTGTATGCTGCACCAACCCTTACTGATCTTCAGTCATCTCTTCTTACCAAACTAGAGCAAACATACAACAAAATAGCTAGATTTGCCTCCAATCTCCCCTACAAATTCCACCACTGCCTCGCCCCTCAGTCATTACAATGGCCTGAATTCCCAAAACTGCTACTTCTTCCAAAACCGCATATCACACACTCAGTTCTCTATAACCCCACGTCCTGCCCCTTCATCTCTAATATTGTATCTCCTTATAACCCACAATGTCAGCTACGTACATCTGACAAGCATCTTCTGGACATATACAAACCATCAAAAACTATTGGAAAGTCCCTATACAAATAGTCTGTAGCACACTCTTGGAACTGCCTTCTCCTTAATTTAGGTATCCCCCATAAACACCAATTCAAACTTGAACTTAAAAAATACTTGCAAAAGAGCTGTTCCTGTCCCCATCTTGCACCAGCCTGATGTACTAACTACTTGCTTCCTAACTCCATTTTCTCACTCCCATCAGCAACACTTTTTTCTTTTTCTAATTATATTATTTACTGTACACTTACGCTTTTTTCTTGTCATTATTTTTTGCATTGTAAATATTTTTTGCATTTGAATTACCGTACTTTACTGTATATGAATTCTGCTACTAGTATACAACTGTATAACACTGTTGACTTTAATACTAATGTATAATGTATTGCTAGTATAGTCACTGTAATCTTTAACTTTGTTATATCTCTGTAATTATAACTGGAGCTTTTCTCTTCAGGTCTGCACTGAAAATGGGCCATTGGCTCAGTTGGATCAAACCGGTTAACAAACAACAATAAATAAATATACAATAAATAAATAAGCTGTCCTCACACACTAGGTTTCACAATTATTTTTTGTCTGGCAGTGAGCACATAGGATTAAGGCAGTAAGTTTTTAACAAGGCACTTCCTGTAGTCCTAGGTTTGATTCCTTCAGCCTCAATCTGTCTACTGTGTGACTTTCAGCAGGTCACTTAAGAACTGAGCTAAGCTTTTCAAAGGTCAGTACCTATGAAGTCCATGTTTGAATGAAGCAAAGTGTGATGACTTCCTTGTCCATATGCAATGGTTATCTTGTATCCTAACCTTCTATTATGACACATTCAAGCCAGCTGCTGAACATGTTGCATATTTGCAAAATGTTCAGCACAACATGAAATGCCAAACGTCTCTTGCCATGTGCAATCCATATGATCAAACATGAATTATTTAAAAGCAGGAAACTACAAGGTTTTCTGCTTTAAAGATGGACCATGGGTAGCATTCAACCAGAACTTCAAAAATGCATGTCATTTCATAAGCACAAGAGAGATACACAGCAGTTTTTATTTTATTATTGATGACTATGGTATTACACAAAATAACTTTGCTTTGCTCTTTTTTTGGATATCTGATACATCTGTACCAATTCTGCTCAGGTAGGTACCAAAGTAATCACACCCCTTTCTCTAGAGACCCCTCTTACTATGATGTTCACTGTACTTTACTATACTAACATGGCTTATACTCTCTCCCATAATCCATCAATGAGGACTGTACTGCATTTCTCATTTTATATTCACTCATATTATTTTTTTTAAATCTTATTATTTCGGAGAGTATATTTCCATCAAATAAGGCTTATTTGGAAAATCTATGGCTAGAGTTAGTAGAAATACAGGAAATCAATAAATAATATGTAAATAAACTTACAAAATTTTAAAGTTCTGTGAATCACACAACTTAAGAAAAGTTTAAAAAATTATTAGTCAATAAATGTATGTAAAAATCAGTGAGACTAGTGAGTACGTATTAAATGCATGGACTCATCTGGAATCAATACACTTTTAATGATCTTGAAAATACCAATTATGAAATAAATAGGCATGCAGAGATATTTTAAAGTGTTCCAGAAATGGCTTAAAGTTCAGCAAAAGGGGAATACTAATCATAAAGATACTATAATGAAAACACATTCAACACCTGGCACATTTTAAAACATTACAGGTGTATCCTAATTTATCTGTACTAAAACAAGCTGCTTCATATGAGCACAGATTTAAACTGCAAGTCTACTACAATTATTGTACTTTCTAGCTGTTACAATGATATCACAAACATATTCCCCACCTGAAATTTTCAATGGCTCTTTCATAGGCAAAGCAGTCACCATTTTACCTTAGTAAAATGCCAAGAAATGTAAACTTGTCTGTAATATCAGTGACGGAATGAAACTATCAAGAATTATTGCACTCTTTGCTCTATTTTCTGAGACTGACAACAGAGGAAGCTGTACTCTTACTTAATATGGAAACATTAATTTAAAATAATCATTTAAAAAATAACAACATAGCAATCATTCAGCAAAGAGCATCAATAAACAGTCCCAACACACCTCCCATAGTAGAACTAAATGCATTCTTGGTCAACGCAGTTATACTCTGCTAAGACAAGCAGCAGTCCAAGTACTTGTATATCAACTTTAGAAGCAAGTAACAATGCTCATGTGTCAAAACACTCATTGAGGAGAGACAAACATATAATTTCCTGGACCTCCTGCTCAAAAGTGTCCAGCCACAGGATCAGGCCATGCAGACACCTCAATCAGTTTTTGTAGTGGTATCAGCAATAGATTCCAGGTCAAAGCAATAAGCAATACATAAAATGAATAAGAAATGAAAAGTTTAGTGTTTTATATTTATAAATATCACATAAATTTGTTTGCAAGTGTTAAATCAGCATTTAACTGAGTGCAGTACATTTCTGGAATCTTTTCAGATCTGACATTAAATGAGCTGCCAACACTGACCATTTCATACAACTCTGGCCACAGTGCTGGTGGTTTGAATATGGTAACATGTGGCCTGGAATTAGTGGCATTCTTTCCCTAACTGTTGTGCAGTTCAAAAACTGGACACTAAATCATCTTCTTAACAAGTGTGCATATGAGTGTCTGCCTTTTTATTTTATTTGGTGTACATCAGTTTTACTAGAGACCCTTGAATTTAGAATGGAAGGTGAAAGTGCAGTTGCGTAAGCTGAACTTACAGTAAGATAGATGTTTGAATGATCCAAAAATATCAGTCTCGAGCTGAGCTGACTAAAAGACAAGTTTGGGTGCAAAGCCTTTCAGAGCTTTCCTGCCAGCAGAGAGAGGAAGGCTGAGCCCTGAAAGGACAATAATAGGAACAACAAAAATCAATGTCCAAACTAAATCCTGGCATAAAAAAATAAATAAATAATATATATATATATATATATATATATATATATATATATATATAAAAATAACAAAAAACAAGGGGAAGGGGGAAGGGAGTGGCTACTGCAACAGTGATCATTCAAGCGTCTACTGCTTGGATACGTTTAACTTACACAACTATACTATGTTCATCATATTGATTACTGCTGCAGTAGCGTTAGCTGGGTCTATATTAGATAATTGAAATGGCAGAATTTTGAATGATCTAATATCAAACCCAATATCACGAACGCTGAAAACAGCGATGCTGCACAAAACCGAATACTTTCCTAGGAAAATAATTCGGTTGGCCATTGTTGTGACTTTGCTGTTTTCAACGATGCGGTGGAAAGTTACGGGCTGGGTTAAGGTAAGTGTGTGATTGTGCGGACGTTCGGATTAGGGCATGGGTTGGGTGAGTTAGGGTTAGGGTGAGGGTCAGGTAAGTGTGCAATTGTGACAGAATTTGGGGTTAGGAGCGGGTTAAGTGAGTTAGGGTTAGGGCGCGGGTGAGGTGAGTGCGCAATAGTGATGGACCTTGGAGTTAGGGTCTGGGTTAAGGTAAGTGGATAGATAGTAGTGTATGTGCAGTGTGGAGTAGGGTTAGATATAAGTTTTAAATGTATGTGTGTGGATTGCTGATTTTTAGTGTGCTTGTGGTGTGTGTGTGTGTTTCTCGGAACAGCAAATTTTTTCCCTGGGAAAAAATTTGCTGTTTTGAGGTTTTGATATTGTTAGGGTTCGAGTTTTGCAGTTCGACGTTTCGGCATTCAATAATGAGCCATTTTGATGATCTGATATAGACCCAGCTTAGCTGTATGGGTAGATTACCATAGCTAACTAAATTTGAGAGATTGAAGGGGAAGAATCCAGGAGCCCTTGGTGAATTGTCCTAGCAAAGCTTGATCTGGACCTAAAGAAAGAAATCAAGCTTATATTACTTTGTAAAAGTATGCACAGAGGACCAATTAGCACCTTCTAGAATATGTCTAGAAACCAACTAAGGCCCTGGTACAGTGGGTTTTGACCCTGCCTGGAATAGATCTGTTATGGTGAGTATAACAAAAGGTAACAGCCGTAAACAACCATTTCAAATAGTCTGGTTTGATACAGGTTGTCCTTTCTTCTTACCTTCACAACAAATTAACAATTGGTCCAAATATGTGAAAGATTCAGTTCTGTCAAGTTACTACATGAGTTGTCTGTGGATATCCAAGGTGTGGAATATCCTTTCTCCCTCATTTTAAGTTCAGGAAAGAAAACGTTGAAATTGATAGTTTGGCTTAAAATAAACTCAGATACCATTCCAGACATAAAAGAAGGATTAGTTGTCACAGAATCCTTGTCTTTATGGAAAATGAGATAGGACTGATTCAACTCATACTCTTCTTGCTGAGGTCAGAGCAATCAGTAAAATGGTTTTCCATGTTATGAACCTCAAGTCAGTCAGATTAGCTTGTTCACACAGAATAAGTGTTAGCTTCACTAACACAAAATTAAGATCCAAAGGAGGTCCACCATTTTTTGGAGGCCTCTTAGACAAAACCCCTTTCAGGAACATTTTGACATGAGGCTGCACTGAAAGAGGAGGATCAATGGGCAAATATACTGTATTGTCTAATAAATTAACCTTGATGGATAGTAACTATAACAAATATTCTAAAACCAGAGAGCAACTATGCCTGAGTGGATGCTGGTTATCTGGTTGGCTCCAAATAGATTTCCATTTGATAATATATGATTTACTAGTAACAGGCTTTCTTGCCTCCATTAGTTCCTGCTGCACATCCTCAGAAAACAAGTGCCTAAAAGGAATTAAGACCCTATCATCCAGGTGTTCATATGAAGATGGTTCATGACAAAGTATATCAAACAATATTTTTATCTGAGTAGATACAATCTGTGAGGAAGCTTTTGGCAATTGCCCCAAGCTATTTCCAAAATAAGGGAGCACCACTATTGCCTGGGCCAGAAAGGAGTCATCACAATGATCTTGGGGGATTCCTTCTGAATCTTCAGAAGTTCCCCAGATATCAGTGGAAAAGGTGGGAAAGCTTACTGGAACACTCCTATCCAAAGAAAAGGCATCTGTCTCCCAGGCCTTCTTGCATGGTGCTCTGGAAAAGAATCTTGGCAGTTCATTGTTCAAAGAGGAGACAAAGAGGCCTACTTCAGAAACTCCCCACAGATGGCTCAAATCTTTGAAGACTCCCCAATCTAATTGCTATTTGTAAGAGTCTTCCCTGGTCCTGCTCAGTTTGTCTGCCACACAAATTTTCTCTGACATAATGTAAGATGTCTGTTGAGTGAGACTGTACTGTGAAGCTATATCCCAAGCTAACAAGGCTAGTCTGCAAAGGGGGTGCTTTTTGATGTACCTCATGACTGTGGTAATGTCTGTAACTACTTGAAGTGGTCCCAGGGACAAAGGTGGTTTAGAGAGTTGAGTACCCTGCTCAAGGCTAGTATTTACTTGATGTTTGTGTTTGCATCTGTCCTTGGTGTCCCATACCCCATGCACTTTTATCCCTCCAGAAACTGCTCCTCAAGTAAAGTTCAAAGCATCTGTGGGGATTGACTGTTTTGGAGCAGGAAGGGAAAAGAGGAGACCTGGAGTTAAGGATATCTGTTGTGTCCACCAAAATATTTCCCTTCTGACAAACCCCAGCACTTGATTTTGAAAAGTTAAAGGGTGTTGATGCTGGGACCAATAAGATTTTGGATACCCCTGTATCTTTCTCTTGTGGAGTTTTGTCAAAGGTATCATGAAAATCATAGATCCCATGAGACCCAAAATCCTGAGGTATTCTGTTGCAGTGACCAAAGTCTGAGTGGAAAACCTTAGAAACAGATCTAAGATTTCTTTCTGTGGAAGAAAAGCTGTTTGAACTGAGGTGTCTACTTCACATCCGAGTAACACAATCCTGTGTGAGCGAGTCAAGAAAGCCTTTTGAATGTTCTCTTGGAATCCCAGCTTCTGTAAGAGATCTCTCACCCCACAGAGAGATTCCTGACACTTTGAAAAAGACTCTACAAAGACAAGCAAGTCATCAAAATGTGGAAAAATGTGGATACCCTGCAGCTTGCAATGAGATATAGCTGGAGCTGTACACTTTGTGAATACCCTTAGTGCAGTGGATAGTCCAAAGGGTAAAGCAGAGAACTGAGAATGCGATCCAGACACACAAAACCTTAAGAAATCTCTGAGGTCTTGATGAATAGGGATGTGATGATAGGCATCTTTTAAATCTAGTGCTGCCAGGATTAATTGCCTGAATTAAACCCTGAGCCAAACCCAGTAAACTACTCCTATCCAAAAAAATGTGAGGAGGAGTAGATAAGTGCTTGGTTTTCTGTTTCTTTTTGAAAGGCAAATGAGTCCAGCTGTGTTACTAATGGCAGAAGTTGCTTCCCCAGGGATGGGCGCAGCATTCTGATCCAACAGGGAGACATTCACTGTTCCCTCTCCCTTGCCACTGAGGGGACCCCAACAGCCTCAGAGGATGTGGCCAACTTCTAGTCCACAATGGATGTACGTGCTACACCAGAGGGATCCGGGGTAACTGATGAGTACTCTGAGGTACAACAGCCATGGCAGAGTCACACATCTGCAGCTGAGGCAGTCTGCTAGCCTGTTATGATGGCAAAGGCTGTTTGCTTAACTTTTTCTTTTTGTGGCTGGAAGAAGCACAAACAATGGGGCTGGTAGTCTGTTCCATGGTCAAGCCAAAACTAGTGCCTATTTCCCAGGGAAGAAAAGTAATTCCTGGTAAACACTACCAGTCCACAAAAGTTACTTTTCTGAGAGGAAAAACACAGTAAAAACACTTTAAAGCACTGTATCAGGCCCACAAAAGAAAATAAACATGCTATATACACAGAATAAAATGTTTTCAGTCACTTGGAACTACTTTTAATCTGACAGAAGAAAAGAAAGCTATGTTTAAAAGTGCATTACAGTCCGAGACAGTCCATTAAAACACAACACTCCTAGCTTTAAAATAACTTTACTGAAGAAGAAAGTAATAAAGCCTCAACAAACTCAAGCTGACCATTGTGTGTGTGTGTGTGTGTGTGTGTGTGTGTGTGTGTGTGTGTGTGTGTGTGTGTGTGTGTGTGTGCGCGCGTGTGTTTGTGGTCACCAAGTAGCAGACTGCTTGCAGACTGTGAGTTTCAGTGCATTTTCAAGGAACTGTGAGTTTCAAGGGAAGAAAAGTTTACTGTTGCTCATGCTAAGTCTGTCTTCAATTTGTTTTGCAAAGCAGATGGTCATCAGTGCTTGTACTAGAGAATTTGAAGTTAGTGTTATTAGCACAGCAGGCAGCATACTTTCCTTTGGTTCAGGAGATTGTCAGTTCTACTCCCCCACCACGTAGATGGATTGCTGAAAGTGTGGTGCACTTTAAAGGAGAGTGCTGCACTCCTGAGTGTCTCACATTTTGTGTGAGATATCCAGTAAGTCTGAACTTGTAATTTTGCCAGCCATTCCCTACTGCACTATTACCAACTTTACCATTTTTGTAATTTAACGTAGGCAATTTATTCTTCAAGGGCAGTAGTCACTGAATACGTAGATGAAACACAACTGTAAAGTTGTTTTCCAGCAGTAACCTCTTCATTGGTTATGGATCTCTTTAATGTGGAATTATTCAGATTACTTTTACTTCTGCAGATATTGTGCATATTGGCTGATATTGGCGGACTGTAAAGATAGAAGCCTGAGTGTTCTTTTATGGTTGAAATCTTATGAAATGGATAGTTTTATCATTATTGGTTCATGCATTTTGTTTCATTGTTTACTTGAAAAGTGTTCAAATCTACAAACTGAAAACACAATCTAACAATGGGTGCTGTATTTTACAAGGAATATAATTTAATACAGTCTGGAGCAGGATGGTGAATCAAAGAACACATGCCTGTATGCATATTCCTGAAACTGTTTGCAAGAGGCCTGTGCTTTTCTTTGACTGTGGGTTTGAATGCATCTCAATGAATGTGAGTTTCAAGGGGTGAGAAGTTTACTGTTCATGCTAATTCTGCTTTCATCGTGAGACTGTATTATTTTGTTTAGTAAATATCAGTGTTTGTGCTATAACATTTTAAATATTTTTTTTAATTTAAATCCAGATATCTGTAATCATTGTAGAAGTAAAGAAAATAGTATGCACTGTAACGGGTTTGAACAGTGTTCATAGCAAATGGGGAGAAATAGCCAAGTAATGGAGCACTGAAATGGCTGCAGGGGGGTGTTGCTGCTGGGGGGGGGGGTGATCCATTATATTGCCTAGGGCCTCATTTGATCAAGATCAGGCTCTGCATGGAAGGTACCTGGAAGCTTTGAAAGCTGAATGGCTGTTATAACCTTGGCAGGATATAACCCATATGACTAAGGCTATTGGAGCAGTGATCAAAATCATGACCATGTGTATATTTTATTTATTTTAAACATGCTTTGTAAGAGAAAACCATGAAGTCCGGTGTGTATTTCCATTTGCTTCCTGGTAGAGTGGCAATACTGAAATAGAAAGGTAAATCTGCAAAATATGTCCAGTATAGTACATAGATACACATGCACTGAACATCGAAGTGATAAGCTAAGAAACAAAAGAAAGTCAGTAAATTGTACAAGGCAAAACATTTAAAGTAATACAAGCAAATGTATTTATTTATTTATTTACTGATATTTGATTACTGGGAAATTCAGACTGGGTAGAAGGCATTTTCAGCGGACTCCAAGGGAGAAAAGCTCCAAATTATTACAAAACGTTTTAAGAACAATGATTTTACAATCTTTAAAAATAAAAACATCTGCAGTTTAAATAATTATAAAAAATTAGACATTATATCAACATATTGGTTACGAACTGATACAAGGTATATGCCAATCATTTATATTTAGAGAAATGTTAGTTTGTAGAGAAATTAAAGGTAAGTTAGTCTAATACAAATAGGAATTGCAATATGAAGTAAGGAAAAACAGGTTTATGGTATATTTCAAGAGAAACTCAAGGAAGAGAATTAGATGGCAGTAAGTAGGTAAGTGAGTGAAGAAGGGAGCATAAGTAGGTATAAAGAATGAAAAGGTATTTGTTCACATTTAGGGATATAGTTTATCCTGGTTTTGAGCAAGAACAGAGGCATATTTTACCTAGGAAGTCTTTCAGGTTGGCTTTGAAAGACAGGAGAGAGGGTACAGATATGATGGATAGAGTTCTAGGCCTTAGCAACCTTGTATGAGTACAGACAGTGCCCAGCATATCTGCTAGGTTTATAGACAGAGGAGAGTTTTTGGTCACTTGATTGCAATGACTGACTGGGAACATAGCTATGTAGAATGTTTTTAGTGCTGCACAACCAGGTGGATCTCATAATGAGGCAGGTATGGCACACTGCAATTATCTATCAAACGTTAAGCCAGTTCTGCCCTTCAAAGAATTGGCATGGGGTGGAAGGTAATGGGAGTGAGAAGGAAATTTTTCATGTGAAGAAATGCTGTATTAAGACTTCAGAGCAACAACAGCCATAATTGTTACCAGGGATGCAGGCACCACACATTAGAGACACAGTAACATTTGGGCTTTGTAAGATCAAGTGAACAGTCCCACTTAGAGCAGGAACAGAATGATAGAATTTAGGCCTTGCTCCAAGTGAGAGGCAGTGGACTCAGGAGGTTATAGTGTAGTCCATATTTGTTATCGTACTGCTGTAGGTCAGTGCTGTGCTCAGCTCATACGGAATACAACCGAGACAACAGCAGTCGCACTGAATCAGGGTACTGAGGACACATTAGTTACTGAACATGTCATATCTTACTGTACTTAAAAAGTGCAGCATTGAATCAGGGTACTGTGGACGGGTTAGTTACTGAACACTGTCATATATTACTGTACTTAAACAGTACAGCTTTGAATCAGGGTACTGTGGATGGATTAGTTACTGAACACTGCCATATATTACTGTACTTAAACAGTGCAGCATTAAATCAGGGTACTGTGGGGGCATTAGATACTGAACACTGTCATATATTACTGTACTTCAACAGTACAACATTGAATCAGGGTACTGTGGACTGATTAGTTACTGAACGCTGTCATATATTACTGCACTTAAACAGTACAGCATTGAATCAGGGTACTGCGGACGCATTAGTTACTGAACACTGTCATAAATTACTGTACTTAAACACTACAGCATTGAATCAGGGTACTGTGGATGGATTAGTTACTGAACACTGTCATATCTTACTGTACTTAAACAGTGCAACATTGAATCAGGGTACTGAGGACACATTAGTTACTGAACATGTCCTTTCTTACTGTACTTAAACAGTGCAGCATTGAATCAGGGTACTGTGGACACATTAGTTACTGAACAGTGTCATATATTACAGCACTTAAACAGTACAGCATTGAATCAGGGTACTGAGGTGACATTAGTTACTGAACATGTCATATCTTACTGTACTTAAACAGTGCAGCATTGAATCAGGATACTGTGGACAGGTTAGTTACTGAACACTGTCATATATTACTGTATTTAAACAGTACAGCATTGAATCAGGGTACCGTGGACGAGTTAGTTCCTGAACACAGTCATATATTACTGTACTTAGTACAGCACTGAATCAGGATACAGTGGACGGATTACTTACTGAACACTGTCATGTATTACTGTACTTAAACAGTACAGCATTGAATCAGGTTACTTTGAACGCATTAGTTACTGAACACTGACATATATTACTGTATTTAAACAGTACAACATTGAATCAGGGTACCGTGGATGGGTTAGTTACTGAACACTGTCATATATCACTGTACTTAAACAGTACAGCATTGAATCAGGGTACCGTGGATGGGTTAGTTACTGAACACTGTCATATATCACTGTACTTAAACAGTACAGCATTGAATGAGGGTACTGAGGACACATTAGTTACTGAACACTGTCATATATTATTTTACTTAAACAGTGCAGCATTGAATCAGAGTACTGTAGATGGGTTAGTTACTGAACACTGTCATATATCACTGTACTTAAACAGTACAGCATTGAATCAGGGTACCGTGGATGGGTTAGTTACTGAACACTGTCATATATCACTGTACTTAAACAGTACAGCATTGAATGAGGGTACTGAGGACACATTAGTTACTGAACACTGTCATATATTATTTTACTTAAACAGTACAGCATTGAATCAAGGTGCTGTGGACGGATTAGTTACTGAACACTGTCTTTTATTACTGTACTTAAACAGTACAGTTAAGTATTAAACAAGAATTAGAAATGCCATATTTTGTACTCTAGCATCTTTAGTGCAGTAAAAATCCTTAAAAAAAGAAAATTGTGGCATTAAGATTGAATTTGTCATTTATGCTGTTTTTGTGTAAGTATACCAGCACACAAGGTGTGAATGGACTGGCAGACTTTCTAAAGCTTTTCACACCAGCTGCATAATTTTTGAATGCAATCTCAACCCTCCAAATCTAGGTGATAATGGAGAACGCTGAACCTTGCCCATGCTTTTGTGTAGCTCTGAGAACATTACAGCAGTAGTTCAGCTTGACATATTAAAGTTTTGACAGTTTTTTGTAAATTGTTAGAGGGCACTGCCCACTTAGATCTCCATTGCATCTTAACTCACTCAAGCCTGTAGTATGTTTTCTTTACTTGTACTAGAGAATTTGAAGTTAGTGTTATTAGCACAACAGGCAGCATACTTGCCTTTGGTTCAGGATATTTTCAGTTCTATTCCCCCACTATGTATATAGATTGCTGAAAGTGTGGTGCACTTTAAAGAGGTTGGAGTGCTGCACGCCTGCATGTCTCACCCTTTGTGTGACATACCCAGTAAGTCTGAACTTGTAACTTTGCCATCCATTACCTAATGCAATATTGCCAGCATTACCATTTTTGTAATTTAAATCAGGCAATTTATTCTTCAAGGGCAGTAGTCACTGAATACGTAGATGAAACACTTAACTGCAAAGTTGTTTTCCAACAGTAACCTCTTCATTAGTTACAGATCTCTTTAACGTGGATGTATTCAGATGACTTTTACTTCTGCAGAGATTGTGCATATTGGCTGATATTGGTGGAGTGTAAAGACAGAAGCCTGAGTGGCCTTTTATGGTTGAAATCTTCTGAAATGGATAGTTTTATCATTATTGGTTCATGCATTTTTTTCATTGTTTACTTGAAAAGTGTTCAAATCTACAAACTGAAAACACAATCTAACAGGGGGTGCTGTATTTTACAAGGAATATAATTTAATACAGTCAGGAAGCAGGATGGTGAATCAAAGAACACATACCTGCATGCATAGTCCTGAATCTGTGTGCAAGAGGCCTGTGCTTTTCTTTGACTGTGGGTTTGAATGCATCTCAATGAATGTGAGTTTCAAGGGGTGAGAAGTTTACTGTTCATTCTAATTCTGCTTTCATCGTGAGACTGTATTATTTTGTTTAGTAAATATCAGTGTTTGTGCTATAACATTTTAAATATTTTTTTAATTTAAATCCAGATATCTGTAATCATTGTAGAAGTAAAGAAAATAGTATGCACTGTGACGGGTTTGAACAGTGTTCATAGCAAATGGGGAGAAATAGCCAAGAAATGGAGCACTGAAATGGCTGCAGGGGGGTGTTGCTGCTGGGGGGGGGGGTGATCCATTATATTGCCTAGGGCCACATTTGATCAAGATCCGGCTCTGCGTGGAAGGTGCCCGGAAGCTTTGAAAACTGAATGGCTGTTATAACCTTGGCAGGATATAACCCATATGACTAAGGCTATTGGAGCAATGATCAAAATCATGACCATGTGTACATTTTATTTATTTTAAACATGCTTTGTAAGAGAAAACCATGAAGCCCGGTGTGTATTTCCATTTGCTTCCTGGTAGAGTGGAAATACTGAGATAGAAAGGTAAATCTGCAAAATATGTCCAGTATAGTACATAGATACACATGCACTGAACATCGAAGTGATAAGCTAAGAAGCAAAAGAAAGTCAATAAATTGTACAAGGCAAAACATTTAAAGTAATACAAGCAAATTTATTTATTTAATTATTGATATTTGATTACCGGGAAGGTCAGGCCATTTTCAGCGGACTCCAAGGGAGAAAAGCTCCAAATTATTACAAAACATTGTAAGAACAATAATTTTACAATCTTTAAAAATATAACAAAAACATCGCCAGTTTAAATAATTATAATAAAGTAGACATTGTATCAACATATTGGTTACGAACTGATGCAAGGTATATGACAATCATTTATATTTAGAGAAATGTTAGTTTGTAGAGAAATTAAAAGTAAGTTAGTCTAATACAAATAGGAATTGCAATATGAAGTAGAGAAAAACAGGTTTATGGTATATTTCAAGAGAAAGTCAAGGAAGATAATTAGATAACAGTAAGTGAGTGAAGAAGGGAGCATAAGGAGGTATAAAGAATGAAAAGGTACTTGTTCACATTTAGGGATATAGTTTATCCTAGTTTTGAGCAGATTTTAGCTAGCAAGTCTTTCAGGTTGGTTTTGAAAAACAGGAGGGAGGGTACAGATGTGTTGGATAGGGTTTTAGGCCTTAGCAACCTTGTATGAGTACAGACAGTGCCCAGCATATCTGCTAGGTTTGTAGACAGAGGGGAGTTTTTGGTCACTAGATTGCAATGACTGACTGGGAACATAGCTATGTAGAATGTTTTTAGTGCTGCACAACCAGGTGGATCTCATAATGAGGCAGGTATGGCACACTGCAATTATCTATCAAACGTTAAGCCAGTTCTGCCCTTCAAAGAATTGGCATGGGGTGGAAGGTAATGGGAGTGAGAAGGAAATTTTCTATGTGAAGAAATGCTGTATTAAGACTTCAGAGCAACAACAGCCATAATTGTTACCAGGGATGCAGGCACCACACATTAGAGAGACAGTAACATTTGGGTTTGGTAAGATCAAGTGAACAATCCCACTTAGAGCAACAACAGAATGATAGGATTTGGGCTTTGCTCCAAGTGAGAGGCAATGGACTTGGGAGGTTATAGTGTTTTCCATATATAGTATCGTACTGCTGTAGGTCAGTGCTGTGCTCATACGGAATACAAACGAGACAACAGAAGTCGCACTGAATCAGGGTACGGAGGACACATTAGTTACTGAACATGTCATATCTTACTGTACTTAAAAAGTGCAGCATTGAATCAGGGTACTGTGGACGGGTTAGTTGCTGAACACTGTCATATATTACTGTACTTAAACAATACAGCATTGAATCAGGGCACTGTGGACAAGTTAGTTAGTTACTGAACACTCATATATTACTGTACTTAAACAGTACATTGAATAAGGGTACTGTGGAGAGAGTATAGTTACTGAGCACTGTCATATATTACTGTACTTAAACAGTACATTGAATAAGGGTATTGTGGAGAGAGTTTAGTTACTGAACACTGTCATATATTACTGTACTTAAACAGTACATTGAATCAGGGTACTGTGGACAGATTAGTTACTGAACACTGTCGTATAATCCCACTTGGAGCAGGAATAGAATGATTGGATTTGGGCCTTGCTCCGAGTGAGAGGCACTGGACTTGGGAAGTTATAGTGTTGTCCATATCTGGTCTCATACTGCTGTAGGTCAGTGCTGTGCTCATACAGAATACAACCGAGACAACAGAAGTCACACTAAATCAGGATACTGAGGACACATTAGTTACTGAACACTGTCATGTATTACTGTACTTAAACAGTGCAGCATTGAGTCAGGGTACTGTGGACAGGTTAGTTACTGAACACTGTCATATATTACTGTACTTAAACAGTGCAGCATTGAGTCAGGGTACTGTGGACAGAGTAGTTACTGAACACTGTCATATATTACTGTACTTAGTACAGCATTGAATCAGGGTACTGTGGACAGGTTAGTTACTGAACACTGTCATATATTGCTATACTTAGTACAGCATTGAATCAGGGTACTGTGGACAGGTTAGTTACTGAACACTGTCATATATTACTGTACTTAAACAGTACAGAATTTAATCTGGGTACTGTAGATACACTAGTTACTGAACACTGTCATATAGTACTGTACTTAAACAGTACAGCATTGAATCAGGGTACTGTGGAAAAATTAGTTACTGAACACTGTCATATATTACTGTAATTAAACAGTACAGCATTGAATCAGTGTACTCTGGATGCATTAGTTACTGAACACTGTCATATATTACTGTATTTAAGTAGTACAGCATTGAATCGGGGTACTGTGGACGCATTAGTTACTGAACAATTTCATATATTACTGTACTTAGTACATTATTGAGTCAGGGTACTGTGGATGGTTAGTTACTGAACACTGTCATATATTACTGTACCTAAACAATACATCATTGAATTTGGGTACTGTGGACGCATTAATTACTGAACACTGCCATATATTGCTGTACTTAAGCAGTACATTATTGAATCAGGGTACTGTGGACAGGTTAGTTACTCAACAATGTCATATATTACTGTATTTAAACAGTAGAGCATTGAATCAGGGTACTGTGGACGGGTTAGTTACTGAACACTGTCTTATATTACTGTGCATAAACAGTACAGCATTGAATCAGGGTACTGTGGACAGAGTAGTTACTGAACACTGTCATATATTACTGTACTTAAGTAGTACAGCATTGAGTCAGGGTAGTGTGGACAGGTTAGTTACTGCACACTGTCATATATTACTGTATTTAAACACTACAGCATTGAATCAGGGTACTGCGAAAGCATTAGTTACTGAACACTGTCATATATTACTGTACTTAAACAGTACAGAATTGAATTGGGGTACTGTGGACACATTACTTGCTGAACACTGTCATATATTACTGTATTTAAACAGTACAGCATTGAATCAGGGTACTGTGGGTGCATTATTTACTGAACACAGTCATATCTTACAGTACTTAAACAGTACAGCATTGAATCAGGGTACTGTGGACAGATTAGTTACTGAACACTGTTATATATTACTACACTTAAACAGTGCATCATTGAATCAGGGTACTGTGGATGCATTAATTCCTGAACACTGTCATATATTACTTAACTTAAACAGTACAACATTGAATCAGGGTGCTGTGGATGCGTTAGTTATTGAACACTGTCATATATTACTGTAATTAAACAGAGCACCATTGAATCAGGGTACTGTGGGTGCATTAGTTACTGACACTGTCATACATTACTGTACTTAGTACAGCATTGAATCAGGGTACTGTGGACGCATTAGTTACCGAACACTGTCATATATTATTGTACTTAAACAGTACAGCATTGAACCAGGGTACTGTGAACGCATTCATTACTGAACACTGTCATTTATTACTGTACTTAGTACAGCATTTAATCAGGGTACTAAGGACAATTAGTTACTGACACTGTCATACATTATTGTACTTAGTACAGCATTGAATCAGGGTACTGTGGACGCATTAGTTACCGAACACTGTCATATATTACTGTTCTTAAACAGTACAGCACTGAATCAAGGTGCTGTGGACAGGTTAGTTACTGAACACTGTCATATATTACTGTACTTGAAAAGTACAGCATTGAATCAGGGTACTGTGGACACATTAAATACTGAACACTGTCATACATTCCTGTACTTAAACAGTACAGCATTGAATCAGGGTACTGTGGACAGATTTGATACTGAACACAGTCATATCTTTCTGTACTTAAATAGTACAGCATTGAATCTGGGTACTGTGGATGTATTAGTTACTGAAAACTGTCATATATTACTGTATTTAAATAGTACAGCATTGAATCAGGGTACTGTGGGTTTATTAGTTATTGACACTGTCATATATTACTGTACTTAAACAGTACAGCATTAAATCAGAGTACTGTGAACAGATTAGTTACTGTACACTGTCATATATTACTGTACTTAAAAAGTACAGTGATGAATCAGGGTACTGTGGACAGATTAGTTACTGAACACTGTCATATATTACGGTACTTAAACACTACAGCATTGAATCAGGGTACTGTGGGTGCATTAGTTGCTGAACACTGTCGTATATTACTGTACTGAAACAGTACAGCATTGAATCAGGGTACTGTGGACGGGTTAGTTACTGAACACTGTCATATATTATTATACTCAAACAGTACAGCACTGAATCAGGATACTGTGGACGCATCAGTTACTGAACGTAGTCATATATTACTGTACTTAAACTGTACAGCAATGAATAAGGGTACTGTGGGCGCATTAATTACTGAAACCCTGTCATATATTGCTGTACTTAAACAGTACATCATTGAATGAGGGTACTGAGGACACAGTTACTGAACATGTCATATCATAGTGTACCTAATGCAGCATTGAATCAGGGTACTGTGGATGCATTAAATACTGAACACTGGCATACATTCCTGTACTTAAACAGTACATCATTGAATCAAGGTACTGTGGACAGGTTAGTTATTCAACACTGTCATATATTACTGTATTTAAACAGTACAGCATTGAATCAGGGTACTGTGGATGGGATAGTTACTGAACAGTTTCATAAATTACTGTACTTAAACAGTACAACATTGAATCAGGGTACTGTGGACAGAATAGTTACTGAACACTGTCATATATTACTGTACATAAACAGTACAGCACTGAATCAGGGTACTGTGGACAGAATAGTTACTGAACACTGTCATATATTACTGTACTTAGTACATCATTCAATTAGGGTACTCTGGACGGATTAGTTACTGAACACTGTCATATATTACTGTACTTAAACAGTACAGCATTGATACAGAGTACTGTGGACAGATTAGTTACTGAACAGTGTCATATATTACTGTATTTAAGTAGTACAGCATTGAGTCAGGGTACTGTGTTCGGGTTAGTTACTGAACACTGTCATATATTACTGTACTTAAACACTACAGCATTGAATCAGGGTACTGTGGACGCATTAGTTACTGAACACTTTCATATATTACTGTACTTAAACAGTACAGAATTCAATTAGGGTACTGTGGACACATTAATTGCTGAACACTGCCATATATTACTGTACTTGAACAGTACAGCATTAAATCAGAGTACGTGGACAGATTAGTTACTAAACACTGTCGTATATTACTGTACATAAACAGTACAGCATTGAATCAGGGTACAGTGAACAGATTAGATGTTCATCGTGTTACACTGCTGCAGTCATTACACTTGGGTTATCCTGCTGTCAGGCGGTTCCCCAGTTGGCCTGAGTTCCAAAGTCTTGGTCCGGCATCGGTTGCTGTCACCTCTTCCCTGACTTTAGTGTGACAGGCAGGGGTATATAAGATGCAGCCGACGCCATTTTCTTCAGTCTTTCTTGCCGCGCGGTGCCCAAAGCAGAAGCAGTTTGCAAGTGCCGGTCGGCCGACTCCTGAGATTTTCATTCCGAATCCAAAACCGAAGTCTTCTACAAAGCTAAGTACCCCGTTGGGGAAACTTTTTCTTGCCTCAGACCAATGTCAGTAAAAGTTAATAACTGTATTTCATGTGGGAAGCAAATACCTCATAAGGATTTCCACTCCTATTGTATTCCATGCCTAGGCCCAGACCACGACGTCACTGGTTGTCAGTTTTGTACTAGGTTTAACAAGAGTACTATTAAACGTCGGTTTGATTTTGCCCGACATTATTTTGGCAGAAAATTCAATTACACCATGCCGTCGGAACTCCTGACCACAGGATTACATAAAAAGTGCAAAGACAAGGACAGGCATCCGAGGCCCAAAACTGACGATGTGGCCTCTTCTAGGCTGGTCGCCGGTTCTCCGGTTTTCAGCGAGGCGCCTACGCAGCCCCTGATGACCGGTTCCACAGAACCGCAGACCGCATCCGACTCCCATTTGGAGCTTGCTCGGCCTTCGGACGCTACATGTTTTCACCCTACCAAAATTAACCCATCTGAGGGTACCGAAGTAGCTGAGCAATCCACAGCTTCAGATGGTGTCTTCAGACCTACCCAGTTAAGTATTAAACCCTCTACTAAGACTAAGGCCCCTTAAAAACAAAGAAACTGATTCAGCATTCTCCAGCACAGGCTTCCATGCCTAAGAAACAAATGCTCAAAATGACCGAAGACCTAATCACCCTGATCAGGGGGCCCCATCCCCCTCCTGATAAAGGCCCAGACAGGAGGCAGACTATGAATCTTCCGACCAGGTGTCTATTTCTTCAGATTCATCTTCAGACCTAGGATATTCCTTACCCCCTTATGAGGATTCTGATGCTGAGGAATAAATTCCATCAGCCTCTGTGCCTGAGGACTACTCCTTTGGGGAGACATTACATACCATGAGGGAGCACTTCCATTGGGAAGGCCAGGGTTACTCAGAATCCAAGAAAAGGCTCAGAGACTTCCTTTTATTGCCTCAACACAGACCCCTTGCTATTCCGCCTGTGTTGGATATTGTGGATGATGTCTACACTGAATCCAGTTTAAACCCTGCCTCCTTACCTTCAGCCCCTGTTAAACCCAATAGATATTACAGAGTTCCTGACTCTCACAAATTTCTGTATAAAAGCCCTGTTGCTGACCCTGAAACTATTTCTCATGGACCCAAAGGGATTAAAGCCTCATCAGCAAAAAATACCAGTTCCCACTGACAGAGATTCCAGAGCATTAGACAGATGGGGAAAGAAAGTATATACATCTGCAACCTTAGCAATGAGAGCCTTAAATTGCCAGTTTCACATGCTAAAATATCAGCAATTTTTGATGTCTCAGTTAAAACAAAAAATGCTTCCAGATTCAGATCCTCCTAATTTTAAAGAAATGCAGGATTTATTGCATGCAGCTGAACAAGTGGGAAAGCATACTTTGCAATGTGGTTTTGATTCTTTAGTGGCCTCCTGTAGAGCAGCAGTTACAGGCTCTGTCATTAGAAGGCATGCTTGGTAAAAGAACATACGTTACCAGATCATGTTAAAGCAAAATTATTGGATGCACCTTTATAGCAGGATGTGTTATTTGGAGTTAAGGTAGAAGAGGTATTAAAGAAAATGGAGGATAAGGCAAAATCTATGCAAATGGTAAAGGATTTCTTACAGGTTCAGCCACCAAGATTTAGCAGAAATTGGCCAACAAAGAATTGGTCCTTTCTGGCTACAGACAGACCTCAAAGAGGCAGATAAAAAGGTCTGAGAGGTAGAGGTCAACCACAAGGTCCTTACAGGCCTCAACAATGGGGTGCACCAGGCCAGAAAGAAGGGGAAGACAGGCCCCAACCATATAAAAAGCAGCCTCAATTACTTCCTATTACAGCTGCCAGCCATCTCTGTCTTGGCAGCCCCCTTAGGAGGAAAACTAGCACTTTTCTATCACAATTAGAATTGGATCACCAAAGACAAATGGGTTCTCAACATTGTATCTCAAGGTTACAGGTTCCACTTTCACACTCTGCCAAGGTTAAAAGGAATGCCAAATCTGCCACTAAATCAATGGGCAGAGGCTCAAAAACAAATTACAGCACTCATGGAAATGAGAGCTATTCAAGAGGTACCACCACCAGAGCAAGGACAAGGATTTTATTCAAGACTCTTTCTGGTTCCCAGAAAGAACAAAGCCTGATGGCCCATTCTGGATCTTTCTTCTCTAAACACATACCTGGATGTTCCGAAATTCAAAATGTTAACACTACAGCAGCTTCTTCCCATGCTGGACAAGAAAGCTTGGCTTGTGACTTTGGACCTCAAAGAGGCATACCTGCATGTCCCTATCAGAAAAAGCTGCAGAAGATACCTCAGATTCATAGCAGGTTCAATGCACTATCAATTCTCTGCACTGCCCTTTGGCTTATCTACTGTGCCCAGGGTCTTTACAAAGTGCCTGGCGCCAATAATTGCATTTTGCAGACAGAAAGGAATTCAAATTTATCCGTACCTGGACGACTGCCTGATTCAAGCAGAGAGCAAGGACAATCTTCTAGAGCATCTGTCATTTGTAAATCAGTTATTAAGTTGCCTGGGGTACACAGTAAATTAAAATAAATCAAAACTACTGCCCTCACAAGAGATAATATTCCTGGGTGCCAGCTTGAATACAATGGCCCAGATGGCTTATCTCACGCCAGACAAGCAAGGACAACTGACTCAATACTTTCAATTGATGGCAACAAAAACCCAGCTCCCTGCAAGAAAAATTTTGCAGGCCTTGGGTTACATGGCATCCCGCATACTACTAATTCCATATGCCAGACTGCATATGAGGAAACTACAATGGTACCTAAAGAATGTATGGTCTCAACACTGTCAAAGTTTGGAAACAGTTATACCACTAATTCCTTGCCTTCAACAGGAGTTTCGATGTTGGGCTCAAGCTTGTCACCTCAACAAGGGACAGCTTTTTACTCAACCCACAGCCAGGCAAACACTGACAACAGATGCATCAGATTACTCCTGGGGAGCACACATGGCAGGAAAATGTATTCAGGGCAAGTGGCCCACAGAACAAAGGCATCTTCACATCAATCAAAAAGAGATCTTAGCTGTACAAAATGCCCTTACAGCTTTCAAGGACATGCTGCATCCAGGACAACTATTACTAAAAACAGACAACACCACAGTAATGTGGTACATAAACAAGCAAGGGGGCACTCACTCCTACCCCCTCTGCAGACAAGCCATGACCTTGTGGAACACAGCTCTAAACTATCAAGTTCATCTTCAAGCACAATTTCTGCCAGGAGAGAAAAACACACTGGCAGACGACATAAGTAAAAACATCATGGATCCCCATGAATGGGAACTGAAACCACAAATATTCAGAATGATAACACAAAAATGGTGGAGCCCAGACATAGATCTGTTTGCATCCCCAATGAACTGCCAACTGCAGAAATTCTGAACAAGGAGTTACCATCCACAAGCATGGAAAATGGATGCCCTCTCATTCAGCTGGAAAAACTTACAAGTATACGCTTTCCCTCCACTACCTCTCCTTCCAAAGGTTCTCATAAAAGCCAGACAAGAAGAGCCAAAGATGATCCTGATTGCTCCAGACTGGCCATGCCAGCACTGGTACCCAATCTTAAGGAATTTAGCACTAAAACCACCCTGGATATTGAATCAAATCCCACATCTGCTGACTCAACACAACAATCAGATACTTCACAATCAGCTACAGACCTTAAACCTAGCTGCATGGAAAATTCCTTAGTCAAGCAAGCAATGCCTCTCTCCAAAGCTTTTATGGATGTCATTCTGGAGGCCAGAAGGCCTAGTACCAGGAAAGCCTATTCGGACAAATGGAAGAGATTCTGTGCCTGGAACCAGGCTCACAGCCTTGACCCTCTTGTCCCAAACATTCCTCAGATTCTACAGTACTTAACTGAGATGCTGGACAAAGGTCTCTCTTTTTCATCCATCAAGATCCATGCCTCTGCCATCTCTGCTCACTGCAACACGGATCCTCCAATTTTCTCTAATCCGTTGCTAAAACAGTTCCTCAGAGGGGCTAAAAACATAAGATCGCTCCGTAGAGCACCTACTCCAACTTGGGACCTCAACTTTGTTTTGGAAAAATTAACATTAACCTCCCTTTGAGCCAGCTAACACAGCAGAATTAAAATATATTTCTTGGAAGACTGCTCTGCTCCTGGCAATAACATAAGCTCAAAGAGTTTCAGAATTACAGGCACTAATGGCAGTGGAACCTTTCCTCATTTTCCATGAGGACAGGGTGTCCTTAAGAACTAACCCTACATTTATGACAAAGGTGGTTTCAAGTGTGGCTCTAAACAAAACCAAACTATTCACTTGCCAACTTTTTATCCAAAACCACAGAATAAAGGGGAGAGACTACTGCATTCTTTGGACATTCACAGGCAGTTATGCTTCTACTTGGACAAAACCAAAGCTTTCAGAAAATCTGAACAATTACAGCTAGCATATGCTGCGGGAACACAGGGAAAAGCCATTTCAAAACAGACTATTTCAAAATGGATATGACATTGTATACATTTCTGCTACACACACCATGGGAAACCTATACCTAGCAGCATTAGATCTCACTCCACCAGGGCAACAGCCACGTCAACTGCCTACATCAGAGGAGTGCCTACCAAGGACATTTTGGAAGCAGCAGCATAGAGTTCTGTGCATACCTTCACCAAGCACTACCATCTGCCTTTATACTCTAAATCCAGAACTGGCTTCACCACTGCTGTGCTGCAGGGCCTTATAGCCACACCTAATGCCTTATAGAACCAGTCACCCTAGCAAAGCTTTGGGATTCTACCCAAGTGTAATGACTGCAGCAGTGTAACACGATGAACATAGTACAGATTTGTACCTACCATAAATGTAGATGTTCGAGTGTATACACTGCTGCAGTCCAGGTTACCCTCCCTCCTTCCCCTCTTACTTGCTGGTATATACCTATGTCTTCTGCCCTTTACTACCTATGGGAAGTATTTGCTGGTAACTGAAAGTTGTTGTTTTTTTTTCTTATGTATGTTTTATTAGCAATTTGAATTGCCTACCTTTTGGGGTCACCTGACATTTGGGGCAAGAAAAACTGAAGAAAATGGTGTCGGCTGCATCTTATATACTCCTGTCGCACTGAAGTCAGGGAGGAGGCGACAGCAACCGATGCTGGACCAAGACTTTGGAACTCAGGCCTACTGGGGAACAGCCTGATGGCAGGATAACCCAAGTGTAATGGCTGCAGCAGTGTATACACTCGAACATATACATTTATGGTAGGTACAAAACTGTACTTTACTGAACACTGTCATATATTACTCTCCTTAAACACTACAACATTGAATTAGGGTACTGTGGGCAGATTAGTTACTGAACACTGTCATATATTACTGTACTTAAACAGTACACCAATGAATCAGGGTAATGTGGACAGATTAGTTAATGAACACTGCCATATATTACTGTAATTAAACACTACAGCATTGAATCAGGGTACTGTGGGCAGATTAGTTACTGAACACTGTCATATATTACTGTACTTAAACAGTACACCAATGAATCAGGGTAATGTGGACAGATTAGTTAATGAACACTGTCATATATTACTGTACTTAAACAGTACAGGACTGAATCAGGGTAATGTGGGTGCATTAGTTACTGAACACTGTCATGTATTACACTACTTAAACACTACAGAATTGAATCAGGGTACTGTGGACAGATTAGTTGCTGAACACTGTCTTATATTACTGTACTTAAACAGTACAGCATTGAATCAGGGTACTGTGGACGGGTTAGTTAATGAACACTGTCATATATTACTGTATTTAAACAGTACTACATTGACTCAGGGTACTATGGACAGGTTAGTTACTCAACACTGTCATATATTACTGTACTTAAACAGTATAGCACTGAATCAGGGTACTGTGGACGCATTAAATACTGATCACTGTCATCTATTACTGTACTTAAACAGTACAGCATTGAATCAGGGTACTGTGGACGCATTATTTACTGAACACTGTCATATATTACTGTACTTAGTACAGCATTAAATCAGGGTACTAAGGACAATTAGTTACTCAACACAGTCATATATTACTGTACTTAAACAATACAGCATTGAATCATGGTACTGGGGACAGATTAGTTACTGAACACTGTCATATATTACTATACTTAAACTGTACAGCATTGAATCAGGGTACCGTGGATGCATCTGTTACTGAACACTGTCATATATTACTGTACTTAAACAGTACAGCATTGAATCACGGTACTCTGGACAGGTTAGTTACTGAACACTGTCAGATAGTACTGTACGTAAACAGTACAGCATTGAATTGGGGTGCTGTGGATGGGTTAGTTACTGGGCGCTGTCATATATTACTGTACTTAAACAGTGCAGCATTGAATCAGGGTACTGTGGATGCATTAGTTACTGAACGCTGTCATATATTACTGTACTTAAACTGTAAAGCATTAAATAAGGGAACTGTGGATGCATTATTTACTGAAACCCTGTCACACATTGCTGTACTTAAACAGTACATCATTGAATGAGGGTACTGAGGACACATTAGTTACTGAACATGTCATATCTTACTGTACCTAATGCAGCATTGAATCAGGGTACTGTGGACAGGTTAGTTACTCAACACTGTCATATATTACTGTACTAAAACAATACAGAATTGAATTGGGGTACTGTGGATGCATTACTTGCTGAACACTGTCATATATTACTGCACTTAAACAGTACAGCATTGAATCAGGGTACTGTTAGTTACTGAACACTGTCATATATTACTGTACTTAAACAACACAGCATTGAATCAGGGTACTGTGGGCAGATTAGTTACTGAATACAGTCATATCATACTGTACTTAAACAGTGCAGTATTGAATCAGGGTACTGTGGACACATTAATTGCTGAACACTGTTATATATTACTGTACTTAAACAGTACAGCGATGAATCAGGGTACTGTGGACAGATTAGTTACTGAACACTGTCATATATTACTGTACTTAAACAGTACAGCATTGAATCAGGGTACTGTGGATGCATTAGTTACCGAACACTGTCATATATTACTATACTTAAACAGTACAGCATTGAATCAGGGTACTGTGGACAGGTTAGTTACTGAACACTGTCATATATTACTGTACTTAAACAGTACAGCACTGAATCAGGGTGCTGTGGACACATTAGTTACTGAACGCTGTCATATATTACTGTGCTTAAACTGTAAAGCATTAAATCAGGGAACTGTGGATGCATTATTTACTGAAACCCTGTCACACATTGCTGTACTTAAACAGTACATCATTGAATGAGGGTACTGAGGACACATTAGTTACTGAACATGTCATATCTTACTGTACCTAATGCAGCATTGAATCAGGGTACTGTGGACAGGTTAGTTACTCAACACTGTCATATATTACTTTATTTAAACAGTACAGTATTGAATCAGGGTACTGTGGATGGGATAATAATTGAACAGTGTCATATATTACTGTACTTAAGCAGTACAACATTGAATCAGGGTACTGTGGACAGAATAGTTACTGAACACTGTCATATATTACTGTACATAAACAGTACAGTATTGAATCAGGGTACTGTGGACAGATTAGTTACTGAACACTGTCATATATTACTGTACTTAGTACATCATTGAATTAGGGTACTCTGGACGGATTAGTTACTGAACACTGTCATATATTACTGTACTTACACAGTACAGCATTGATACAGAGTACTGTGGACAGATTAGTTACTGAACAGTGTCATATATTACTGTACTTAAGTAGTACATATTTGAGTCAGGGTACTGTGGACAGGTTAGTTACTGAACACTGTCATATATTACTGTACTTAAACAGTACAGAATTGAATTAGGGTACTGTGGACACATTAATTGCTGAACACTGTCATATATTACTGTACTTAAACAGTACAGCATTAAATCAGAGTATTGTGGACAGATTAGTTACTGAACACTGTTATATATTACTGTACATAAACAGTACAGCATTGAATCAGGGTACTGTGAACAGATTAGTTACTGAACACTGTCATATATTACTGTACTTAAACAGTACAGCGATGACTCAGGGTACTGTGGACAGATTAGTTACTGAACACTGTCATATATTACTGTACTTAAACAGTACAGCATTGAATCAGGGTACTGTGGACAGATTAGTTACTAAACACTGTCATATATTACTGTACATATACAGTACAGCATTGAATCAGGATACTGTGTTCAGATTAGTTACTGAACACTGTCATATATTACTGTACTTAAGTAGTACATCATTGAGTCAGGGCAGTGTGGACGGGTCAGTTACCGCACACTGTCATATATTACTGTACTTAAACACTACAGCATTGAATCAGGGTACTGTGGATGCATTAGTTACTGAACACTGTCATATATTACTGTACTTAAATAGTACAGTATTGAATCAGGGTACTCTGGGTGCATTAGTTACTGAACACAGTCATATCTTACTGTACTTAAACAATACAGCATTGAATCAGGGTACTGTGGGCAGATTAGTTACTGAACACAGTCATATCTTACAGTACTTAAACAGTGCAGCATTGAATCAGAGTACTGTGGACACATTAATTGCTGAAAACTATCATATATTACTGTACTTAAACAGTACAGCATTGAATCAGGGTACTGTGGACACATTAATTGCTGAACGCTGTCATATATTACTGTACTTAAACAGTTCAGCATTAAATCAGAGTACTGTGAAGAGATTAGTTACTGAACATTGTCATATATTACACTACTTAAACACTACAGGATTGAATCAGGGTTCTGTGGACCGATTAGTTACTGAACACTGTCATATATTACTGCACTTAAACAGTACAGCATTGAATCAGGGTACTGTGGATAGATTAGTTACTGAACACTGTTATATATTACTACACTTAAACAGTACAGCATTGAATCAGGGTACTGTCGATGCATTAATTCCTGAACACTGTCATATATTACTTAACTTAAACAGTACAACATTGAATCACGGTACTGTGGACGCATTAGTTATTGAACCCTGTCATATATTACTGTACTTAAACAGAACACCATTGAATCAGGGTACTGTGGGTGCATTAGTTACTGACACTGTCATATATTACTGTACTTAGTACAGCATTGAATCAGGGTACTGTGGATGCATTAGCTACTGAACACTGTCATATATTACTGCACTTAAACAGTACAGCATTGAGCCATGGTACTGTGAACGCATTCATTACTGAACACTGTCGTATATTACTGTACTTAGTACAGCATTGAATCAGGGTGCTACGGACGATTAGTTACTGATCACTGTCATATAGTGCTGTACTTAATCAGTACAGCATTGAATCAGGCTACCGTAGACTCATTAGCTACTGAACACTGTCATATATTACTGTTCTTAAACAGTACAGCACTGAATCAAGGTGCTGTGGACGGGTTAGTTACTGAACACTGTCATATGTTACTGTACTTAAAAAGTTCAGCATTGAATCAGGGTACTGTGGATGCATTAAATACTGAACACTGTCATATATTACTGTACTTCAACAGTACAGTATTGAATCAGGGTACTGTGGATGCATTAGTTACTGAACACTGTTATATATTACTGTACATAAACAGTACAGCATTGAATCTGGGTACTGTGTGTGCATTAGTTACTGAACATGGTCATACATTACTCTACTTAAACAGTACAGCATTGAATCAGGGTACTGTGGACAGATCTGATACTGAACACAGTCATATCTTTCTGTACTTAAATAGTACAGTATTGAATCAGGGTACTGTGGGTGTATTAGTTACTGAAAAGTGTCATATTGTACTGTATTTAAGTAGTACACCACGGAATCAGGGTACTGTGGGTGCATTAGTTATTGACACTGTCATATATTACTGTACTTAAACAGTACAGCATTGACTCAGGGTACTGTGGACACATTAATTGCTGACCACTGTCATATATTACTGTACATAAACAGTACAGCATTAAATCAGAGTACTGTGAACAGATTAGTTACTAAACACTGTCATATAATACACTACTTAAACACTACAGCATTGAATCAGGGTTCTGTGGACCGATTAGTTATTGAACACTGTCATATATTACTGTACTTAAACAGTACAGCATTGAATCAGGGTACTGTGGGTGCATTAGTTACTGAACACTGTTCTATATTACTGTACTTAAACAGTACAGCATTGAATCAGGGTACTGTGGATGCATTAGTTACTGAACACTGTTATATATTACTGTACATAGACAGTACAGCATTGAATCTGGGTACTGTGTGTGCATTACTTACTGAACACTGTCATACATTACTGTACTTAAACAGTACAGCATTGAATCAGGGTACTGTGGACAGATCTGATGCTGAACACAGTCATATCTTTCTGTACCTAAATTGTACAGCATTGAATCAGGGTACTGTGCATGTATTAGTTACTGAAAAGTGTCATATTTTACTGTATTTAAATAGTACACCACTGAATCAGGGTACTGTGGGTGCATTAGTTATTGACACTCTCATATATTACTGTACTTAAACAGTACAGCATTGACTCGGGGTACTGTGGACACATTAATTGCTGACAACTGTCATATATTACTGTACTTAAACAGTACAGCATTAAATCAGAGTACTGTGAACAGATTAGTTACTAAACACTGTCATATAATACACTACTTAAACACTACAGCATTGAATCAGGGTTCTGTGGACCAATTAGTTACTGAACACTGTCATATATTATTGTACTTAAACAGTACAGCATTGAATCAAAGTGCTGTGGACGCATTAGTTACTGAACACTGTCATATATTACTGTACTTAAACAGTACATAATTGAATCAAGGTACTGTGGACGCATTACTTGCTAAACACTGCCATATATTACTGTATTTAAACAGTACAGCATTGAATCAGGGTACTGTGGGCAGATTAGTTACTGAACACAGTCATATCTTACAGTACGTAGACAGTACAGCATTGAATCAGGGTACTGTAGACAGATTAGTTACTGAACACTGTTATATATTACTACACTTAAGCAGTACAACATTGAATCAGGGTACTGTGGATCCATTAATTCCTGAACACTGTCATATATTACTGTACTTAAACAGAGCACCATTGAATCAGGGTACTGTGGGTGCATTAGTTACTGACACTGTCATATATTGCTGTACTTAGTACAGCATTGAATCAGGGTACTGTGGACGCATTAGTTACTGAACACTGTCATATATTACTGTACTTAAACAGTACAGCATTGAACCAGGGTACTGTGAACATATTCATTACTGAACACTGTCATATATTACTGTACTTAGTACAGCATTGAATCAGGGTACTACGGACAATTAGTTACTGATCACTGTCATATCGTACTGCACTTAAACAGTACAGCATTGAATCAAGGTGCTGTGGACGCATTAAATACTGAACACTGTCATATATTACTGTACTTCAACAGTACAGTATTGAATCAGGGTACTGAGGATGCATTAGTTACTGAACACTGTCATATATTACTGTCCATAAACAGTACAGCATTGAATCAGGGTACTGTGGACATATTTGCTATTCAACACAGTCATATCTTTCTGTACTTAAATAGTAGAGCATTGAATCATGGTACTGTGGATGTATTAGTTACTGTATTTAAATAGTACAGCATTGAATCAGGGTACTGTGGGTGCATTAGTTATTGACACTGTCATATATTACTGTAATTAAACAGTACAGCATTCACTCAGGGTACTGTGGACACATTAATTGTTGAACACTGTCATATATTACTGTACTTAAAGAGTACAGCATTAAATCAGAGTACTGTGAACAGCTTAGTTGCTAAACACTATCATATATTACACTACTTAAACACTACAGCATTGAATCAGGGTTCTGTGGACCGATTAGTTACTGAACACTGTCATATATTACTGTACTTAAATAGTACAGCGATGAATCAGGGTACTGTGGACAGATTAGTTACTGAACACTGTCGTATATTACTGTACTTAAACAGTACAGCATTGAATCAGGTTACTTTGGACGGGTTAGTTACTTAACACTGTCATATATTACTGTACTTAAACAGTACAGCACTGAATCAGGGTACTGTGGACGCATTAGTTACTGAACACTGTCATATATTACTGTACTTAAACTTTACAACATTGAATCAGGGTACTGTGGATGCATTAATTACTGAAACCTTGTCATATATTGCTGGACTTAAACAGTACATCATTGAATGAGGGTACTGAGGACACATTAGTTACTGAACATGTCATATCTTACTGTACCTAATGCAGCATTGAATCAGGGTACTGTGGACAGTATAGTTACTGAACACAATCATATATTATTATACTTAAACAGTACATCATTGAATCAGGGTACTGTGGACAGGTTAGTTACTCAACACTGTCATATATTACTGTATTTAAACAGTACAGCATCGAATCAGGGTACTGTGGACGGGACAGTTACTGAACATTTTCATATACTACTGTACTTAAACAGTGCAGCATTGAATCAGGGTACTGTGGATAGATTAGTTACTGAACACTGTCATATATTACTGTACTTAGTACATCATTGAATTAGTGTACTCTGGACGGATTAGTTACTGAACACTGTCATATATTACTGTACTTAAACAGTACAGCATTGAATCAGGGTATTGTGGATGCATTTGTTACTGAACACTGTCATATATTACTGTACATAAACAGTACAGCAATGAATCACGGTACTCTGGACAGGTTAGTTACTGAACACTGTCAGATAGTACTGTACTTAAACAGTACAGCATTGAATTGGGGTGCTGTGGACGCATTACTTGCTGAACACTGTCATATATTACTGTATTTAAACAGTACAGCATCGAATCAGGGTACTGTGGATGGGACAGTTACTGAACATTTTCATATACTACTGTACTTAAACAGTGCAGCATTGAATCAGGGTACTGTGGATGCATTAGTTACTCAACACTGTCATATATTACTATACTTAAACAGTACAGAATTGAATCGGGGAACTGTGGATGCATTACTTGCTGAACACTGTCATATATTACTGTACTTAAACAGTACAGCGTTGAATCAGGGTACTGTGGGTGCATTAGTTACTGAACACAGTCATATCTTACTGTACTTAAACAATGCAGCATTGAATCCGGGTACTGTGGGCAGATTAGTTACTGAGAACAGTCATATCTTACTGTACTTAAACAGTACAGCATTGAATCAGGGTACTGTGGACAGATTAGTTACTGAACACTGTCATATATTAATATACTTAAACAGTACAGGTTTGAATCAGGGTTCTGTGGATGCATTGATTCCTGAACACTGTCATATATTACTTAATTTAAACAGTTCAACATTGAATCAGGGTACTGTGGACGCATTAGTTATTGAACACTGTCATATATTACTGTACTTAAACAGTACACCATTGAATCAGGGTACTGTGGTTGCATTAGTTACTGACACTGTCATACATTACTGTACTTAGTACAGCATTGAATCAGGGTACTGTGGATGCATTAGTTACTGAACACTGTCATATATTACTGTACTTAAACAGTACAGCATTGAATCAGGGTACTGTGAACGCATTCATTACTGAACACTGTCATATATTACTGTACTTAGTACAGCATTGAATCAGGGTACTAAGGACAATTAGTTACTGATCACTGTCATATATTACTGTTCTTAAACAGTACAGCACTGAGTCAGGGTGCTGTGGACGGGTTAGTTACTGAACACTGTCATATATTACTGTACATAAAAAGTACAGCATTGAATCAGGGTACTGTGGACACATTAAATACTGAACACTGTCATATTTCACTGTACTTCAACAGTACAGCATTGAATCAGGGTACTGTGGATGCATTAGTTACTGAACACTGTCATATATTAGTGTACATAAACAGTACAGCATTTAATCTGGGTACTGTGTGTGCATTAGTTACTGAACACTGCCATACATTACTGTACTTAAACAGTACAGCATTGAATCAGGGTACTGTGGACAGATGTGATACTGAACACAGTCATATCTTACTGTACATAAATAGTACAGCATTAAATCAGAGTACTGTGGGTGCATTAGTTATTGACACTGTCATATATACTGTACTTAAACAGTACAGCATTGAATCAGGGTACTGTGGACGCATTAGTTACTGAACACTGTCATATATTACTGTACATAAACAGTACAGCATTAAATCAGAGTACTGTGAAGAGATTGGGTACTGAACACAGTCATATATTACACTACTTAAACACTACAGCATTGAATCAGGGTTCTGTGCACCGATTAGTTACTGAACACTGTCATATATTACTGTTCTTAAACAGTACAGCAATGAATCAGGGTACTGTGGACAGATTAGTTACTGAACGCTGTCAAATATTACTGTACTTAAATGGTACAGCATTGAATCAGCGTACTGTAGACAGATTAGTTACTGAACACTGTTATATATTTCTACACTTAAACAGTACAGCATTGAATCAGGGTATTGTTGATGCATTAACTCCTGAACACTGTCATATATTACTTAACTTAAACAGTACAACATTGAATCAGGGTACTGTGGACGCATTAGTTATTGAACACTGTCATATCTTACTGTACTTAAACAGAGCACCATTGAATCAGGGTACTGTGGGTGCATTAGTTACTGACACTGTCATATATTACTGTACTTAGTACAGCATTGAATCAGGGTACTGTGGACACATTAGTTACTGAACACTGTCAAATATTACTGTTCTTAAACAGTACAGCATTGAACCAGGGTACTGTAAACGCATTCATTACTGAACACTGCCATATATTACTGTACTTAGTACAGCATTGAATCAGGGTACTATGGACAATTAGTTACTGATCACTGTCATATAGTACTGTACTTAAACAGTACAGCATTGAATAAGGCTACCATAGACTCATTAGCTACTAAACACTGTCATATATTGCTGTTCTTAAACAGTACAGCACTGAATCAAGGTGCTGTGGACGGGTTAGTTACTGAACACTGCCATATATTACTGTATTTAAAAAGTACAGCATTGAATCAGGGTACTGTGGGCGCATTAAATACTGAACACTGTCATATATTACTGTACATCAACAGTACAGTATTGAATCAGGGTACAGCGGATGCATTAGTTACTGAACACTGTCATATATTACTGTACATAAACAGTACCGCATTGAATCTGGGTACTGTGGGTGCATTAGTTACTGAACACTGTCATACATTACTGTACTTAAACAGTACAGCATTGAATCAGGGTACTGTGGACAGATTTGATACTGAACTCAGTCATATCTTTCTGTACTTAAGTACTAAAGCATAGAATCAGGGTACTGTGGATGTATTAGTTACTGAAAACTGTCATATTTTACTGTATTTAAATAGTACACCATTGAATCAAGGTACTGTGGGTGCATTAGTTATTGACACTGTCACATATTACTGTACTTAAACAGTACAGCATTGACTCAGGGTACTGTGGATAGATTAATTGCTGAACACTGTCATATATTACTGTACTTAAACAGTACAGCATTAAATCAGAGTACTGTGAATAGATTAATTACTAAACACTGTCATATATTATACTACTTAAACACTACAGCATTGAATCAGGGTTTTGTGGACCGATTAGTTACTGAACACTGTCATATATTACTGTACTTAAACAGTACAGCGATGAATCAGGGTACTGTGGAAAGATTGGTTACTGAACACTGTCATATATTACTGTACATAGTACATCATTGAATTAGTGTACTCTGGACGGATTAGTTACTGAACACTGTCATATATTACTGTACTTAAATAGTATAGCATTAATACAGAGTACTGTGGACAGATTAGTTACTGAACAGTGTCATATATTACTGTACTTAAGTAGTACAGTATTGAGTCACGGTACTATGGACACATTAGTTACTGAACACTGTCATATATTACTGTATTTAAACAGTACAGAATTGAATTAGGGTACTGTAGACACAATTGCTGAACACTGCCATATATTACTGTACTTAAACAATACAGCATTAAATCAGAGTACTGTGGACAGATTAATTACTGAACACTGTCATATATTACTGTACATAATGAGTACAGCATTGAATCATGGTACTGTGAACAGATTAGTTACTGAACAGTGTCATATATTACTGTACTTAAGTAGTACAGTATTGAGTCACGGTACTATGGACACATTAGTTACTGAACACTGTCATATATTACTGTATTTAAACAGTACAGAATTGAATTAGGGTACTGTAGACACAATTGCTGAACACTGCCATATATTACTGTACTTAAACAATACAGCATTAAATCAGAGTACTGTGGACAGATTAATTACTGAACACTGTCATATATTACTGTACATAATGAGTACAGCATTGAATCATGGTACTGTGAACAGATTAGTTACTGAACACTGTCATATATTACTGTACTTAAACAGTACAGTGATGAATCAGGGTCCTGTGGACAGATTAGTTACTGAACACTGTCATATATCACTGTACTTAAACAGTAAGGCATTGAATCAGGGTACTGTGGACGCATTAAATACTGATCACTGTCATATATTACTGTACTTAAACAGTACAGCATTGAATCAGGGTACTGTGGACGCATTCGTTACTGAACACTGTCATATATTACTGTACTTTGTACAGCATTAAATCAGGGTACTATGGCCAATTAGTTATGGAACACGGTCATATATTACTGTACTTAAACAATACAGCATTGAATCATGGTACTGGGGACAGATTAGTTACTGAACACTGTCATATATTACTGTACTTAAACAGTACAGCATTGAATCAGGGTACCGTGGATGCATTTGTTACTGACCACTGTCATATATTAGTGTACATAAACAGTACAGCAATGAATCATGGTACTCTGGACAGGTTAGTTACTGAACACTGTCAGATAGTTCTGTAATTAAACAGTACAGCATTGAATTTGGGTGCTGTGGACGCATTACTTGCTGAACACTGTCATATATTACTGTACTTATACAGTGCAGCATTGAATCAGGGTACTGTGGATGCATTAGTTACTCAACACTGTCATATCTTACTATCCTTAAACAGTACAGAATTGAATTGGGGAACTGTGGAAAAATTATTTGCTGAACACTGTTATATATTACTGTACTTAAACAGTACAGCATTGAATCAGGGTACTGTGGGTGCATTAGTTACTGAACACAGTCATATCTTACTGTACTTATACAATACAGCATTGAATCAGGGTACTGTGAGCAGATTAGTTACTGAACACTGTCATATATTACTGTACTTAAACAGTACAGCATTGAATCAGGGTACTGTGGATGCATTAGTTACTGAACACTGTCATATATTACTATACTTAAAGAGTACAGCATTGAATCAGGGTACTGTGGGTGCATTAGTTACTGAACACTGTCATATTTTACTGTACTTAAACAATACAGCATTGAGTCAGGGTACTATGGACGGGTTAGTTACTGAACACTGTCATATATTACTATACTTAAACAGTACAGCATTGAATCAGGGTACTGTGGACAGGTTAGTTCCTCAACACTGTCATACATTACTGTACATAAACAGTACTACATTGACTCAGGGTACTGTGGACGGGTTAGTTACCAAACACTGTCATATATTTCTGTACTTATATAGTACAGCACTGAATCGGGGTACTGTGGACGCAATAGTTACTGAACGCTGTCATATATTACTGTACTTAAACTGTGCAGCATTGAATTAGGGTACTGTGGACGCATTAATTACTGAAACCCTGTCATATATTGCTGTACTTAAACAGTACATCATTGAATGAGGGTACTGAGGGCATATTAGTTACTGAACTTGTCATATCTTACTGTACTTAATGCAGCATTGAATCAGGGTAGTGTGAACGGATTAGTTACTGAACACAGTCATATATTACTATACTTAAACAGTACATCACTGAATCAGGGAACTGTGGACAGGTTAGTTACTCAACACTGTCATATATTACTGTATTTAAACAGTACAGCATTGAATCAGGGTACTGTGGATGGGATAGTTACTGAACACTGTCATATATTACTGTAGTTAAACAGTACAGTATTGAATCAGGGTACTGTGGACAGATTAGTTACTGAACACTGTCATATATTACTGTACTTAGTACATCACTGAATTAGGGTACTCTGGACGGATTAGTTACTGAACACTGGCATATATTACTGTACTTAAACAGTACAGAATTGATACAGAGTACTGTGGACAGATTAGTTACTGAACAGTGTTATATATTACTGTACTTAAGTAGTACAGCATTGAGTCAGGGTACTGTGGATTTCTTAGTTACTGAACACTGTCATATATTACTGTACTTAAACAGTACAGCATTAAATCAGAGTACTGTGGACAGAACAGTTACTGAACACTGTCATATATTACTGTACATAAACAGTACAGCATTGAATCAGGGTACTGTGGACATATTAGTTACTGAACACTGTCATATATTACTATACTTAAACAGTACAGCGATGAATCAGGGTACTGTGGACAGATTAGTTACTGAACATTGTCATATATTACTGTACTTAAACAGTACATGATTGAATCAGGGTACTGTGGGTGCATTAGTTGCTGAACACTGTCATTTATTACTGTACTTAAACAGTACAGCATTGAATCAGGGTACTGTGGACAAATTAGTTACTGAACACTGTCATATATTACTGTACATAAACAGTATATCATTGAATCAGGGTACTGTGGACAGATTAGTTACTGAACACGGTCATTTATTACTGTACTTTAGTACAGCATTGAGTCAGGGTAGTGTGGACGGGTTAGTTACTACACACTGTCATATATTACTGTACTTAAACACTACAGCATTGAATCAGGGTACTGTGGACACATTAGTTACTGAACATTGTCATATATTTCTGTACTTAAACAGTACAGAAATGAATTGGGGTACTGTGGATGCATTACTTGCTGAACACTGTCATATATTACTGTATTTAAACAGTACAACATTGAATCAGGGTACTGTGGGTGCATTAGATACTGAACACAGTCATATCTTACTGTACTTAAACAATACAGCATTGAATCAGGGTACTGTGGACAGATTAATTACTGAACACTTTTATATATTACTACACTTAAACAGTACAGCATTGAATCAGAGTACTGTGGATGCATTAATTCCTGAACACTGTCATATATTACTTAACTTAAACAGTACAACATTGAATCAGGGTATTGTGGATGCATTAGTTATTGAACACTGTCATATATTACTGTATTTAAACAGAACACCATTGAATCAGGGTACTGTGGGTGCATTAGTTACTGACACTGTCATATATTACTGTACTTAGTACAGCATTGAATCAGGGTACTGTGGACGCATTAGTTACTGAACACTGTCATATATTACTGTACTTAAACAGTACAACATTGAACCAGGGTACTGTGAATGCATTCATTACTGAACACTGTCATATATTGCTGTACTTAAAAGTACAGAATTGAATCGGGGTACTGTGGACGCATTACTTGCTGAACACTGTCATATAATACTGTATTTAAACAGTACAGCATTGAATCGGGGTACTGTTGGTGCATTCGATACTGAACACAGGCATATCTTACTGTACTTAAACAATACAGCATTAAATCGGGGTACTGTGGGCAGATTAGTTACTGAAGACAGTCATATCTTACAGTACTTAAATAGTACAGCATTGATTCAGGGTACTGTGGGTGCATTAAATACTGAACACTGTCATATATTACTGTACTTCAACAGTACAGTATTGAATCAGGGTAATGTGGATGCATTAGTTACTGAACTCTGTCATATATAACTGTACATAAACAGTACAGCATTGCATCTGGGTACTGTGTGTGCATTAGTTACTGAACACTGTCATATATTACTGTACTTAAACAGTACAGCATTGAATCAAGGTACTGTGGACAGATTTGATACTGAACAAAGTCATATCTTTCTTTACTTAAATAGTACAGCATTGAATCAGGGTACTGTGGATGTATTAGTTACTGAAAACTGTCATATATTACTGTAGTTAAATAGTACAGCATTGAATCAGGGTACTGTGGGTGCATTGGTTATTGACATTGTCATATATTACTGTAGTTAAATGGTACAGCATTGAATCAGGGTACTGTGGACACAATAATTGCTTAACACTGTCATATATTACTGTACTTAAACAGTACAGCATTAAATCAGAGTACTGTGAACAGATTAGTTACTGAACACTATCATATATTACACTTCTTAAACACTACAGCATTGAATCAGGGTTCTGTGGACCGATTAATTACTGTACACTGGCATATATTACTGTACTTAAACAGTACATCAATGAATCAGGGTACTGTGGACAGATTAGTTACTGAACACTGTCACATATTACTGTACTTAAACAGTACAGCATTGAATCAGGGTACTGTGGGTGCATTAGTTACTGAACACTGTCGTATATTACTGTACTTAAACAGTACAGCATTGAATCAGGGTACTGTGGATGGGTTAGTTACTGAACACTGTTATATATTACTATACTTAAACAGTACAGCATTGAATCAGGGTACTGTGGACAGGTTAGTTACTCAACACTGTCATATATTACTGTACTTAAACAGTACAGCATTGAATCAGGGTACTGTGGTTGGGTTAGTTACTGAACACTGTCATATATTACTATACTTAAACAGTACAGCATTGAATCAGGGTACTGTGGACAGGTTAGTTACTCAACACTGTCATATATTACTATACTTAAACAGTACAGCATTGAATCAGGGTACTGTGGACAGGTTAGTTACTCAGCACTGTCATATATTACTGTACTTAAACAGTACTACATTGACTCAGGGTACTGTGGACGGGTTAGTTACTGAACACTGTCATATATTACTGTACTTAAATTGTACAGCAATGAATAAGGGTACTGTGGACGCATTAATTGCTGAACACTGTCATATATAACTGTACATAAACAGTAAAGCATTGAATCTGGGTACTGTGTGTGCATTAGTTGCTGAACACTGTCATACATTACTGTACTTAAACAGTACAGCATTGAGTCAGGGTACTGTGGACAGATTTGATACTGAACAAAGTCATATCTTTCTTTACTTAAATAGTACAGCATTGAATCAGGGTACTGTGGATGTATTAGTTACTGAACGCTGTCATATATTACTGTACTTAAACTGTACAGCAATGAATAAGGGTACTGTGGACGCATTCATTACTGAAACCCTGTCATATATTGCTGTACTTAAACAGTACATCATTGAATGAGGCTACTGAGGACCCATTAGTTACTGAACATGTCATATCTTACTGTATCTAATGCAGCATTGAATCAGGGTACTGTGGACAGTATAGTTACTGAACACAATCATATATTACTATACTTAAACAGTACATCATTGAATCAGGGTACTGTGGACAGGTTAGTTACTCAACACTGCCATATATTACTGTATTTAAACAGTACAGCATTGATTCAGGGTACTGTGGATGGGATAGGTACTGAACAGTTTCATATATTACTGTACTTAAACAGTACAGCATTGAATCAGGGTACTGTGGGTAGATGATTTACTGAACACTGTCATATATTACTGTACTTAGTACATCATTGAATTAGGGTACTCTGGACCGATTCGTTACTGAACACTGTCATATATTACTGTACTTAAACAGTGCAGCATTGATACAGAGTACTGTGGACAGATTAGTTACTCAACAGTGTCATATATTACTGTACTTAAGTAGTACAGTATTGAGTCAGGGTACTGTGGACAGGTTAGTTACTGAACACTGTCATGTATTACTGTACTTAAACACTACAGCATTGAATCAGGGTACTGTGGACGCATTAGTTACTGAACACTGTCATATATTACTGTACTTAAACAGTACGGAATTGAATCAGGGTACTGTGGACACATTAATTGCTGAACACTGCCATATATTACTGTACTTAAACAGTACAGCATTAAATCAGAGTACTGTGGACAGATTAGATGTTCATCGTGTTACCCTGCTGCAGTCATCACACTTGGGTTATCCTGCCGTTAGGCGATCCCGCAGTCGACCCGAATTCCAAATTCTTGGTCCGACGTCGGTTGCTGTTGCTTCTTCCCTGATGTCAGTGCGCCAGGGGTATTTAAGAGGCATCTGACACCATTTTCCCCAGTCTTTCTTGCCGCGTGGTGCCAGGAGCAGAAGCAGTTCGCAAGTGCCGGTCAGCCGACAACTGAGATTTTCGATTTGAATTTCAGTCTGAAGTCTTCATTAAAGCTAAGTACCCCATTGGGGAACATTTTCTTGCCTCAGTCCGATGTCAGAAGAAGTTAACAATTGCATTTCTTGTTGGAAGCGAATACCTCATAAGGACTTCCATTCCTATTGTATTCCTTGCCTAGGCCCCGACCACAACGTCAGAGGTTGTCGGTTTTGTGCTAGGTTTAATAAACGAACTATCAAACGCTGTTTTGACTTTGCACGGCATTACTTTGGTAGGAAATTTAATTATATCATGCCGTCGGAGCAGCCGACAACTGCCATACATAAAAAACGCAAGGATAAGGACAGGCGGCCTAGGAACAAGCCAGATTCCGAGGCCTCAGCTGGGCCTGTCGCCGGTTCTCCGGTTTTCAGTGAGGCGCATACGCAGCCCCTGGCGACCGCAGAACTGGAACCCCAGACAGCTGTGGAGTCCCAAGCAGATCCTACTAGGCCGATGCAGCCATCTTCCGACACCGGAGCAGAAGTAGACCCCGGTGCAGTGGAAATACCTTTGGTTGCAGAAGGTGTCTTCAGACCGACTACACTCACCATTAAATCTTATGCTAAGCTTAAAACTCCTATAAAACCTAAGAAAACTGTACATCAGTCTACAGTTCAAGGCCCCATGCCTAAGAAACAGATGCTTAAGATGGCTGAAGATTTGATTACCCAAAGGGATTCCAGAGCCCTAGATAGATGGGGAAAGAAAATATACACCTCAGCAACTCTGGCTATGAGAGCATTAAATTGTCATTTTCACATGTTGAAATATCAGCAATTTCTAATGTCTCAGTTAAAACAAAAAATGAGCACACATTCTGAACAGTCTGAATTCAAGGAAATGCAGGATCTGTTGCATGCAGCTGAACAGGTGGGCAAACATACTTTATAATGCGGATTTGATTCATCGGAAGCTTCCTGTAGAGCAGCCATTACTGGCTCTGTCATACGTAGACATGCTTGGTTAAAAGAACAAACCCTTCCTGGGCATGTTAAAGCAAAATTATTGGATGCACCTTTACAGCAGGATGTATTATTTGGTGTCAAAGCAGAAGAGGTTTTAAAGAAAATGGAGGATAAGGCAAAGTCTATGCAAACGGTCATGGAGTTTTATGCAGATACAACCCCCTTGTTTCAGCAGAAATTGGCCAACAAAAAACTGGTCCTTTCCAGCTTCTGACAGATCACAGAGGGGCAAATGCAGATGCCCAAGGGGCAGAGGTCAGTCACAAGGCCCTTATAAACCTTGCCAATGGGGTACTGCTACCCAGAAAGGAGGAGAAGACAGGCCCCAAGCTAGCAGAAGACAAACACAATGACTCAATCCTCAAACTACCAAGCAAATCTCTCCTGGCAGCTCACTTGGGAGGAAAATTAGCATTTTTTGCAGACAACTGGCACATCATCACAAATGACAAATGGGTTCTAAACATTGTCTCTCAAGGATACAGAGTCCACTTTCATACCTTACCAAGGATAAAAGGAATGCCAAACCTGCCACCAAATCAATGGGCAGAGGCACAAAAACAAATTACAGCTCTCATGGACATGAGAGCCATTCATCAGGTACCTACATAGGAGCAAGGACAAGGATTTTACTCCAGACTCTTCCTAGTCCCAAGAAAGGACAAAGCATGGAGACCCATTCTAGATCTTTCAATTCTGAACACCTATCTGCAAGTACCAAAATTCAAGATGCTAACATTACAGCAGCTTCTTCCCATGCTGGGCAAGAATGCTTGGCTAGTAACTTTGGATCTCAAGGAGGCATACCTGCATGTCCCTATCAGACAAAATTGCAGAAGATACCTCCACTTAATTGCAGGTTCAATGCATTATCAATTCTCTGCACTGCCTTTTAGCTTATCAGCTGCGCCCACGGTCTTCACAAAATGCCTGGCACCAGTAATTGCATACTGCAGACAAAGAGGAATTCAAATATACCCATGCCTGGACGACTGCCTTATTCAAGCAGAAAGCAAGGACATTCTTTTAAAGCATCTTGCATTTGTCAAACACCTTCTAAGTTGCCTAGGGTACACAGTAAACGAAAAGAAATCAAAACTAGTGCCCTCACAAAACATAATATTCCTGGGTGCCAGCTTGAATACAATGGCCCAGATGGCGTATCTCATGCCAGACAAGCAACAACAGCTGACTCAATATTTCAAAATAATGGCAACAAAGACCCAACTCCCTGCAAGAAAAATTCTGCAGGCCTTGGGATTCATGGCATCTTGTATACTACTAATACCATTTGCAAAACTGCATATGAGGAAATTACAATGGTACCTGAAAGGTGTATGGACTCAGCACAGCCACAGCTTGGAAACAATGATACCACTCATTCCCTGCCTTCAACAGGAGTTTCTATGGTGGGCACAGGCATGTCACCTCAACAAGGGTCAGCCTTTCAACTTACCCACAGCCAGGCAAGCTATGACAACAGATGCATTGGACTATGCCTGGGGAGCACACATGACAGGACAGTGCATTCAGGGCAAATGGACTACAGATCAGAGGCATCTGCATATCAATCAAAAAGAAATGCTAGCAGTACAGAATGCCCTAACAGCTTTCAGGGACCTTTTACACCCAGGACAACTAATAATAAAGACGGACAATACCACAGTAATGTGGTACACAAACAAGCAAGGGGGCACACATTCCTACCCTCTATGCAGGCAAGCAGTGACCTTGTGGAAAACTGCACTGTCTTACCAGGTTCAATTACAAGCACAATTCCTGCCAGGAAAGAAAAACACATTGGCAGACGACCTAAGCAGAAACATCATGGATCCACACGAATGGAAACTAGATCCACAAGTATTTGCAATGATAGCACAAAAATGGGGACGCCCAGACATAGATCTGTTTGCAAGCCCCCACAACTACCAACTTCAAAAATTTTGCACAAGGACATTCCATCCACTAGCTTGGAAAGTGGACGCCCTCTCATTCAGTTGGAAAACATTAACAGTGTATGACTTCCCTCCACTTCCTCTTCTAGCAAAGGTACTGCTGAAAGTCAGATTAGAGAGGCCACAAGTGATACACGTTGCACCAGACTGACCACGCCAGCATTGGTATCCAATTTTAAGGTACATGGCCCATGGCCCACCATGGATTTTGCCACAAATTCCTCACCTGCCCACCCAGCGAGACAGTCAGATTCTACACTGCCAGCTCAAGACTTTAAACCTGGCTGCATGGCAAATTACCTAAACAACCAGCCAACACCTTTATCCAAAGCTGTTATGGATGTCATTCTGGAGGCCAGGAGGCCCAGCACCAGGAAAACCTATTCAGACAAATGGAAAAGATTTTGCACCTGGAACCAGGCTAAAGGCCAAAATCCCCTTGATCCAAACATTCCTCAGATTCTACAATATTTAACTGAGATGTTGCACAAAGGACTTTCCTTTTCATCTATTAAGATCCACACCTCAGCAATTTCAGCTCATTACAACATGGATCCTCCTTTATTCTCACATCCACTCCTAAGACAGTACCTCAGAGGGGCTAAGAACATAAGACTGCCAAGGAGAGCACCAACACCTACTTGGGATCTCAACTTTGTTCTGGAAAAACACTGCTGCCCTTTGAACCAGCTTTTTCAGCTGATTTAAAATTTCTTTCATGGAAAACTGCCCTGCTACTAGCAATAACCTCAACTAGAAGAGTCTCAGAGCTACAGGCACTAATGGCAGTGGAACCTTTCCTCATTTTTCATCAAGACAGAGTCTCTATGAACTAACCCTTCCTTTATGCCAAAGGTGGTATCCAGTGTGGCCCTAAACCAAACCATTCATTTGCCCACATTTTTCCCAAATCCACAGAACAAAGGAGAAAGACTCCTGCACTCTTTGGACATTCACAGGCAATTACATTACTACTTGGATAAAACTAAGGCTTTCAGAAAAACTGACCAGCTCTTTGTATCCTATGCTACAGGATCACAAGGAAAAGCTATCTCAAAACAGACCATTTCTAAATGGATAGGGCATTGCATACGTTTCTGCTACACACATCATGGGAAACTGGTACCTGCTAACATTAGGTCCCACTCCACCAGGGCTACAGCTACATCAGCAGCCTTTCTCAGGGGAGTGGCAACCAAGGATATTCTGGAAGCTGCAACTTGGAGTTCAGTGCACACCTTCACCAAACACTATCACTTACCTCTATATTCTAAAACTAGAGCTGGTTTTGCCACTGCAGTTTTGCAGGGCCTACTAGCTTCTTCTAACCCTGTTTGACTCCACCTCCCATCCCTAGCTTTGGGATTCAACCCAAGTGTGATGACTGCAGCAGGCTAACATGATGAAAATAGTACAGTTTTGTACCTACCATAAATGTAGATGTTAGAGTGTTCACCCTGCTGCAGTCCAGGTTACCCTCCTGCCATCCCCTCTGAACTAGTTGAACTTATCTCTACCACTCTATCCTATACTACCTCTGTGGTGTATTTGCTTGTGCCTAAGGGTATTGTTTTATTTTAATCTAGCCATATGTATATATATATATATATATATATATATATATATATATATATATATATATATATATATATTTTGCCTACCTATTGGGGGCACCTGACATCTGGGGCAAGACAAACTGAAGAAAATGGCGTCAGATGCCTCTAATATACCCCTGGCACACTGACGTCAGGGAAGAAGTGACAGCAACTGATGCCGGATGAAGACTTTTGAATTCGGGCCGACTGCGGGACCACCTGATGGTAGGATAACCCAAGTGTGATGACTGCAGCAGGGTAAACATATGAACATCTACATTTATGGTAGGTACAAAACTGTACTTTACTGAACACTGTCATATATTACACTACTTAAACACTACAGCATTGAATCAGGGTACTGTGGAGAGATTAGTTACTGAACACTGTCATATATTACTGTACTTAAACAGCACGGCGATGAATCAGGGTACTGTGGACAGATTAGTTACTGAACACTGTCATATATTACTGTACTTAAACAGTACAGGATTGAGTCAGGGTACTGTGGGTGCATTAGTTACTCAACACTGTCATGTATTACTGTACTTAAACAGTACAGCATTGAATCAGGGTACTGTGGACGCATTAGTTACTGAACACTGTCATATATTACTGTACTTAGTACAACATTAAATCAGGGTACTATGGACGATTAGTTACTGAACACGGTCATATATTACTGTACTTAAATAAAAACAGGAATGCAGGCAAGAGGGCTTAAGGCACGCACACAGTACTAGTTTCCAAAGTTTATTCCTCAGACTTTGCTTCAAACAAATGATAAAAATAATAAAAAACAGTAACGATAAAGCGCTTTTTGTCTCACCCCTTAGTGAGACTTCACCAGATGATGGTCTGATGAAGTCTCACTAAGGGGTGAGACGAAAAGCGCTTTATGGTTACTGTTTTTTATTATTTTTACCGTTTGAAGCAAAGTCTGAAGAATAATCTTTGGAAACTACTACTGTGTGCGTGCCTCAAGCCCTCTTGCCTGCATTCCTGTTTTTGCAGTTACCTGTTTCAGTATTCCAAGTCTGTCTACTGTACCTAAACAATACAGCATTGAATCATGGTACTGGGGACAGATTAATTACTGAACACTGTCATATATGACTGTACTTAAATAGTACAGCATTGAATCAGGGTACCGTGGATGCATTTGTTACGGAACACTGTCATATATTACTGTACTTAAACAGTACAGCATTGAATCACGGTACTCTGGACAGGTTAGTTACTGAACACTGTCAGATAGTACTGTACTTAAACAGTACAGCATTGAATTGGGGTGCTGTGGACGGGTTAGTTACTCAACACTGTCATATATTACCGTACTTAAATAGTACAGAATTGAATCGGGGTACTGTGGACGCATTACTTGCTGAACACTGACAATATTACTGTACTTAAACAGTACAGCATTCAATCAGGGTACTGTGGGTGCATTAGTTACTGAACACAGTCATATATTACTGTACTTAAACAGTACAGCATTGAATCAGGGTACCGTGGACAGATTAGTTACTGAACACTGTCATATATTACTATACTTAAACAGTATAGGTTTGAATAAGGGTACAGTGGATGCATTAATTCCTGAACACTGTCATATATTACTTAACTTAAACAGTACAACATTGAATCAGGGTACTGTGGACGCATTAGTTATTGAACACCGTCATATATTACTGTACTTAAACAGTACACCATTGAATCAGGGTACTGTGGTTGCATTAGTTACTGACACTGTCATAGATTACTGTACTTACTACAGCATTAAATCAGGGTACTGTGGACGCATTAGTTACTGAACACTGTCATATATTACTGTATTTAAACAGTACAGCATTGAATCAGGGTACTGTGAATGCATTCAGTACTGAACACTGTCATATATTATTGCACTTAGTACAGCATTGAATTAGGATACTAAGGACAATTAATTACTGATCACTGGCATATAGTACTGTACTTAAACAGTACAGCATTGAATCAGGCTACTGTAGACTCATTAGCTGCTGAACACTGTCATATATTACTGTACTTAAAAAGTACAGCATTGAATCAGGGTACTGTGGACGCATTAAATACTAAACACTGTCATATATTACTGTACTTCAACAGTACCGCATTGAATCAGGGTACTGTGGATGCATTAGTTACTGAACACTGTCATATATTAGTGTACTTGGTACAGCATTAAATCAGGGTACTGTGGACACATTAGTTACTGAACACTGTCATATATTACTGTACTTAAACAGTACAGCATTGAATCAGGGTACTGTGGACAGATTTGATACTGAACACAGTCATATCTTACTGTACATAAATAGTGCAGCATTGAATCAGGGTACTGTGGATGTATTAGTTACTGAAAACCATCTTATATTACTGAACTTAAATAGTACAGCATTGAATCAGGGTACTGTGGGTGCATTAGATATTGACACCGTCATATATTACTGTACTTAAACAGTACAGCATTGGTTCAGGGTATTGTGGATAGGTTAGTTACTGAACATTGTCATATATTACTTTACTGAAACAGTACAGCATTGAATCAGGGTACTGTGGATGTTTTCATTACTGAACACTGTCATATATTACTGTACTTAGTACAGCATTGAATCAGGGTACTGCGGACGATTCATTACTGTACACTGTCATATATTACTGTACCTAAACAATATGGCATTGAATTAAGGTATTGTGGACACATTAATAACTGAACACTGTCATATATTGCTGTGCCTAAACAGTACATCATTGAATCAGGGTACTGAGGACACATTACTTACTTAACATGTCATATCTTTCTGTACCTAGTGCAGCATTCAATCAGGGTACTGTGGACCGGTTAGTTACTGAACACTGTCATATATTACTGTACTTAAACAGTACAGCATTGAATCAGGATACTGTGGACGCATTAATTACTGAACGCTGTCATAAATTACTATACTTAAACAGTACAGCATTGAATCAGGGTACTGTGGACGCATTAAATACTGAACACTGTCATATATTACTGTATTTCAACAGTACAGCATTGAATCAGGGTACTGTGGATGCATTAGTTACTGAACACTGTCATATATTAGTGTACATAAACAATACAGCATTTAATCTGGGTACTGTGTGTGCATTAGTTACTGAACACTGTCATGCGTTACTGTACTTAAACAGTAGAGCACTGAATCAAGGTAATGTGGACAGATTTGATACTGAACACAGTCATATCTTACTGTACATAAATAGTGCAGCATTGAATCAGGGTACTGTGGATGTATTAGTTACTGAAAACCATCTTATATTACTGTACTTAAATAGTACAGCATTGAATCAGGGTACTGTGGGTGCATTAGTTATTGACACTGTCATATATTACTGTACTTAAACAGTACAGCATTGATTCAGGGTACTGTGGATAGCTTAGTTACTGAACATTGTCATATATTACTTTACTGAAACAGTACAGCATTGAATCAGGGTACTGTGGATGTTTTCATTACTGAACACTGTCATATATTACTGTACTTAGTACAGCATTGAATCAGGGTACTGCGGACGATTTGTTACTGAACACTGTCATATATTACTGTACCTAAACAATACGGCATTGAATTAAGGTATTGTGGCACATTAATAACTGAACACTATCATATATTGCTGTGCCTAAACAGTACATCATTGAATCAGGGTACTGAGGACACATTACTTACTTAACATGTCATATCTTTCTGTACCTAGTGCAGCATTCAATCAGGGTACTGTGGACCGGTTAGTTACTGAACACTGTCATATATTACTGTACTTAAACAGTACAGCATTGAATCAGGATACTGTGGACGCATTAATTACTGAATGCTGTCATAAATTACTATACTTAAACAGTACAGCATTGAATCAGGGTACTGTGGATGCATTAGTTATGGAACATGTCATATCTTACTGCACCTAATGCAGCATTGAATCAGGGTACTGTGGACAGGTTAGTTACTGAACACAGTCATATATTACTATGCTTAAACAGTACAGCATTGAATCAGGGTACTGCGGACAGGTTAGTTACTCAACACTGTCATATATTACTGTATTTAAACAGTACAGCATTGAATCATTGTACTGTGGATGGGTTAGTTACTGAACAGTGTCATGTATTACTGTACGTAAACAGTACAGCATTGAATCAAGGTACTGTGGACAGATTAGTTACTGAACACTGTCATATATTACTGTACATAAACAGTACAGCATAGAATCAGGGTACTGTGGAAGGATTAGTTACGGAACACTGTCATATATGACTGTACTTAGTACAGCATTGAATTAGGGTACTCTGGATGGATTAGTTACTGAAAAACTGTCATATATTACTGTACTTAAACACTACAGCATTGAATCAGGGTACTGTGGATGCATTAGTTACTGAACACTATCATATATTACTGTACTTAAACAGTACAGAATTGAATTAGGGTACTGTGGACAGATTATTTACGGACCACTGATGTATATTATTGTACTTAAACAGTACAGCGATGAATCAGGGTACTGTGGACAGATTAGTTTGCTGAACACTGTCATATATATTACTGTACTTAGTACAGCACTGAATCAGGGTACTGTGGATGCATTAAATACTAATCACTGTCACATATTACTGTACTTAAACAGTACAGCATTAAATCAGGGTACTATGGACGATTAGTTACTGAACACAGTCATATATTACTGTACTTAAACAAAAACAGGAATGCAGGCAAGAGGGCTTGAGGCACGCACACAATAGTAGTTCCCAAAGTTTATTCTTCAGACTTTGCTTCAAACAAATGATAAAAATAATAAAAAACAGGAACCATAAAGCGCTTTTCGTCTCACCCCTTAGTGAGACTTCATCAGATGATGGTCTGATGAAGTCTCACTATGGGGTGAGACGAAAAGCGCTTTGTGGTTACAGTTTTTTATTATTTTTACCATTTGTTTGAAGCAAAGTCTGAAGAATAAACTTTGGAAACTACTACTGTGTGCGTGCCTCAAGCCCTCTTGCCTGCATTCCTTTTTTTGCAGTTACCTGTTTCAGTATTCTAAGTCTGTCTACTGTACTTAAACAATACAGCATTGAATCATGGTACTGGGGACAGATTAGTTACTGAACACTGTCATATATGACTGTACTTAAATAGTACAGCATTGAATCAGGGTACCGTGGATGCATTCATTACTGAACACTTTCATATATTACTGTACTTAGTACAGCATTGAATTAGGAAACTAAGGACAATTAATTACTGATCACTGGCATATAGTACTGTACTTAAACAGTACAGCATTGAATCAGGCTACTGTAGACTCATTAGCTGCTGAACACTGTCATATATTACTGTACTTAAAAAGTACAGCATTGAATCAGGGTACTGTGGACGCATTAAATACTGAACACTGTCATATATTACTGTACTTCAACAGTACAGCATTGAATCAGGGTACTGTGGATGCATTAGTTACTGAACACTGTCATATATTACTGTACTTAAACAGTACAGCATTGAATCAGGGTACTGTGGACAGATTTGATACTGAACACAGTCATATCTTACTGTACATAAATAGTGCAACATTGAATCTGGGTACTGTGGATGTATTAGTTACTGAAAACCATCTTATATTACTGTACTTAAATAGTACAGCATTGAATCAGGGTACTGTGGGTGCATTAGTTATTGACACTGTCATATATTACTGTACTTAAGCAGTACAGCATTGGTTCAGGGTATTCTGGATAGGTTAGTTATTGAACATTGTCATATATTACTTTACTGAAACAGTACAGCATTGAATCAGGGTACTGTGGATGTTTTCATTACTGAACACTGTCATATATTACTGTACTTAGTACAGCATTGAATCAGGGTACTGCAGACGATTCGTTACTGAACACTGACTTATATTACTGTACCTAAACAATACGCCATTGAATTAAAGTATTGTGGACACATTAATAACTGAACACTGTCATATATTGCTGTGCCTAAACAGTACATCATTGAATCAGGGTACTGAGGACACATTACTTACTTAACATGTCATATCTTTCTGTACCTAGTGCAGCATTCAATCAGGGTACTGTGGACAGGTTAGTTACTGAACACTGTCATATATTACTGTACTTAAACAGTACAGCATTGAATCAGGATACTGTGGACGCATTAATTACTGAACGCTGTCATAAATTACTATACTTAAACAGTACAGCATTGAATCAGGGTACTGTGGGCACATTAAATACTGTACACTGTCATATATTACTGTACTTTAACAGTACAGCATTGAATCAGGGTACTGTGGATGCATTAGTTACTGAACACTGTCATATATTAGTGTACATAAACAATACAGCATTTAATCTGGGTACTGTGTGTGCATTAGTTACTGAACACTGTCATGCGTTACTGTACTTAAACAGTACAGCATTGAATCAAGGTACTGTGGACAGATTTGCTACTGAACACAGTCATATCTTACTGTACATAAATAGTGCAGCATTGAATCAGGGTACTGTGGATGTATTAGTTACTGAACACTGTCATATATTACTGTACTTAAAGAGTACAGCATTGAATCAGGATACTGTGGACGCATTAATTACTGAACGCTGTCATAAATTACTATACTTAAACAGTACAGCATTGAATCAGGGTACTGTGGATGCATTAGTTACGGAACATGTCATATCTTACTGTACCTAATGCAGCATTGAATCAGGGTACTGTGGACAGGTTAGTTACGGAACACAGTCATTTATTACTATACTTAAACAGTACAGCATTGAATCAGGGTACTGCGGACAGGTTAGTTACTCAAAACTGTCATATATTACTGTATTTAAACAGTACAGCATTGAATCATTGTACTGTGGATGGGTTAGTTACTGAACAGTGTCATATATTACTGTACGTAAACAGTACAGCATTGAATCATAGTGTGGACAGATTAGTTACTGAACACTGTCATATATTACTGTACATAAACAGTACAGCATAGAATCATGGTACTGTGGAAGGATTAGTTACTGAACACTGTCGTATATGACTGTACTTAGTACAGCATTGAATTAGGGCACTCTGGACGGATTAGTTACTGAAAAACTGTCTTATATTACTGTACTTAAACACTACAGCATTGAATCAGGGTACTGTGGTTGCATTAGTTACTGAACACTGTCATATATTACTGTACTTAAACAGTACAGAATTGAATTAGGGTACTGTGGACAGATTATTTACGGACCACTGACGTATATTACTGTACTTAAACAGCACAGCGATGAATCAGGGTACTGTGGACAGATTAGTTTGCTGAACACTGTCATATATATTACTGTACTTAAACAGTACAGCACTGAATCAGGGTACTGTGGACCCATTAAATACTAATCACTGTCACATATTACTGTACTTAACCAGTACAGCATTAAATCAGGGTACTATGGACGATTAGTTACTGAACACGGTCATATATTACTGTACTCAAACAAAAACAGGAATGCAGGCAAGAGGGCTTGAGGCACGCACACAGTAGTAGTTTCCAAAGTTTATTCTTCAGACTTTGCTTCAAACGATAAAAATAATAAAAAACAGTAACCATAAAGTGCTTTTCGTCTCACCCCTTAGTGAGACTTCATCAGATGTTGGTCGGATGAAGTCTCACTAAGGGGTGAGACGAAAAGCACTTTATGGTTACTGTTTTTTATTATTTTTACCGATTGTTTGAAGCAAAGTCTGAAGAATAAACTTTGGAAACTACTACTGTGTGCGTGCCTCAAGCCCTCTTGCCTGCATTCCTGTTTTTGCAGTTACCTGTTTCAGTATTCCAAGTCTGTCTACTGTACTTAAACAATACAGCATTGAATCATGGTACTGGGGACAGATTAGTTACTGAACACTGTCATATATGACTGTACTTAAACAGTACAGCATTCAATCAGGGTACCGTGGATGCATTCATTACTGAACACTGTCATATATTACTGTACTTAGTACAGCATTGAATTAGGAAACTAAGGACAATTAATTACTGCTCACTGGCATATAGTACTGTACTTAAACAGTACAGCATTGAATCAGGCTACTGTAGACTCATTAGCAGCTGAACACTGTCATTTATTACTGTACTTAAACAGTACAGCATTGAATCATGGTACTCTGGGCAGGTTAGTTACTGAACACTGTCAGATAGTACTGTACTTAAACAGTACAGCATTGAATTGGGGTGCTGTGGACAGGTTAGTTGCTCAACACTGTCATATATTACTGTACTTAAACAGTACAGAATTGAATCGGGGTACTGTGGATGCATTACTTGCTGAACACTGACAATATTACTGTACTTAAACAGTACAGCATTGAATCAGTGTACTGTGGGTGCATTAGTTACTGAACACAGTCATATCTTACTGTACTTAAACAGTACAGCATTGAATCAGGGTACTGTGGACAGATTAGTTACTGAACACTGTCATATATTACTATACTTAAACAGTAGAGGTTTGAATCAGGGTACAGTGGATGCATTAATTCCTGAACACTGTCATATATTACTTAACTTAAACAGTACAACATTGAATCAGGGTACTGTGGACGCATTAGTTATTGAACACCATCATATATTACCGTACTTAAACAGTACACCATTGAATCAGGGTACTGTGGTTGCATTAGTTACTGACACTGTCATAGATTACTGTACTTAGTACAGCATTAAATCAGGGTACTGTGGATGCATTAGTTACTGAACACTGTCATATATTACTGCACTTAAACAGTACAGCATTGAATCAGAGTACTGTGAACGCATTCATTACTGAACACTGTCATATATTACTGTACTTAGTATAGCATTGAATTAGGATACTAAGGACAATTAATTACTGATCACTGGCATATAGTACTGTACTTAAACAGTACAGCATTGAATCAGGCTACTGTAGACTCATTAGCTGCTAAACACTGTCATATATTACTGTAGTTAAAAAGTACAGCATTGAATCAGGGTACTGTGGACGCATTAAATACTGAACACTGTCATATATTACTGTACTTCAACAGTACAGCATTGAATCAGGGTACTGTGGATGCATTAGTTACTGAACACTGTCATATATTACTGTACTTAGTACAGCATTAAATCAGGGTACTGTGGACGCATTAGTTACTGAACACTGTCATATATTACTGTACTTAAACAGTACAGCATTGAATCAGGGTACTGTGGACAGATTTGATACTGAACACAGTCATATCTTACTGTACATAAATAGTGCAGCATTGAATCAGGGTACTGTGGATGTATTAGTTACTGAAACCATCTTATATTACTGTACTTAAATAGTACAGCATTGAATCGGTACTGTGGGTGCATTAGTTACTGAACACTGTCATATATTACTGTACTTAAACAGTACAGAATTGAATTAGGGTACTGTGGACAGATTATTTACGGACCACTGACGTATATTACTGTACTTAAACAGTACAGCGATGAATCAGGGTACTGTGGACAGATTAGTTTTCTGAACACTGTCATATATATTACTGTACTTAAACAGTACAGCACTGAATCAGGGTACTGTGGACACATTAAATACTAATCACTGTCACATATTACTGTACTTAAACAGTACAGCATTAAATCAGGGTACTATGGACGATTAGTTACTGAACACGGTCATATATTACTGTACTTAAACAAAAACAGGAATGCAGGCAAGAGGGCTTGAGGCATGCGCACAGTAGTAGTTTCCAAAGTTTATTCTTCAGACTTTGCTTCAAACGATAAAAATAATAAAAAACAGTAACCATAAAGCGCTTTTCATCTCACCCCTTAGTGAGACTTCATCAGATGTTGGTCTGATGAAGTCTCACTAAGGGGTGAGATGAAAAGCGCTTTATGGTTGCTGTTTTTTATTATTTTTACCATTTGTTTGAAGCAAAGTCTGAAGAATAAACTTTGGAAACTACTACTGTGTGCATGCCTCAAGCCCTCTTGCCTGCATTCCTGTTTTTGCAGTTACCTGTTTCAGTATTCCAAGTCTGTCTACTGTACTTAAACAATACAGCATTGAATCATGGTACTGGGGACAGATTAGTTACTGAACACTGTCATATATGACTGTACTTAAACAGTACAGCATTGAATTGAGGTGCTGTGGACAGGTTAGTTACTCAACACTGTCATATATTACTGTACTTAAACAGTACAGAATTGAATCGGGGTACTGTGGATGCATTACTTGCTGAACACTGACAATATTACTGTACTTAAACAGTACAGCATTGAATCAGTGTACTGTGGGTGCATTAGTTACTGAACACAGTCATATCTTACTGTACTTAAACAGTACAGCATTGAATCAGGGTACTGTGGACAGATTAGTTACTGAACACTGTCATATATTACTATACTTAAACAGTATAGGTTTGAATCAGGGTACAGTGGATGCATTAATTCCTGAACACTATCATATATTACTTAACTTAAACAGTACAACATTGAATCAAGGTACTGTGGACGCATTAGTTATTGAACACCATCATATATTACTGTACTTAAACAGTACACCATTGAATCAGGGTACTGTGGTTGCATTAGTTACTGACACTGTCATAGATTACTGTACTTAGTACAGCATTAAATCAGGGTATTGTGGATGCATTAGTTACTGAACACTGTCATATATTACTGCACTTAAACAGTACAGCATTGAATCAGAGTACTGTGAACGCATTCATTACTGAACACTGTCATATATTACTGTACTTAGTACAGCATTGAATTAGGATACAAAGGACAATTAATTACTGATCACTGGCATATAGTACTGTTCTTAAACAGTACAGCATTGAATGAGGCTACTGTAGACTCATTAGCTGCTAAACACTGTCATATATTACTGTACTTAAAAAGTACAGCATTGTATCAGGGTACTGTGGACTACATGAAAAGAGACATAGAGGAGCTCTCTGATTATGTAGCCCAGGCAGGTATGACCCTAACCCTGAGCAGTATCCTTCCTTCACCAAGAATGATGCCACAATATAGAGACAAGATGATCAGCTTTAACAATTGGCTTAATGTCTGGTGTCATTCAAAGGGGATCCAGTGTCTGTCTGCCTGGGATGACATGCTTGACAAGCCACGCTGCTTCGCAAGGGACGGCTTGCACCTGTCACCCCTGGGATTCCGGATATTGGCTAAGGCTCTTGCCACCGCCATAGTGCCTTTTTTAGGCAAGGCTCAAATTCTAAACCTACCACCCTAGAAAACAAAAATGGGAAGAAACTGAGGGTAATGCTGCTCAATGCCAGAAGTCTAAATCTCAAAATGCACGCACTCGAGGCCCTTCTCAGTATGGAGAACATCGATGTCTGTGCTGTAACTGAAACCTGGTTCAAGGCTCCTGAGAGCACGGCGGCACTATTAGGTTTGACCTCATATCATGTGTTCCGCCCCAAAACCGACCACACCACAAAAGGAGGGTGTATCCATATTCATAAAGGATACCCACACCTCCAGGTTGGTGGCAACGCACAAAGCTGAAAAACCATCCAGGTGCAACTAACCATAGGCAAAACTGCTCTACAAATTGTAGCATGCTACAGGCCACCCTCTCAAACTCAGGAACCCCACACAGCCTTCCTGAGGACACTGGAGGGTATAAATGTATCTCCAAACACCATCATATTGGGTGACTTCAACTACCCGAATATAGACTGGGAACATTACTCAAGCCCTAACTTTCTAGCCCAACGGTTCCTGGAGTTCATAAATTCAAATGCCATGGAACAGCTAGTCACTGTTCCCACGAGAGGATAAAATATACTAGATCTCATTGTCACAAACATGGGGACAAAATGCTCCACACCGGAAGTATATCCCTCATTGGTGAGATCTGATCATAAACTAATCTCACTGGAAATCCACATCCCGCCCCACCCCAAACAAAAAAGACCATAGTGAAGAACTTCTCTAAAGCAAACTTCACACTACTCAAGACTGGTGTGGTATCCTTCAAGGCCCCTGAGCCAGAGGAAACCACAACCCAAGCTGGAAGCCCTTACAAATGCCTTCTATGAACACCTCCAGGACTGCATGGATCAGGCAATCCCAAATAAAACCAAGACTCTTTCCACAAAGGGCAAACGTCCAGTTTGGTGGACCCCAGCCATTAACAAACTTTACAATAAGAGGAGAAAGCTATTACATGATAGAACAAAATCCATAAAAGGGAAGTCACCCCTGATCATTATTAGTAAAAAATATGAGCACTCATAAAATCAACTAAGGCCAATTTTGAGAGAAAAATTGCCATGGATTCAAAGGACAATCATAAGGCCTTTTTCAGCTATGTTAGGAACCTGGGTGGAAACTCCCAGATATGCTCAGAATTAGTCCAAAATGATACAAAAATCACTGAACCCACAGACATTGCCAACATACTGGCAGACAGGTACAGTGCAAACTTCACCCCTCTCCCCTAAAGGAGAGATAACTATCCCAGCCGAGTGTAGCCTCCCGGACATCTCAAATGCGCAGGTGAAAGCTGCTCTCTCTAAAGCTAAAAACACAGCATCAATGGGACGGATGGTGTCCCGGCTGTGTGCTACACGAGCTAAATGAGGAATTAAACCGCACATAAGGCAGCTGTTTAATCTCAGCCTTACCACAGGATACGTGCCCAAGGAGTGCGTATGGCAACTGTGGTCCCACTCCACAAAGGCGGCGCCTACGGACCCTGGTAATTACCGCCCATAAGCTTAACAAGTCTAGTCTGCAAAGCTATGGAGAGGATCATAATGGAGCTCATAAACAAAGATATAGGGGACTTGCAGTCATTGGACCCGACCCAGTTTGGCTTTGTCAAGGGAAGATCATGCCTTTTGAACTTGGTTGACTTCTTCAAAACAGTCACCAAGGCCATTGATGAGGAAAGGCAGTCCATACAGCCTACCTTGACCTTGCAAAGGCTTTCGACACAATACCCCACTGGTATTGTAGAAAACTTACCAGCTTAAATGTAAACCCATATGTCACAAGATGGGTTGCAAACTGGCTTAAGGACAGAACCCACAGGGTTAGAGTTGCTGGCGCTGTGTCAGACTCCAAGCCGGTCACAAGTGGTGTCCCACAGGGCTCGGTCCTTGGCCCCCTATTGTTTGGCATCTACTTCTCAGAAGTACAGGCCAACATGGGAGGACTTTGGCTGACAAAGTTTGCAGGCGACTGCAAACTGGCCATAGTGGAAAGTGCATCGGACACGGATATCCTTCAGAAGGGACTCACGGAAACAGATAGCTGGTGCCAGAGCCATGGCCTGAAGTTAAACGCCAAAAATGTATAGTCATACCCTTCGGGAAAACAACAAGGTAACCCCAAGCTACCATATAGGTGGCAATCCACTAAGCACAGAAGAGGTTATCAGGGACCTGGGGACCCAGGTTGACAGTGGCCTTTCTTTTGACACTCACGTTGTTAAAGTGGTTAGAAAGACCTTCTACATTGCCCACCTGATCATGAAGGGATTCACATCCAGATCTAGTGAGGTCATTGTTCCCTGTACTCTTCACTTATCAGACCAATGATCGAGTACAATGCCCCATTCGGGATGTATCTCACCCGACATCTGCAGCAATTGGAGAGACCCCAAAAGTTCCTCACCAAAAGGATAAAGGGACTCCAAAATCTGTCATATGCTGCCAGATTGAAGAAACTCCAGCTCTATTCAGTCGCATACCGTCTGCTCAGAGGTGACATGTGCCTGACATACAAGGCCATGTCCAACCCGGAATTAATGGACATGCTCCACCTCAAAAAATCCAAATCCACCAAAACCACTAGAGCAAGTGACTTAAACCTTAGCACAGATATAAATAGGACGTGCTGGAGGGATAGATTTATCACTCAGAGACTCTCTATGCTGTGGAATAAAATCCTGGTCCATGTGAGGCAGAGCACCTCGCTGACTCTGTTCAAGAGAAATCTAGACCTGTGGAAGGGAGATCGTAGGTTTACCCCAGGAATCATCTCTGTGTCACTGCTGGAAAGAGGCACAACAAACTAATGGGCACAGTATTTTTTCATATAAGGGGTGGCGTAAGCCACAAAAATTTGGGCTAGGCTTATAAATGCCTTAGGGCAGATAGCCTAGTATAAACCTATGAACCTATGAACCTATTAAATTCTAAACACTGTCATATATTACTGTACTTCAACAGTACAGCATTGAATCAGGGTACTGTGGATGCATTAGTTACTGAACACTGTCATATATTACTGTACTTAGTACAGCATTAAATCAGGGTACTGTGGACGCATTAGTTACTGAACACTGTCATATATTACTGTACATAAACAGTACAGCATTGAATCAGGGTACTGTGGACAGATTTGATACTGAACACAGTCATATCTTACTGTACATAAATAGTGCAGCATTGAATCAGGGTACTGTGGATGTATTAGTTAGTGAAAACCATCTTATATTACTGTACTTAAATAGTACAGCATTGAATCAGGGTACTGTGGGTGCATTAGTTATTGACACTGTCATATATTACTGTACTTAAACAGTACAGCATTGGTTCAGGGTATTCTGGATAGGTTAGTTACTGAACATTGTCAAATATTACTTTACTGAAACAGTACAGCATTGAATCAGGGTACTGTGGATGTTTTCATTACTGAACACTGTCATATATTACTGTACTTAGTACAGCATTGAATCAGGGTACTGCGGACGATTCGTTACTGAACACTGTCATATATTACTGTACCTAAACAATATTACCTAGTGCCATTAAATTGAATTAAAGTGACATTAATAAAACAACACTGTATCATATTGCTGTGCCTAAACAGTACATCATTGAATCAGGGTACTGAGGACACATTACTTACTTAACATGTCATATCTTTTTGTACCTAGTGCAGCATTCAATCAGGGTACTGTGGACAGGTTAGTTACTGAACACTGTCATATATTACTCTACTTAACAAGTACAGCATTGAATCAGAGTACTGTGGGCACATTAAATACTGAACACTGTCATATATTACTGTACTTCAACAGTACAGCATTGAATCAGGGTACTGTGGATGCATTAGTTACTGAACACTGTCATATATTAGTGTACATAAACAGTACAGCATTTAATCTGGGTACTGTGTGTACATTAGTTACTGAACACTGTCATGCGTTACTGTACTTAAACAGTACAGCATTGAATCAGGATACTGTGGACACATTAATTACTGAACGCTGTCATAAATTACTATACTTAAACAGTACAGCATTGAATCAGGGTACTCTGGACGCATTAGTTACGGAACATGTCATATCTTACTCTACCTAATGCAGCATTGAATCAGGGTACTGTAGAGAGGTTAGTTACTGAACACAGTCATATATTACTATACTTAAACAGTACAGCATTGAATCAGGGTACTGCGGACAGGTTAGTTACTCAACACTGTCATATATTACTGTATTTAAACAGTACAGCATTGAATCATTGTACTGTGGATGGGTTAGTTACTGAACAGTGTCATATATTACTGTACTTAAATAGTACAGCATTGACTCAGGGTACTGTGGACAGATTCGTTACTGAACACTGTCATACATTACTGTACATAAACAGTACAGCATAGAATCAGGGTTCTGTGGAAGGATTAGTTACTGAACACTGTCATATATGACTGTACTTAGTACATCATTGAATTAGGGTACTCTGGACAGAGTAGTTACTGAAAAACTGTCATATATTACTGTACTTAAACAGTACAGCGATGAATCAGGGTACTGTGGACAGATTAGTTTGCTGAACACTGTCATATATATTACTGTACTTAAACAGTACAGCATTGAATTAGGGTACTGTGGACAAATTAGTTTCTGAAAACTGTCATATATTACTGTACTTATTAGAGCATTGAATCAGGGTACTCTGCCTGATTAGTAACTGAACACTGTCATATATATTACTGTACCTAGTGCAGCACTGAATAAGGGTACTGTGGACCTGTTAGTTACTGAACACTGTCAAATATTACTGTACTTAAACAGTACAGCATTGAATCAGGTTACTGTGGACGCATTAGTTATTGACCATTGTCATATATTACTCTACTTAAACAGTACAACATTGAATCAAGGTAGTGTGGGCAGATTAGTTACTGAACACTGTCATATATTACATTACATAAACATTACAGCATTGAATCAGGGCACTGTGGATGCATTCGTTACTGAACGCTGTCATATTACTGTACTTAAACAGTACAGCATTGAATCAGGGTACTGTGGATGCTTTAAATACTGAAGACTGTCATATATTACTTTACTTAAACAGTACAGTAATGAATCAGGGTACTGTAGATGCATTAGTTACTGAACACTGTCTGATATCACTGTACATAAACAGTACAGCATTGAATCAGGGTACTGTGAACGGCTTAGTTACTGAACACTGTCATATATTACTGTACTTAAACAGTACAGCATTGAATCAGGGTACTGTGGACACATTAGTTATTGACCACTGTCATATATTACTGTACTTAAAAAGTACAGCATTGAATCAGGGTACTGCGGACTGATTAGTTACTGAGCACTGCCATATATTACTGTACTTAAACAGTACAACATTGAATCAGGGTACTGTGGACGCACTAAATACTGAACACTGTCATATATTACTTTACTTAAACAGTACAGCATTGAATCAGGGTACTGGGGATGCATTAGTTACTGAACACTGTCATATATTACTGTAGTTAAACAGTATGTCATTGAATCAGGATACAGTGGACGCATTAGTTACTGAACACTAATATATTACTGTATTTAAACTGTTCAGCATTGAATCAGGGTACTGTGGATGCATTAGTTACTGAACACTGTCATATATTACTGTAATTAAACAGTACAGTATTGAATCAGGGTACTGTGGACAGATTAGTTACTGAACACTGTCATATATTACTGTACATAAACAGTACAGCATTGAATCAGGGTACTGTGGAAGGATTAGTTACTGAACACCATCAAATATTACTGTACTTAGTACAGCATTGAATTAGGGTACTCTGGACAGATTAGTTACTGAAAAACTGACATATATTACTGTACTTAGACACTACAGCATTGAATCAGGGTACTGCGGATGCATTAGTTACTGAACACTGTCATATATTACTGTACTTAAACAGTACAGAATTGAATTAGGATACTGTGGACAGATTATTTACAGACCACTGTCATATATTACTGTACTTAAACAGTACAGCGATGAATTAGGGTACTGTGGACAGATTAGTTTGCTGAACACTGTCATATATTACTGTACTTAAACAGTACAGCATTGAATCAGTGTACTGTGGAAGGGTAAGTTACTGAACACTGTCATATATTACTGTACTTAAGCAGTACAGCATTGAATTACGGTACTGTGGACGAATTAGTTTCTGAAAACTGTCATATATTACTGTACTTAGTAGAGCATTGAATCAAGGTACTGTGCATGATTAGTAACTGAACACTGTCATATATTACTATACCTAGTGCAGCATTGAATAAGGGTACTGTGGACGGGTTAGTTACTGAACACTGTCATATATTACTATACTTAAATATTACACCATTGAATCAGGGTACTGTGGACCGGTTAGTTACTAAACAATGCCATATATTACTGTACTTAAACAGCACTACATTGAATCAGGGTACTGTGGACGGGTTAGTTACTGAACTCTGTCATATATTACTGTACTTAAACAGTACAGCATTGAATCAGTGTACTGTGGACAGAATAGTTACTGAACACTGTCATATACTTAAACAGTACAGTTTTGAATCAGAGTGCTGTGGACGGATTAGTTACTGAACACTGTCATATATTACTGAACTTAAACAGTGCAGCATTGAATCAGGGTACCGTGGATGGCTAAGTTACTGAACACTGTCATATATTACTGTACTTAAACAGTACAGCATTGAATCAGGGTACTGTGGATGCATTAGTTATTGACCACTGTCATATATTACTGTACTTAAACAGTACAGCATTGAATCTAGGTACTGTGGACAGATTAGTTACTGAACACTGTCATATATTACATTACTTAAACAGTACAGCATTGAATCAGGGTACTATGGATGCATTAGTTACTGAACACTGTCATATTACTGTACTTAAACAGTACAGCATTGAATCAGGGTACTGTGGACGCTTTAAATACTGAAGACTGTCATATATTACTGTACTTAAACAGTACAGAATTAAATTAGGGTACTGTGGAAACAATTGCTGAACACTGTTATATATTACTGTACATAAACAGTACAGCATTGAATCAGGGTAATGTTGACAGATTAGTTACTGAACACTGTCATATATTACTGCACTTAAACAGTACAGCAATGAATCATGGTACTGTGCACAGATCAGTTACTGAACACTGTTATTTATTACTGTACTTAAACAGTACAGCATTGAATTAGGGTACTGCAGACGCATTCATTACTGAAAACTGTCATATATAACTGTACTTATTACAGCACTGAATCAGGGTACTGTGGACGAATAGTTACTGAACACTGTCATATATTACTATACTTAAACATTACAGCATTGAATCAGGGTACTGTGGACAGGTTAGTTACTCAACACTGTCATATAGTACTGTTCTTAATCAGTACTATATTGAATCAGGATACTGTGGATGGGTTAGTTATTAAACACTGTCATATATTACTGTACTTAAACAGTACAGCAATGAATCTGGGTACTGTAGATGCATTAGTTACTGAACACTGTCATATATTACTGTACTTAAACAGTACAGCATTGAATCAGGGTACTGTGGACGCATTAGTTATTGACCACTGTCATATATTACTGTACTTAAAAAGTACAGCATTGAATCAGGGTACTGCGGACTGATTAGTTACTGAGCACTGCCATATATTACTGTACTTAAACAGTACAGCATTGAATCAAGGTACAGTGGACAGATTAGTTACTGGACACTGTCATATATTATACTACTTAAACAGTACAGCATTGAATCACAGTTCTGTGGATGCATTAGTTACTGAACACTGTCATATTACTGTACTTAAACAGTACAACATTGAATCAGGGTACTGTGGACGCACTAAATACTGAACACTGTCATATATTACTTTACTTAAACAGTACAGCATTGAATCAGGATACTGGGGATGCATTAGTTACTGAACACTGTCATATATTACTGTAGTTAAACAGTATGTCATTGAATCAGGATACAGTGGACGCATTAGTTACTGAACACTAATATATTACTGTATTTAAACTGTTCATCATTGAATCAGGGTACTGTGGATGCATTAGTTACTGAACACTGTCATATATTACTGTAATTAAACAGTACAGTATTGAATCAGGGTACTGTGGACAGATTAGTTACTGAACACTGTCATATATTCCTGTACATAAACAGTACAGCATTGAATCAGGGTACTGTGGAAGGATTAGTTACTGAACACCGTCAAATATTACTGTACTTAGTACAGCATTGAATTAGGGTACTCTGGACGGATTAGTTACTGAAAAACTGTCATATATTACTGTACTTAAACACTACAGCATTGAATCAGGGTACTGTGGATGCATTAGTTACTGAACACTGTCATATATTACTGTACTTAAACAGTACAGAATTGAATTAGGGTACTGTGGACAGATTATTTACAGACCACTGACATATATTACTGTACTTAAACAGTACAGCGATGAATCAGGGTACTGTGGACAGATTAGTTTGCTGAACACTGTCATATATTACTGTACTTAAACAGTACAGCATTGAATCAGTGTACTGTGGAAGGGTAAGTTACTGACCACTGTCATATATTACTGTACTTAAGCAGTACAGCATTGAATTACGGTACTGTGGACAAATTAGTTTCTGAAAACTGTCATATATTACTGTACTTAGTAGAGCATTGAATCAAGGTACTGTGCATGATTAGTAACTGAACACTGTCATATATTACTATACCTAGTGCAGCATTGAATAAGGGTACTGTGGATGGGTTAGTTACTGAACACTGTCATATATTACTATACTTAAATATTACACCATTGAATCAGGGTACTGTGGACCAGTTAGTTACTAAACAGTGCCATATATTACTGTACTTAAACAGCACTACATTGAATCAGGGTACTGTGGACGGATTAGTTACTGAACACTGTCATATATTACTGTACTTAAACAGTACAGCATTGAATCAGGGTACCGTGGTCGGCTAAGTTACTGAACACTGTCATATATTACTGTACTTAAACAGTACAGCATTGAATCAGGGTACTGTGAACGGGTTAGTTACTGAACACTGTCAAATATTACTGTACTTAAACAGTACAGCATTGAATCAGGGTACTGTGGATGCATTAGTTATTGACCACTGTCATATATTACTGTACTTAAACAGTACAGCATTGAATCAAGGTACTGTGGACAGATTAGTTACTGAACACTGTCATATATTACATTACTTAAACAGTACAGCATTGAATCAGGGTACTATGGATGCATTAGTTACCGAACACTGTCATATTACTGTACTTAAACAGTACAGCATTGAATCAGGGTACTGTGGATGCTTTAAATACTGAAGACTGTCATATATTACTGTACTTAAACAGTACAGAATTAAATTAGGGTACTGTGGAAACAATTGCTGAGCACTGTTATATATTACTGTACATAAACAGTACAGCATTGAATCAGGGTAATGTTGACAGAGTAGTTACTGAACACTGTCATATATTACTGCACTTAAACAGTACAGCAATGAATCATGGTACTGTGCACAGATCAGTTACTGAACACTGTTATTTATTACTGTACTTAAACAGTACAGCATTGAATTAGGATACTGCAGACGCATTCATTACTGAAAACTGTCATATATTACTGTACTTATTACAGCACTGAATCAGGGTACTGTGGACGATTAGTTACTGAACACTGTCATATATTACTATACTTAAACATTACAGCATTGAATCAGGGTACTGTGGACAGGTTAGTTACTCAACACTGTCATATAGTACTGTTCTTAATCAGTACTATATTGAATCAGGGTACTGTGGATGGGTTAGTTATTGAACACTGTCAAATATTACTGTACTTAAACAGTACAGCATTGAATCAGGGTACTGTGGACGCATTAGTTATTGACCACTGTCATATATTACTGTACTTAAAAAGTACAGCATTGAATCAGGGTACAGTGGACAGATTAGTTACTGGACACTGTCATATATTATGCTACTTAAACAGTACAGCATTGAATCACAGTTCTATGGATGCATTAGTTACTGAACACTGTCATATTACTGTACTTAAACAGTACAGCATTGAATCAGGGTACTGTGGACGCATTAGTTATTGACCACTGTCATATATTACTGTACTTAAAAAGTACAGCATTGAATCAGGGTACTGCGGACTGATTAGTTACTGAGCACTGCCATATATTACTGTACTTAAACAGTACAGCATTGAATCAAGGTACAGTGGACAGATTAGTTACTGGACACTGTCATATATTATACTACTTAAACAGTACAGCATTGAATCACAGTTCTATGGATGCATTAGTTACTGAACACTGTCATATTACTGTACTTAAACAGTACAACATTGAATCAGGGTACTGTGGACGCACTAAATACTGAACACTGTCATATATTACTTTACTTAAACAGTACAGTATTGAATCAGGGTACTGGGGACGCATTAGTTACTGAACACTGTCATATATTACTGTAGTTAAACAGTACGTCATTGAATCAGGATACTGTGGACGCATTAGTTACTGAACACTAATATATTACTGTATTTAAACTGTTTTGAATCAGGGTACTGTGGGTGCATTAGTTACTGAATACTGTCATATATTACTATACTTAAATATTACACCATTGAATCAGGGTACTGTGGACTGGTTAGTTACTAAACACTGTCATATATTACTGTACTTAAACAGTACTACATTAAATCAGGGTACTGTGGATGGGTTTGTTACTGAACACTGTCATATATTACTGTACTTAAACAGTACAGCATTGAATCAGTGTACTGTGGACAGAATAGTTACTGAACACTGTCATATACTTAAACAGTACAGTTTTGAATCAGAGTGCTGTGGACGGATTAGTTACTGAACACTGTCATATATTACTGAACTTAAACAGTACAGCATTGAATCAGGGTACCGTGGACGGCTAAGTTACTGAACACTGTCATATATTACTGTACTTAAAACAGTACAGCATTGAATCAGGGTACTGTGGATGGGTTAGTTATTGAACACTGTCAAATATTACTGTACTTAAACAGTACAGCATTGAATCAGGGTACTGTGGACGCATTAGTTATTGACCACTGTCATATATTACTGTACTTAGTACAGCATTGAATCAAGGTACTGTGGACAGATTAGTTACAGAACACTGTCATATATTACATTACTTAAACAGTACAGCATTGAATCAGGGTACTATGGATGCATTAGTTACTGAACACTGTCATATTACTGTACTTAAACAGTGCAGCATTGAATCAGGGTACTGTGGACGCTTTAAATACTGAAGACTGTCATATATTACTGTACTTAGTACAGAATTAAATTAGGATACTTTGGAAACAATTGCTGAACACTGTCATATATTACTGTACATAAACAGTACAGCATTGAATCAGGGTAATTTTGACAGATTAGTTACTGAACACTGTCATATATTACTGTACTTAAACAGTACAGCAATGAATCACGGTACTGTGCACAGATCAGTTACTGAACACTGTCATTTATTACTGTACTTAAACAGTACAGCATTGAATTAGGGTACTGCAGACGCATTCATTACTGAAAACTGTCATATATTACTGTACTTATTACAGCACTGAATCAGGGTACTATGGACGATTAGTTACTGAACACTGTCATATATTACTGTACCTAGTGCAGCATTGAATCAGGCTACTGTGGATGGGTTAGTTACTGAACACTGTCATATATTACTATACTTAAACATTACAGCATTGAATCAGGGTACTGTGGACAGGTTAGTTACTCAACACTGTCATATAGTACTGTACTTAATCAGTACGATATTGAATCAGGGTACTGTGGATGGGTTAGTTACTAAACACTGTCATATATTACTGTACTTAAACAGTACAGCAATGAATCAGGGTACTGTAGATGCATTAGTTACTGAACACTGTCTGATATCACTGTACATAAACAGTACAGCATTGAATCAGGGTACTGTGGACGGCTTAAATACTGAACACTGTCATATATTACTGTACTTAAACAGTACAGCATTGAATCAGGGTACTGTGGATGCATTAATTATTGACCACTGTCATATATTACTGTACTTAAAAAGTACAGCATTGAATCAGGGTACTGCGGACTGATTAGTTACTGATCACTGCCATATATTACTGTACTTAAACAGTACAGCATTGAATCAGGGTACTGTGATCAGATTAGTTACTGAACACTGTCATATATTACTGTACTTAAACAGTACAGCATTGAATCAAGGTACAGTGGACAGATTAGTTACTGGACACTGTCATATATTATACTACTTAAACAGTACAGCATTGAATCACGGTTCTGTGGATGCATTAGTTACTGAACACTGTCATATTACTGTACTTAAACAGTACAACATTGAATCCGGGTACTGTGGATGCACTAAATACTGAGCACTGTCATATATTACTTTATTTAAATAGTACAGCATTGAATCAGGGTACTGGGGATGCATTAGTTACTGAACACTGTCATATATTACTGTAGTTAAACAGTACGTCATTGAATCAGGATACTGTGGACGCATTAGTTGCTGAACACTAATATATTACTGTACTTAAACTGTTTTGAATCAGGGTACTTTGGGTGCATTAGTTACTGAACTCTGTCATATATTACTGTACTTAGTATGGCATTGAATCAGGATACTGTGGACGATTAGTTACTGAACACTGTCATATATTACTGTACTTAAACACTACAGCATTGAATCAGGGTACTGTGGATGCATTAGTTACTGAACTCTGTCATATATTACTGTACTTAAACAGTACAGAATTGAATAAGGATACTGTGGGCAGATTATTTACAGACCACTGTCATATATTACTGTACTTAAACAGTACAGCGATGAATCAGGGTACTGTGGACAGATTAGTTTGCTGAACACTGTCATATATTACTATACTTACAGTACAGCATTGAATCAGTGTACTGTGGACGGGTAAGTTACTGAACACTGTCATATATTACTGTACTTAAGCAGTACAGCATTGAATTAGGGTACTGTGGACGAATTAGTTTCTGAAAACTGTCATATATTAATGTACTTATTAAAGCATTGAATCAAGGTACTGTGCATGATTAGTAACTGAACACTGTCATATATTACTATACCTAGTGCAGCATTGAATAAGGGTACTGTGGACGGGTTAGTTACTGAACACTGTCATATATTACCATACTTAAATATTACACCATTGAATCAGGGTACTGTGGACCGGTTAGTTACCAAACACTGCCATATATTACTGTACTTAAACAGTACTACATTGAATCAGGGTACTATGGACGGGTTAGTTACTGAACACTGTCATATATTACTGTACTTAAACAGTACAGCATTGAATCAGTGTACTGTGGACAGAATAGTTACTGAACACTGTCATATATTTAAACAGTACAGTTTTGAATCAGAGTGCTGTGGACGGATTAGTTACTGAACACTGTCATATATTACTGAACTTAAACAGTACAGCATTGAATCAGGGTACCATGGACGGCTAAGTTACTGAACACTGTCATATATTACTGTACTTAAACAGTACAGCATTGAATCAGGGTACTATGGATGCATTAGTTACTGAACACTGTCATATTGCTGTACTTAAACAGTACAGCATTGAATCAGGGTTCTGTGGCCGCTTTAAATACTGAAGACTGTCATATATTACTGTACTTAAACAGTACAGAATTAAATTAGGGTACTGTGGAAACAATTGCTGAACACTGTCATATATTACTGTACATAAACAGTACAGCATTGAATCAGGGTAATGTTGACAGATTAGTTACTGAACACTGTCATATAGTACTGTACTTAAACAGTACAGCAATGAATCACGGTACTGTGCACAGATCAGTTACTGAACACTGTCATTTATTACTGTACTTAAACAGTACAGCATTGAATTAGGGTACTGCAGACACATTCATTACTGAAAACTGTCATATATTACTGTACTTATTACAGCACTGAATCAGGGTACTGTGGACGATTAGTTACTGAACACTGTCATATATTACTGTACCTAGTTCAGCATTGAATCAGGGTACTGTGCACGGGTTAGTTACTGAACACTGTCATATATTACTATACTTAAACATTACAGCATTGAATCAGGGTACTGTGGACAGGTTAGTTACTCAACACTGTCATATAGTACTGTACTTAATCAGTACTATATTGAATCATGGTACTGTGGATGGGTTAGTTACTAAACACTGTCATATATTACTGTACTTAAACAGTACAGCAATGAATCAGGGTACTGTAGATGCATTAGTTACTGAACACTGTCTGATATCACTGTACATAAACAGTACAGCATTGAATCAGGGTACTGTGGACGCATAAGTTATTGACCACTGTCATATATTACTGTACTTAAAAAGTACAGCATTGAATCAGGGTACTGCGGACTGATTAGTTACTGATCACTGCCATATATTACTGTACTTAAACAGTACAGCATTGAATCAGGGTACTGTGATCAGATTAGTTACTGAACACTGTCATATATTACTGTACTTAAACAGTACAGCATTGAATCAAGGTACAGTGGACAGATTAGTTACTGGACACTGTCATATATTATACTACTTAAACAGTACAGCATTGAATCACGGTTCTGTGGATGCATTAGTTACTGAACACTGTCATATTACTGTATTTAAACAGTACAACATTGAATCAGGGTACTGTGGACGCACTAAATACTGAACACTGTCATATATTACTTTACTTAAACAGTACAGCATTGAATCAGGGTACTGGGGATGCATTAGTTACTGAACATTGTCATATATTACTGTAGTTAAACAGTACGTCATTGAATCAGGATACTGTGGACGCATTAGTTACTGAACACTAATATATTACTGTACTTAAACTGTTTTGAATCAGGGTACTGTGGGTGCATTAGTTACTGAACTCTGTCATATATTACTGTATTAGTATGGCATTGAATCAGGATACTGTGGACGATTAGTTACTGAACACTGTCATATATTACTGTGCTTAAACAGTACAGCATTTAATCAGGGTACTGTGATCAGATTAGTTACTGAACACTGTCATATATTACTGTACTTAAACAGTGCAGAGTTGAATCAGGGTACTGTGGGTGCATTAGTTGCTGAACACTGTCATATATTACTGTACTTAAACACTACAGCATTGAATCTGGGTACCGTGGATTCATTAGTTACTGAACACTGTCAGATATTACTGTACTTAAACAGTACATCATTGAATCACGATACTGTGGTCGGGACAGTTACTCAACACTATTATATATTACTGTACTTAAACAGTACAGCATTGAATCACGGTACTCTGGACAGGTTAATTACTGAACACTGTCAGATAGTACTGTACTTAAGCAGTACAGCATTGAATTGGGGTGCTGTGGACGGGTTAGTTACTGGGCGCTGTCATATATTACTGTACTTAAACAGTGCAGCATTGAATCAGGGTACTGTGGATGCATTAGTTACTCAACAATGTCATATATTACTGTACTTAAACAGTACAGAATTGAATCAGGGTACTGTGGACACATTACTTGCTGAACACTGTCATATATTACTGTACTTAAACAGTACAGCATTGAATCGGGGTACTGTGGGTGCTTTAGTTACTGAACACAGTCATATCTTACTGTACTTAAACAATACAGCATTGAATCAGGGTACTGTGGGCAGATTACTTACTGAACACAGTCATATCTTACTGTACTTAAACAGTACAGGTTTAAATCATTAATAACTGAACACTGTCATATATTGCTGTACCTAAACAGTACATCATTGAATCAGGGTACTGAGGACACATTACTTACTTAACATGTCATATCTTTCTGTACCTAGTACAGCATTCAATCAGGGTACTGTGGACAGGTTAGTTCATAGGTTCATAGGTAGGTAATAGGCTATCGGCCCTAGGGCCCATACAAGCCTAGCCAAAAAATGTACCCTGGCTTTCGCCACCCAAGAAAATTTTTTTCCTGTGCCCCTGTTGAGCAGAGCCACAGAAGTGATCCCTGGGGTGAATTTCCCATTTCCCATCCAATCATCAATATTTTCCTTGAAGAGTGTTAATGAGGAGCTCTGTTTGACATAGATAGGTAGTCTGTTCCAGAGTATGGGAAGTCTCTGGGACAGGAATCTATCCCTCCAGCATGTTCTGTTTATTGTTGTGACAAGGTTTCGGTCCCTAGAGTGTGCAGCTCCGAGGGATTGGGATTTTTTTAAGTGGAGGATGTCCACCAGCTCTGGGTTTGACATAGCTTTGTATGTTAGGCAGAGATCGCCCCTGACTAGGCGATATGCGATGGAGTAAAGCTGTAGTTTTTTGAGACGGTCTGCATAGGGCATCTGTTTGAGGCCAGTAATCCTCTTTGTGAGGTATTCCTGTGGTCTTTCCAGTTGTTGTAGAGGTCTTGTGAGGTACATACCAAAAGAGGCGTTGTACTCTATAATGGGTCTAATGAGTGATGAGTAAAGGGGAACAATGACCTCTTTTTTTCTGCATGAGAATCCTTTTGTGATGAGATGAGTCACGTAGAAGGATACCCTGACCACTGTGGTGATGTGATTATAAAAGGAGAGACTACTGTCCACCTGTGACCCAAGGTCTCTTATCACATTTTCGGCATTAAGTAGACTACCAGCTATGTGGTAGTTCATGGGTACAGAGTTTTTACCAAAGGGGATGAGAGTACACTTTTTGGCATTGAGCTTCAGGTCATGAACACTGTCATATATTACTCTACTTAAAAAGTACAGCATTGAATCAGGGTACTGTGGACGCATTAGTTACTGAACGCTGTCATAAGTTACTATACTTAAACAGTACAGCATTGAATCAGGGTACTGTGGACGCATTAGTTACTGAACATGTCATATCTTACTATACCTAATGCAGCATTGAATCAGGGTACTGTGGACAGGTTAGTTACTGAAGACAGTCATATATTACTATTCTTAAACAGTACAACATTGAATCAGGGTACTGTGGACAGGTTAGTTACTCAACACTGTCATATATTACTGTATTTAAACAGTACAGCATTGAATCATTGTACTGTGGGTGGGTTAGTTACTGAACAGTGTCTTATATTACTGTACTTAAACAGTACAGCATTGAATCAAGGTACTGTGGACAGATTAGTTACTGAACACTGTCATATATTACTGTACATAAACAGTATAGCATTGAATCAGGGTACTGTGGACAGATTAGTTACTGAACACTGTCATATATTGCTGTACTTAGTACAGCATTGAATTAAGGTACTCTGGACAGATTAGTTACTGAAAAACTGTCATATATTACTGTACGTAAACACTACAGCATTGAATCAGGGTACTGTGGAAGCATTACTTACTGAACACTGTCATATATTACTGTGCTTAAACAGTACAGAACTGAATTAGGGTACTGTGGACGCATTAATTGCTGAGCACTGTCATATATTACTTTACTTCAACAGTATGGCATTAAATCAGAGTACTGTGGACAGATTAGTTACTGAACACTTTCATATATTACTGTACATAAACAGTACAGCATTGAGTCAGGGTACTGTGGACAGATTAGTTTGCTGAACACTGTCATATATTACTGTACTTAAACACATTGGATCAGGGAACTGTGGACGGGTTAGTTACTGAACAATGTCATATATTACTGTACTTAAACAGTACAGCATTGAATCAGGGTACTTTGGACAGTATAATTACCGAACACTGCCATATATTACTGTACTTAAACAGTACAGCATTGAATCACAGTGCTGTGGATGGATTAGTTACTGAACAATGTCATATATTATTGAACTTAAACAGTACAGCATTGAATCAGGGTACTGTGGATGGCTAAGTTACGGAACACTGTCATATATTACTGTACTTAAACATTACAGCATTGAATCAGGGTGCTGTGCACGGGTTAGTTACTGAACACGGTCAAATATTACTGTACTTAAGCAGTACAGCATTGAATCAGGGTACTGCGGACGCATTAGTTTTTGACCACTGTAATATATTACTGTACTTAAAAAGTACAGCATTGAATCAGGGTACTATGGACAGATTAGTTACTGAACACTGTCATATATTACTGCACTTAAACAGTACAGCAATGAATCATGGTACTGTGCACAGATCAGTTACTGAACACTGTCATATATTACATTACTTAAACAGTACAGCATTGAATCAGGGTACTATGGCTGCATTAGTTACTGAATACTGTCATATTACTGTACTAAAACAGTACAGCGTTGAATCTGGGTACTGTGGACGCTTTAAATACTGAAGACTGTCATATATTACTGTACTTAAACAGTACAGCATTAAATCAGAGTACTGTGGAGAGATTAGTTACTGAACACTTTCATATATTGCTGTACATAAAGAGTACAGCATTGAATCAGGGTAATGTGGACAGATCAGTTACTGAACACTGTCATATATTACTGTACTTAAACAGTACAGCATTGAATCAGGGTACTGTGCACAGATTAGTTACTGAACACTGTCATTTATTACTTTACTTAAACAGTACAGCATTGAATTAAGGTACTGCAGACACATTCATTACTGAAAACTGTCATATATTACTGTACTTATTACAGCATTCAATCAGGGTACTGTGGATGATTAGTTACTGAACACTGTCATATATTACTGTACCTAGTGCAGCATTGAATCAGGGTACTGTGGACGGGTTAGTTACTGAACACTGTCATATATTACTATACTTAAACATTACAGCATTGAATCAGGGTACTGTGGACAGTTACTCAACACTGTCATATAGTACTGTACTTAAACAGTACTACATTGAATCAAGGTACTGTGGATGGGTTAGTTACTGAACACTGTCATATATTACTGTACTTAGTACAACATTGAATCAAGGTACTGTAGATGCATTAGTTACTGAACACTGTCTGATATCACTGTACATAAATAGTACAGCATTGAATCAGGGTACTGTGGACTGATTAGTTAATGATCACTGCCATATATTACTGTACTTAAACAGTACAGCATTGAATCAGGGTACTGTGGTCAAATTAGTTACTGAACACTGTCATATATTCCTGTACTTAAACAGTACAGCATTGAATCAAGGTACTGTGGACAGATTAGTTACTAAACACTGTCATATATTACACTACTTAAACAGTACAGCATTAAATCACGGTTCTGTGGATGCATTAGTTACTGAACACTGTCATATTACTGTACTTAAACAGTACAGCATTGAATCAGGGTTCTGTGGATGCATTAAATACTGAACACTGTCATATATTACTGTACTTAAAAAGTACAGCATTGAATCAGGGTACTGTGGACAGATTAGTTACTGAACACTGTCATATATTACTGTACTTAAACTGTTCAGCATTGAATCAGGGTACCATGGACGCATTAGTTACTGAACACTGTCATATATTACTGTACTTAAACAGTACAGCATTGGATCAGGGTACTGTGGGTGCATTAGTTGCTGAACTCTGTCATATATTACTGTACTTAGTACGGCATTGAATCAGGATACTGTGGACGATTAGTTACTGAACACTGCCATATATTACTGTAATTAGTAGAGCATTAAATCAGGGTACTGTGGACAGATTAGTTACTGAACATTGTCATATGTTACTGTACTTAAACAGTAGAGAGTTCAATCAGGGTACTGTTTGTGCATTAGTTACTGAACACTGTCATATATTACTGTACTTAAACAGTACATCATTGATTAATGCTACTGTGGTCGGGTTAGTTACTGAACACTGTCATATATTACTGTACGTAAACAGTACAGCATTGAGTCTGGGTACTGTGGACGGTTTCGTTACTGGACGCTGTCATATATTACTGTACTTAAACAGTACAGCATAGAATCAGGGTACTGTGGATGCATTAGTTACTGAACACTGTCATATATTACTGTACATACACAGTACAGCATTGAATAAGGGTACTGTGGACAGATCAGTTACTGAACACTGTCATATATTACTGTACTTAAACACTATAACATTGAATCAGGGTGCTATGGATGCATTAGTTACTGAACACTGTCATATATTACTGTACTTAAACAGTACAGCATTGAATCAGGGTACTCTGGTCGCATTAATTCCTGAACACTGTCATATATTACTTAACTTAAACAGTACAGCACTGAATCAGGGTACTGTGGATGCATTAGTTATTGAACACTGTCATATATTACTGTACTTAAACAGTACAGCATTGATTCAGGGTACTGTGGACAGGTTAGTTACTTAACCCTGTCATATAGTACTGTACTGAAACAGTACAGCATTAAATCAGGGTACTGTGAACGCATTCATTACTGAACACTGTCATATATTACTGTACTTAGTACAGCTTTGAATCAGGGTACTATGGACGATTAGTTACTGAACCCTGTCATATAGTCCTGTACTTAAACAGTACAGCATTAAATCAGGGTACCGTAGACACATTAGCTACTGAACACTGTCATATATTACTTTACTTAAACAGTACAGCATTGAATCAGGGTACTGTGTATGGGATATTTACTGAACACTGTCATATATTACTGTACTTAAACAGTACAGCATTGAATTAGGGTACTGTGGATGTATTAGTTACTGTACATAGTCATATATTACTGTACCTAAATAGTACAGCATTGAATTAGGGTACTGTGGAAGCATTAATTAATGAACACTGGCATATATTGCTGTACTTAAATAGTACATCATTGAATCATGGTACTGAGGAAACATTAGTTATTTAACATGTCATATCTTACTGTAACTAGTGCAGTATTGAATCTGGGTACGTTGGACAGGTTAGTTACTGAACACTGTCATATATTATACAACTTAACAGTACAGCATTGAATCAGGGCACTGTGGACACAATTAATGAACACTGTCATATTTTACTGTACTTAAACAGTACAGCATTGAATCAGGGTACTGCGTGTGCATTAGTTACTGAATACTGTCATATATTACTGTACTTTAACAGTACAGCATTGAATCAGGGCACTGTGGACGTATTCATTAATGAGCACTCTCATATATTACTGTACGTAGTACAGCATTGAATCAGTTTACTGTGGACAATTAGTTACTGAACTCTGTCATGTATTACTGTACTTAAAAAGTACAACATTGAATCAGGGTATTGTGGATGGATTAGTTACTGAACACTGACATATATTACTGTACTTAAACAGTAGAGCATTGCATCAGGGTAGTGTAGATGCATTAGTTACTGAACACTGTCATATATTACAGTACTTAATACAGTATTGAATCAAGGTACTGTGGACGCATTAGTTAATGAACAGTGTCATATATTAATGTTTTTAAACAGTACAGCATTGAATCATGGTACTGTGGAAGTAGTAACTGCTGAACACTGTTATATATTACTGTACATATTACAGCATTGAATCAGGGTACTGTGGACGGGTTAGTTACAGGACACTGTCATATATTACTGTACTTAAACAGTACAGTATTGAATCAGGGTACTGTGGATGCATTAGTTGCTGAACACTCACATATTACTGTACCTAAACAGTACAGCATTGAATCAGGGTACTTTGGACGCATTAATAACTCAACACTGTCATATATTACTGTACTTAAACAGTACAGCATTGAATCATGGTATTTTGGGCGCATTAATTACTCAACACTGTCATATATTACTGTACTTAAACAGTAAAACATTGAATCAGGGTACTGTGGGTGCATTAGTAACTAAACACTGTCATATATTACTGTACTTAAACAGTTCAGCATTGAATCAAGGTACTGTGGACGGATTCGTTAATGAACATTGTCATATATTACTGTACTTAAACAGTACAGCATTGAATCAGGGTACCATGGACGCATTAGTTACTGAACACTGTCATATATTACTGTACTTAAACAGTACAACATTGGATCAGGGTACTGTGGGTGCATTAGTTGCTGAACTCTGTCATATATTACTGTACTTAAACAGTACGGCACTGAATCAGGATACTGTGGACGATTAGTTACTGAACACTGCCATATATTACTGTAATTAGTAGAGCATTAAATCAGGGTTCTGTGGACGATTAGTTACTGAACACGGTCATATAGTACTGTACTTAAACAATACAGCGTTGAATCAGGGTACTGTGGACAGATTAGTTACTGAACACTGTCATATGTTACTGTACTTAAACAGTAGAGAGTTCAATCAGGGTACTGTTTGTGCATTAGTTACTGAACACTGTCATATATTACTGTACTTAAACAGTACATCATTGATTCACGGTACTGTGGTCGGGTTAGTTACTGAACACTGTCATATATTACTGTACGTAAACAGTACAGCATTGAGTCTGGGTACTGTGGACGGTTTAGTTACTGGACGCTGTCATATATTACTGTACTTAAACAGTACAGCATAGAATCAGGGTACTGTGGATGCATTAGTTACTGAACACTGTCATATATTACTGTACATACACAGTACAGCATTGAATAAGGGTACTGTGGACAGATCAGTTACTGAACACTGTCATATATTACTGTACTTAAACACTACAACATTGAATCAGGGTGCTATGGATGCATTAGTTACTGAACACTGTCATATATTACTGTACTTAAACAGTACAGCATTGAATCAGGGTACTCTGGTCGCATTAATTCCTGAACACTGTCATATATTACTTAACTTAAACAGTACAGCACTGAATCAGGGTACTGTGGATGCATTAGTTATTGAATACTGTCATATATTACTGTACTTAAACAGTACAGCATTGATTCAGGGTACTGTGGACAGGTTAGTTACTTAACCCTGTCATATAGTACTGTACTGAAACAGTACAGCATTAAATCAGGGTACTGTGAACGCATTCATTACTGAACACTGTCATATATTACTGTACTTAGTACAGCTTTGAATCAGGGTACTGTGGATGCATTAGTTGCTGAACACTCACATATTACTGTACCTAAACAGTACAGCATTGAATCAGGGTACTTTGGACGCATTAATAACTCAACACTGTCATATATTACTGTACTTAAACAGTACAGCATTGAATCATGGTATTGTGGGCGCATTAATTACTCAACACTGTCATATATTACTGTACTTAAACAGTAAAACATTGAATCAGGGTACTGTGGGTGCATTAGTAACTAAACACTGTCATATATTACTGTACTTAAACAGTTCAGCATTGAATCAAGGTACTGTGGACGGATTAGTTAATGAACATTGTCATATATTACTGTACTTTGTACAGCATTGAATCAGGGTACAGTGAATGGATTAGTTACTGAACACTGTCATATATTACTTTACTTAAACAGTACAGTTAAGTATTAAACAAGGATTATATATGCCATATTTTGTACTCTAGCATCTTGTGTGCAGTAAAAAGCCTTAAAAAAAGAAAACTGTGGCATTAAGATTGAATTTGTCATTTATGCTGTTTTTGTGTAAGTATACCAGCACACAAGGTGTGAATGGACTGGCAGACTTTCTAAAGCTTTTCATACCAGCTGCATAATTTTTGAATGCAATCTCAACCCTCCAAATCTAGGTGATACTGGAGAACGCTGAACCTTGCCCATGCTTTTGCGTAGCTTTAAGAACATTACAGCAGTAGTTCAACTTGACATGTTAATGTTTTGACACTTTCTGGAAATTGTTAGAGGGCACTGCCCCTTTAATTCTCCATTGCATCTTAACTCATTCAAGCCTGTAGTACTTTTTCTGTATTTTCTCATTTTTAACACCCATATCTCCTTGAGGCATCCCATCAGGGATTTTTTTGGCCCAACTTCCTTAACTGCATGACTTACCAATTAATATTATGCAGCAAAAAGAAAAGGCATATTGCAAGGAACAAAATGGCACTAACATTGTTAATCTAGGAATCCCTGAAGCAGATACATTAATTACCAATTGTCACTTGTTTGTATTTTCTTATTTAGATTTGCATTTTTATAACTGAGATGCTAAGTACTATTGAGGAGCATGGTGTGAAATGTCATGTTAGCAGACAACAAAATATATCGCCACTATCCATGAATGATACACTCTACTGGAGATATTGCTAGTTGTTATGAAGATATGCAATATTTTCATACCTACATTAATATTTCTACCACCAAGTGGTTTGTAAATTATTGCATACTATCAGATGTAGCATTAGATGATGCAAAGGAAAATTGTCATTGTATTTACAGTGTAAGTTGAGTGGCAGTGTTATCCCTATTGTTAATTGTACAAATAAGCATACATGTTCATATTTCTGTAAAATTTCTCAACAAGTATGTACCAAGAAAAAATTTCTTGCTGTCACAAAAGAACTCGTATCCAACTTAACAAAAGTGCTTTAACACTTAATACTGTACATGTGTACACTTTCCAATATATGAAGAATTGTATGCAAAGCTTTAGAGAAAAATATAATTCCTGGTTTGTGTGCCTTATAATATATTGCAGTAATTATTTAGTGACTGTGAATGCATTGACTGTTGTCAGTGTATACATTTATTTATTTATTTATTACATTTAACTGGGAAAGTCCGACTGGGCTAGGAGCCCATTTTCAGTGGAGGCCCAGGAAGAATAGCTCCAAAAGACGGTACAATATATTGTTTTGAATATAAACAGCAGTATTGAATCTACAGTATTGATTATGAATGTTAAAAAAACATTCAATGTCATACAAAAAAACTTTAAGTACAAGAACTTTAAAAACACTCAATATAGTACAGAACTTAAGTAGGATAGTACAAAAACATAGTACATACAAATTTCATGTTGCACAAATATAATGTTTCTAGGTCAGAATTTTTGAGATTCCTGTAGGATGGGAAAGATTTTGTGAAGTAGTACCATAACAGAGGTGCCAAAACACTGATTAGTGAGGAAAGAATTAAAGTGAGAAAAGTTTAGATGGAAAGGAAAACATGGAGAAAGGAAAAATATGGAGAAAGCTGTGGACGTGGGAAGAAAGTGGGAAGAGCATAAGAGGATATACTCAGGGTGGGATGAGTATGAGCACTTTTTATTGCTATTTGTATCTTTTTAATAGAATTTAATATTCACACTATATATATATATATACTTTTTTGGTGGATGTTTTTATAACTTGATTTTTCAGAAAATGTTCTGGAATATATTTAGGTATGTGACTCTGCTGGAGGTGTGACATTCTACTATTCAGAGGAGTTCTTCTTCTTCTTTCGGCTTTTTCCCGGTTAGGGGTCGCCACAGCGGATCACCTTGTCCGCACATTGAATGGCAGTGGAGTTTTACAGTGTCGAGTTGCCAGCCCGGCGCCCAACCTTCCACAGAAGGCACACTCACACACACACCTAGGGCCAATTTAGAGTGTCCAATCCACCTACAGCATGTCTTTGGGATGTGGGAGGAAACCGGAGCACCCGGAGGAAACCCACGCAACCACAGGGAGGACATGCAGACTCCGCACAGAAGGCACCCCAGCCGAGGATCAAACCGGAGAACCTCTTGCCGTGAGGCAGCAATGCTAACCACTGCACCACCGTGGCCGCCCCACTATTCAGAGGAGTTAATGATTTAAAAAACAGTTCCAAGGGCTGGTTAAGGGGTGTGGAAGCACCCTTAAAAATGACTAATGGAATGATATCATAATCATTGAAAATATAAAACGTGTTCAGCTTTCTTCATTATGCTCTTACCTAACAAAGCACAACACCAGCAAATCATACAGCTGCATCTGTTTCTTTGTATGTCCTACATAGCAGCAACTGTTTCCAAGTTATTTTGAATGCACTTTACTTATAGCTTTACTTGACTGAGTGGTTAGTAAGATGACATCATAGCAAGTGGTTAATAAGAGGACATCATGCTCATTTCCAGTATTGTAGGCTCTAGCTGTGCAGCCATACAGTGATATGGTTGCTGAGAAAATAGATAATTCTGCTAATGTAGCTATGTCACTCTATTCTGGACCCACCCACACACTTCAGGTCAAGCAATTGCCCAAATCCTTTTGGTCCTGCTCTCTTTAATTCAACTGTTTCCAAGGATACCCCAGTATCTGTTCTCCAACCAGTCCACGATATAATCCTTCACTGGTAGGTCCTCCAGTTTACTGGAATCAGCCTCTGAAAGCTTGCACCTTCTACCCTGGGTAGAAAAGATGAAATGGATTGTAGACTGTCTGGTGAGTGATCAAATTTCCTCCCTCCAGCATTGTTACATTCAGTAATACACATGAATATTGCATGTACTCTTGCACAAGGTCAGATGGCTAGCATGCTGCTACCAGTTTAAGTAGTGGTACTTTTGTGAGGCTACCATTCACCACTAGATGTCAAGCTAAAAACATGTGCCCACAGCCCTGCCCATGACATGAGAACAGACCATCAGCTACTACATCTTATTCCTCCTGGTTAAACTGTGTAGGTCTCCAGTGTCCCACCTAAATCCAGGTTAGCAGAGCTACAGAGTAATGCTTAAATCTTTGACAGATAACCATGTAAAGTCAAGAATATTTTTTTTTTTGTGAAAACAAGATCTAATGTTAAGGACCCTCTCTTGTGAACTCCTAGCTGGGTACTACTTCTCTGCATATAACAGTCTGCCTTTTTTACATAGAGTTCCACATTCAGACAAATTTATACATTATGAGCCCACTATATGAGAACATTCTTCCTTCAAGCCCGCCATTTTTATGCCACTCCCACAATCTGGATTTTGTTCCTTACTGTCAACAGAAAAGACCCGCATCACATAGGTTCATATAGGTTCCTAGGTGTTTACTTGGCTAATGACCACAAAGGCAATTTTAGACCTAGCCATGCATCCCAAATCTCTGACAAGTTATGATACTCTTAATAAGTGTAAGCAGGGGCTTGGGAGATGAAACATTTACAGGTTGCCTGTCTCCGTTAGAGACATAGGGATGAATTTCCTGTTCCTCATCCAATTGTCCAGGTTGCACTTGACTTGGGTTAGGAAGAAACCCTGCTTCACATGAATGGGGAGCCTGTTCCAAAGATGGGGTAATTTCTGGAATGCATACTTTTCTCTCTAGCAGGTCCTATTTATATCACAGGCAAGGTTAAAGTCTTTAGAATGAGTAATTCCAGTGCATTTTGTTTTGTGGATATGCAGGAAGTCCATCAGAGTGGGGTCTGACAATGCCCTGTGGGTCAGGCATAGATCTCACCTCAAAAGTCTGTAGGAGACAGAATACAGGGATAGAGCCCTGAGGAGGTCTGCATAGGACATTTTACTTAAGCCCTATATTCTTTTAGTGAGGAACCTCTGTGGACATTCCAATTGTTGGATATGCCTGATTAGGTACATACCAAAGGGGGCATTGTATT